>NC_051312.1:4727741-5092699 GCF_015220235.1 Choloepus didactylus
GTTCTTCTTTGCTCTGCATTGGCTATTCTGGGTCTTTGGACTCTCCATATAAACTTTAGAATCACTTTGTCAGCATCCACAAAATAACTTGGGATTTAATGGGAATTGTGTTGAGTCTATAGACCAAGTTGGGAACAATTGACGTCTAAGAATATTAAGGTTTCTTGTTATGAATGTGGACTATCTTTCCAGTTATTTAGATCTTTTATTTCTTTCATCAGAGTTTTGTAGTTGTCCTCATACAGATCCTGTACCTACTTTGTTAAATTTATTCCTAAATATTTCATTTTCTTGGTGCTAATGTAAATGGTGTTTATAATTTCAAATTCCAGTTCTTCCTTGCTGGTATATAAGAAAGCAATTGACTTTTGTATATTAACCTTGAATCTTGCAACTTTGCAATAATCGTTTATTAGTTCCAAGAGTTTTTTGTTGTTGTTGATATTTCAGGATTTTCTACATAGACAGTCATACTGTCTGCAAAAAAAAAAAAAAAAGACAACTTTCTTTCTTTCTTCCCAATCTGTATCCATGGAGGGTCCAGCATAGACCCAGTTTAATTTCACTTAAAAGGAAACAGAGGAGGATGGGAAGAAAAGAGAGAGAGAGGGGAGTGAGGGAGTAAAAAGTCAATCTCCAAAAAGCTAATATGTATTGGGCGTTTTTAGTTTAAGTGTCAGGCATTGGGTTAAGGACAGAATGTGGGACCTTACTTAATCTTTGGAATAGATTGGTGAGTTGGATGCACTTTTCCCCGCTTTATAGATGAAATAATTGGTAATCAGAGAAGTTAAGTAACGTGCTCTGGAAGCTGGAAGCCGATGCAGGCGTGCCAGCCGCCGGCCGGAGCCCCGTGCCCTGCTTTGTGGCCAGTCCTTGGACGTGTCATTAAAACCCTCAGGGCCATTTTCTGCCCCTGCAAAATCATAGTTGCTCATCAGCCCCTTCCTGTCCCAACATTTTAAATTCTCCGTGCGTGGTTTTCAAGGACAGGGGCTGTTCTCTGTAAGATCAGCAGCCACGGATGTGGCCGCCATTGGTGAAGGTGTGTCTCGGTGATGAGCTGTGGACTTACTAAGCCACATCATGAGGCCGCCATGAGTTGCATCTGGGAACGGGGCGCTCACGTGAGCAGGGTGTGGGGTGGCTGGTCAGCACATCAGCGCACCTGGGTGCATCCCGGCCAGATCCCTAAGGCACAGATAAGCTGCCACCCGGTTTCCAAGGGCGGCTGCTGTTTTATGTGGAGCCTGGCCCGCAGAACCCCGCTCGAGGGGTGTGGGGCACCCCTGAGCCCAGTCCACGTGTAGGTCCTGGGAACTGCCCGTGCAGCTGAGCTTCAGAACGCAGGGTGCACGGGGCAGGTCACGGCTTCACCTGTCCTCAGAGGCACGTTCCCGAGCACCTGGACTGGCACGGCCGAGGGATGGCACCTTGGAAGTAAGAGGGAGGGCAAAGCTGTGGCCGCGTCCCTCCTGCGAAGGAGACATGCAAGGACGTGACCTTTAGGCTGCAAAGTCCCAGTGTCCTGGGAGAGGCTCAGGCAAGGTCTCCGACACCTGGCCTTGGTGAGTGTGGCTTCCACCTGCGGTGCATCTGGGTGGACGGGCTTCCTCTCTGCACTCGGCTCTCTCCGGCAAAGCATCTCTTAGGGAAATCCTGGCCACCCTTATTTTGTGCTGTCCTTGATCAGAAAACCACATCAAGGTGGGAGAACTGCCCACAGCCAGACTGTGGCCCCACTGTGGCAGGGGTGGTTTTGATTGCATGGCTGTGTGAAGAGGGGTGGCCTGGGACACCTGTGAGGTTTAAAGGCCAGGTTCTCTCTCCGTCTAGTCCTCATCCTTCTTTCCAGGTCCGCATGGCTAACACTCATTTCCCCAGGTGTAAAGGACAGCCAGGTGTAAAGGAAACCTGCCTGGGTGTAAAGCACACCTGCTCAGTTGTAAAGCACACCTGCCCAGGTGTAAAGGACAGCCAGGTATAAAGGACACCTGTCCAGGTATAAAGGCCAGCCAGGTAAAAGGGACAGCTGTCCAGGTATAAAGACACCTGCCAAGGTGTAAAGGACACTTGCCCAGGTACAAAGGACAGCATAGCCTAAAGGGAAGGGCCTCTTAATCTCTGGCCCCAGTGGCCTAAAGAAAGGCTTAGCGGGTAAAACTACAGAAAGGTGCCCAGCCCTCCCGAGGCACAGGATAGGGAGAAGCAGGTGGGCCTGACCACGACACGTTGGCTTGGCTCTTGCGACCATCAGATGAGCTCCTGGGGGTGCCGAGGCAGGCCGGGGCGAGCTGTCACAGGAGGCCCTCTGCACGTCACCTGCTGTGACCCCTCTGCCCCGTGCCACCCTGCAAGTGTGCTCTGGAGCAGAAGCCCCATGGTGTGTCCGGGACATCGTCCGTCCTAGTTGGTGACACGCCATGACAATGGCCTGGATTTTGCAACATTTGTCTTTACCAATCGTGCTTCCTTTGACTAACTTCTTCCTTCTTCTACCCTGCAAATGCACTGGGGTGCTCCCCGGCCCGGCACTTTGCAGATTCCAGAGGTAGAGCAGTGAGTAAGGCAGAAGCAATTCCTGCTTTCAGAGACGTCTGGATCAGAGAGCGACAAATGAACAGGTGATTTCAAGTGGTGTGAAAAGTGTGCTTTTGGGGGCTCCAGGGAGCCATGGGAACAAATGGAGGGAGGGCTGGTTAACAAGATTTGAGATGGCCAGGACGCCTTCCTGGAGGAGGTGACAGCCATCTGGGGCTGCCTGAGAAAATATGCTAAGCAGTGAACAATTATTCGGTAAAAGTGTGTGCCAAATAGTCACAGGACATACTTAGACTACAAAAAGTTCTTGTTGTTTATCTGAAATTCAGTTTAACTGAGCATCCTGTGTTTTTATTTGCTGAATATGAAAGCCCAAGGCTAAGCTGAGACCTAGATAAAAATTGAAGAGGGAAGTGGGGGGTATGAAGGGTAGTGACGGTGTTTGGGGACCGTCAGTGTTTCAGGCCCGGGACACACTATGCAGGGGCAGGAGCTGCGGCTGGGAACTGGGCAAGTTCAGGAGCTGCGAGGGGAGAGCGCGGCCATAGGGGCAGGGACAGGAGGCACTGGGAGCTGGGCAGCAGGGAGGCACGGGGCCACAGCAGAACTTTGCATGCACGCCCAGGGCTTTGTGCTCCCTCTGCACATGGCAGGAGAGATGGAGAGTTGGGGGAAGGGGCTGATTGGGCACAAGCAGCTATTTCACATTTTCATTTTAGAAAACTCGCTCTGCCTGCACACCTGCAGCCCAGAGGGAAACATGTAGGATCGGAAAGAGGCTGGAAGACCTTTGGAAGACTGGGAGAAGTGAGGGGGGCTGGTGGGCAGCGCTGGGAGAGGAGAGGACGGCGGGAGAGCTAGCCACCGGGGGGAGGACTTGCTGGGATAGGGCGTGAGCCAAAGCAGCTTGGGGTGGTGCCCAATTCGGGGTGAGGGAGCAGGGGAGGGGCAGGTCGGTGATGAATCTAGCTTGGGGCCCAGTGATTCTGAGGTGCCTCCTGTGACCCCTCACAGGGGGTTATTATCTCATATGACATACGTGGAAACTGAGGCCCTTGTATAAAGACGATGGGCTGGTCAGAGGGAAGCGTGGAAGCCCCCCGCCCCCCGATGTTGGGGCTCCGTGCCTCTGCGGGTATCACAGCAGGGGGTCCACAGGCCCCAGAGCCTCCACTCTGCCGAGACTCCTGTGGGGGACGGTTTGCCCCCAGCTTGAAGATTCAAAGCCACGAGTCCCTCCCTCAGAGCTGCAGAGGGTGCAGTGGCATTTTTGAAGGCCAACCAGCGGAACTAAGTCTGAGGATAGATATTTGCACAGGTTTTTTTTTAGCATCAATTGTAGTCTAAAAAGCCTGTTTTCCACCAAATAAGAATTTTGGTGGGGAGTTTGATTGAAATCATATGTTTTGATGCAAGTTCAGGTGTAGGTCAGGCTGGTAATTTTTTCTCTGCTTAGTCAGAACACATAATTCCTCCACCTCTCGTTCCAGAGCTTGGGTTTCAACAATGTAGGATGTAGGGAAACAAACTTCCTTCTTAATACACTTTGGAGGCACCAGAGCCGCTCCAGACCTTGTGGCATGTTGTTTTAAAAGCATTCATCCTTTGTGACCCACTTTTAAAGGACAGATTGGAGGAGCCCATTGGCAGGTTTGGGACTCTTTTAGCTCCAAGTGGAAACAAAGGCATAACAGCAGGGCCTGCTGTTAAAAGCTGGGAGTAAGTGGCAGGATTTATTGTCCTGGGAGCTGAGGAAAATGCCTGGTGGTGTTTGCCCCTTGAACCTGCTGTGCTTGTAGACTTAGCACATCAAAGCTCTCCCCCCACACAGCAGATTTTAGAGGGGCCTGCACTGCCGAACCCACTGTTGGGCGGCTGTTGAGGTGCAGCCGTCGTGCCACCTCCCTGTAGCCTGGGGGGAGGGCATTGGCGGAGCCACACCCTGGGCTCCTGGAGAAGGGGGAGTTTTGCACGTGGGGATTTTATGGTATGATTCACTTGCCCCTTTTCTTTATTATCTCCCCCCACCCACTAAACCAGAAGCTCTTCAAATGCTATTTTGTTTGTGACTTATCTGAGTGTTTAGCACAGTGCTGGGAATGCAGTGCTCAGTCAGTATTTGTTGATGAATGAAGGAGTAAATGGATAGATGGATGGGTAGATGGATGGATGGACAGATGGACAGATGGATGGGTAGAAGTATGGAACAGTAGGTGGATAGATGGATGGACAGATGGAAGAATAGAAGGATGTAACTATGGATGGATGGATGGATGGATGGATGGACGGATGGATGGAAGGGTGGGTGGTGGGCAGATGGATGGATAGATGGATGGATGGACGGATGGATGGACAGATGGATAGATGGATGGAAGGGTGGGTGGTGGGCAGATGGATGGATGGATGGATGGATGGACGGATGGATGGATGGATGGATAGATGGATGGAAGGGTGGGTGGTGGGCAGATGGATGGATAGATGGATGGATGGACGGATGGATGGACGGATGGATAGATGGATGGAAGGGTGGGTGGTGGGCAGATGGATGGATGGATGGATGGATGGACGAATGGATGGACGGATGGATAGATGGATGGAAGGGTGGGTGGTGGGCAGATGGATGGATGGACGGATGGATGGACGGATAGATAGATGGATGGAAGGGTGGGTGGTGGGCAGATGGATGGATGGATGGATGGATGGATGGACGGATGGATGGATGGATGGATAGATGGATGGAAGGGTGGGTGGTGGGCAGATGGATGGATAGATGGATGGATAGATGGATGGCTAGCTTGCTGACTGGAGGGATGGGTAGATGGACAGATGGACACATGAATAGATGGATACATGGGTAGAACAAAAGGGGGGAGGAAGGAAAGTAGGTAGGTAGTTTGGATTGTTGATTTTACCTGGGAACACAACTCTTACCCAAATATATGATGAATTGAAGTGGGGGCTTAGATAAGAGAAGACAGTAGTTCAAAAACCGAGTAAAGCTTCTCCCTGCCACCCTACCCCCCCCCCACACATATATATACACAGTAAAACAGCACACACCATGGCTGTAGAGGCTTGTTCAATGACATAAACTGAATTAAGCAGGCATAATCTTGTCTCTTTGGCAGTTCCTTGTATATCTGTCTAAAATTATAATATATGTTTTCATGTTGGTTTCCTATTTTTATCTTCACAAATTGAGAGTTCAGAAGGCAAGCAGTCACCCATTTTTCAGGTGAACAAGTGTTGGCAAAAAATGTTTAGTCCTATGTCTTTGTTCGTTCACCCAGTTAGTACAAAAGCAAGGACTTGAACCTGCGTCTCCTGGTCCCTGACACCCAGGACCCCGCACCCTCCCTCCAGGTAGAGCCACAGGTTTGACGGGGATTGGAGATGGACAGTGGATTCCACAGGCTGTCAGTCTCCTGCTGGATCGTTCAGTTAAGAATTCCAATTTTCATTCCTGTATTCCTTCAGGCATTCCAAAAATCGGTTCCAACTTCAAAGCGTTCTTGTCTGGGGCTTACATAATTGAATATAACACATTCTTGGCCTGGTGGGAGAGTCCTGAATGGCGCATTCATGCAATGGTAACATGGAGTCAAAGATAGAAGGGAACAAGTGAGCGGAGGATCAGTTTGGGGGTGCCTGGGCCTCCTGTGTGCCTGGCACAGAGCTGAAGGCAGCAATCCCCCACAGTCAGGGAACTCAGAATCCAGGCAGAGAATGTGTGTGGTAGGGAAGGTGGGCACTGGGGAGCAGGGAGGGTGAGCCAGCTTGGTCTGGGGCAGAGGCACTTGAGAGAAGGTTCCTCCTGAGGTGTCTGAAAGGGGCATGGAAGAGGGTCAGATGTGGGTGGGGAGAAGCTGGGATGTCTGCTAGGTGGGGTAGGAGCAAGGCAGGGGTCTTTGGGAACCACGCAAAGATGTCCACCAAGCTTTGTGCCTGTGTGGTGTTGCTGCCAGTGCTGGCATTTGGGAATGGTCATTGGTATCCCATTGATCAGCCCCAGCTGCAAGCTGGGTTCGGGAGCTTGGCTTCTGGTCTGAGCCATGAGCTGTGGTGCTCAAGGAGACCTGTGGTCACATGATGCTGTGCTTGGCCTTGATGGGAGAGGAGGGTGTAGTGCATCCCTCTGTCCCTCCTACAAGTGAGATGCCGCCACACTGTGGTGGACACCATCCCCCAGGTGGGACCGCTCTGTGGGTGATATACTTCCACTGCACAAAGGCCTAACCAGGTTTGAAGGTGGAGAGAGGAACTTGACCCTGTTCTGCCATTTGCTGTTGGTGTGGCATCAATCGACTTCTTACCTTCACTGAAGTGGTTTCCATTATTCTGTGTTGGAGACAATGATATTCTTCCATCTACCAATCCATCTATCCATCCACCCATCCACCCACCCACACATCCATCCATCCACACATCCATCCATCCGCACATCCATCCATCCATCCACACATCCATCCATCATTTCATCCATCCATCCATCTATCCATTTACCCATCCATCCATGCATCCATCCATCTATCCATTCATCTATCCATCCACCTATCCATCCATCCATCATCCTTTTACCCATCCACCTACCCATCCATCCATCCACCCATCCACCCACCCACACATTCATCCATCCATCCATCCATCCATCCATCTATACATCTGTTTACCCGTCCATCCATCCATCCATCCATCCATCCATCTATCCATTCATCTATCCATCCACCTATCCATCCATCCATCCATCCTTCTACCCATCCACCTACCCATCCATCCATCCACCCATCCACCCACCCACACATCCATCCATCCATCCATCCATCCATCCATCCACCCATCCACCCACCCACACATCCATCCATCCACACATCCATCCATCCGCACATCCATCCATCCATCCACACATCCATCCATCATTTCATCCATCCATCCATCTATCCATTTACCCATCCATCCATGCATCCATCCATCTATCCATTCATCTATCCATCCACCTATCCATCCATCCATCCATCCTTTTACCCATCCACCTACCCATCCATCCATCCACCCATCCACCCACCCACACATTCATCCATCCATCCATCCATCCATCCATCTATACATCTGTTTACCCATCCATCCATCCATCCATCCATCCATCTATCCATTCATCTATCCATCCACCTATCCATCCATCCATCCATCCTTCTACCCATCCACCTACCCATCCATCCATCCACCCATCCACCCACCCACACATCCATCCATCCATCCATCCATCCATCCACCCATCCACCCACCCACACATCCATCCATCCATCCATCCATCCATCCATCCATCCTCCTACCCATCCATCCATCTGCATATCCATCCATCCATCTGCACATCCATCCATCCTTGCATCCATCCATCCATCCTTGCATCCATCTATCCATCCACTTATTCATCCATACAGAGCAGTTATGTACTAAGCATTTTTCTAACTCTCTGCACTAGGCTCTAGTACCCTGGCTGGTAAAGAACAGCAAAGATCCCAGGGGGAGGTGGACCCCCTACCAATAAGAAAGAAAAATCAGGGAAGGCTTTGCTGAGGGCTGGCATTTGGGCTGAAAGCTTACAGTGGGAAGGAGTGAGCCATGTAAAGATGTGCAGGTGGCACGTTTCTGGTGTAGAAAACAGCTGCTGCCAAGGGAAAGAGCTGGCTTGGGATTTTCCAGGCCTCAGAGGTATCCAGGTGTAGGGGTGCACACTCCAGGAAGGAGATGGGAAGGTTAGGCTGGTATCAGGAGCTGGGTCCACAGGACCTCATGGTCCAAAATCATGGGTCTGGGTTTTATTCTAAATGATGAAAAGCCTTGAGAGTTTTAGTGGAGTTAGTATGAGATATGCTTTTATGGAGTGTCCTTTGACTGCTCCATGGGCAGTTGACTTTAGGGAGGTAAGGGAAGCAGGATGACCCTTAGGAGGCTATTGCTAAGGGTCGAGAAAGAGTGGTGCGATATTCACGCCCAGAAGCGCCACCATGGTGGACCTGGAGCTTGGAGAGCCGTGGAGGATTTGGAATCTGCCTTGCTGCTTGGTGTGGGACATGCAAGGTGATGCCTGATTTTGGCTTGGCCAACTGGGTGGATGGCAAAGCCTGGAGGAGTCAGGGGCTTGGCAGAGTGTGCAATCCCACATGTGGTTTTAGAACAAGCACCACCTGCCCACCCTCATCCCCACCCCCACCTGGTCTATCTGGCTGCGTTGCATTGAGGACTAATGAAGAAGCCACCAGACTGCACAGCTCTATGCAAATTTAGCTGCAGTCACTGCTTTTGGTTTACATGAACATGGCAGTGAATTTTGATGACTTCGTTTAAAGCAGATTATGAGCTGGGGACGAGAAGCAGATGCTCCGTGGTTGCTCCTGAATGTCGCACCGCTCTTTCTCGAAAGAGCGCAGGCTGGGTACAACCCTCACCCTAATTTTAGCTCCCTGCACATTTGGGCTGGGATGAAAGCTGAGAAGCACAGGTCACTGGGTGTGCTCTGGTTTGAATAATTCCCTCTCTGTTGGCATCTTGCAACTTGCCACAGGCCCTAAGAGTACGTGCTTCCAAGCCAGTGCAACCGGTGGTTAAATGTGCATGCTCAGAGTCAGGCACGGCTCCTTGGGTCTCAGAAGCACGAGATGGTGCGTGGGAGGGGGTGACACGGTGCCTGGCCCATAGAAGTGCTTAATCTCCGTTAGCTGCTGTTATCGATGTTATCCATCTTCAACAGGGTCTACAGGAACCTTCTGCCTAACTCCATGTGCTTCTGGCCTCTTAAGAAGAGGCAGGAGGTAGGGGTGGGGTCGTGGTATAGTGAGTATTTACTGTGCTAAGTCCTGGAGTAGGCGTTTTATGTGCATTGTCATACTCCTCAGCAACCCTGAGGGATGGCTATTGCATCGTTCCCACTTTGTAGGTAAGGAACAAGATCTCTCCATTTGTATATTTTAGTGAGTAATTTTAAAAGAAGTCTGCTTTGCCCATAGGCCACTATTTGCAGTCTTTCTTACAGAAACTATCCCAGGGCCTGGCGTAGAATAGTACTACAGTCTTCCAACTGTTTATCCATCAATCTGTCCGTCCATCCATCATCCACCCACCCACCTATCCATCCGTTCATCCATCCATCCATCCATCATCCACCCACCCACCTATCCATCCATCCATTCATCCATCCATCTATCCACCCACCCAGTCATATATCCGTCCACACATCCATCTATCCATCCATTCATCCATCCATCCACCTATCTGACCATGTGTCCATCTGTCCATCTATCCACCCACCCACCCAGCTCTCTATCCGTCCACCCATCCATCCATCTATACATCCATTCATTCATCCATCCATCTATCCATCCACCCAGCCATCTGCCCACCCATCCAACCATCCATTCCTCATTTGTTGTGGTCTTACCATGTGGATACTGGAGGTGTACTATGTTCATGAAAGGCAGCTTTTCTTCTCCCAGGAACTCACTAGTTTATCTTCACCCACTGTCTCCTGTAGGTTGGGGGCCAGTATCTGAGCCCAGGAACCTCTTCATCCCTAGTTTTCTTACAATTGTCCCCATACTGGAGGAAAGGCATGGTAAGCCCTGAATTCTGTAGCTGCTTGGACGCTGTACTGGGCCAAGGGCCAGAGCTCCTTGCCTCCAGCCCACTGCTCTCTGCATGCAGCTGCCTCCAGCCCACTGCTCTCTGCACACAGCAGCGCTCTCTCATCCCCTTTCTAGGCAGGCTTGGAGTTTGCCTGAAAACGGGGTGTTGAGTTCATGATTCCCAGGACATCCCCAGCTCCTGAACTGTCCATGGTGATCAGAACCTTCCCTCTTCCTGCCAGCAGACTGCCCTGCACTGTGTGTGCCACCTGGGCCCAGTGGGGAGGCAGAATGAGGAGCCAGCAGGATAAGGGCACTCAGGGTTTTGTCTGCCAGTCCTGCCAGGTTGCACGCTCTGAGGCCCATCCCAGGGCCGGGCAATGCACCTGCTACACAGATGTGCCAGACCCAGGTGCCGGGTGAAGCCCCCTGAGCCTCTGCACACGGAGGGGGGTGGCAGGCACACAGAAGTCCCTTCTGCTAGAGCTGGTGCCGAGTGCCCAGGAACCACTCCCAGGCACAGACCCTGGAACCCGCTGGGGTCAGACCCAGCTCCCCAACTGTGAGCTGTGTGACCCTGGGCAAGCTACTTCATCTCAGAAATGGGGCTAACAACAGCAGTCCTGACCTCACAGGTTCTCAAGTGCATCAAGCGGCTCAGTCTACACTGGGTTCTAAGGCACACCTGACCCGTCGTGGTGTGGAGTTGGCGTTACTGTCCTGCTCGCCGCCGTTACCAGGCGAGGTCCTTGGATTTTCCCCAGCCTGAGGGGGGCACAGATTTGCTCCTACAGATGCAGAGTTGGCAGTGGGATTATCCGGGCTTGTCGGGGGTCCCACGTAGGACAGGGCATGGCGGCAGGGATTTGGAAAAGCGAACAGGGCCTTGGCGGCCACTCTGGGCTGCAGGCCTGGGGAGCTGCTTAGGCTCTTTTCTAGTGGAGCGTGCTTGCCCTGAGCTGAACTGCCCTTCCAGGAGCTCCCTCCAGCCTCAGTGTGGCGGGTGTTTTAGTTTCCTGTTGCTACAACAAACACTTGTCAATGGGTTGGCGTAAACAGTGGGACTTGATTGGCTTGCAGCTTTGAGGGTAGGAGAAGTCCAAATGCAACGTGTCATCAAGGCGATGCCTTCTCCCAGAAGACTGTGGCGTTCTGGGCTGGCTGCCGGCGATCCTTGGTCCTGGGCTTTTCTGTCCCGTGGCAATGTACGTGGCGGCCTCTCCTGGCTTCTCTGGGTTCTGTTGACTTCAGCTCCTTCCCATGGAGCTTTCTCTCTGTGTGTCCGAATTTCATTCTGCTTATAAAGGACTCCAGTAATAGGATGAAGACCCACCCTCACTGAGGTGGCCACACCTTAGCTGAAGTCGCCTCCTCAAAGCTCCCACTTACCATGGGTTCACGCCCACAGGGACGGATTAAGTTGAAGAACATGTTTTTCTACTGTACATACGGCTCCAAGCCACCACCGCGAGGCCGGCGGGAGGGAGTGCTGCCTGGAGGTTGTAGGACCTGAGCTGAGTTGGGCATGGAGAGGAGAGCTGGGCTCTGTGGGGCAGGAGTTGTGGTTGACTTGCTCAGAACGCACCAGTTTTCTGAGCTCCTGGACCTGGAAGCATCTAGAAATCTGGCTTACTCCTCCGTCGCTGAAACTTCAGTCCCCTGGGCCTTGGCCACACCGTTTCCTCCAACTCTCATCACGTGACCCATTGGATTTGGAGGAGGGTGCAGGGCAGCCCGTTTTTAATTATCCTCCTAATGAAGCCAGGTACGATCAGCTGAGCCTGCTGCGTGAGCTGCCAGCACCGTGGGGGTACCTGCTGGCACCCGGCCATCCCTCCGTCCTCATTACTGGGTCACCACGAGTGTCCTGATTTCTAGGACAGCACGGCCGGGCTCCAGAGTGCCTCATCAGCGGGCGACGATTGGAACACCGAGGACCGGGGTTTCTGATCGCCGTGGGCAGAAGGTGACTCTGAGCTTCTCCTGAAACAAAACTGACTGTGGGCTGCCTCCTCCCCTGGGGCCGGGCAGTGGGGAGAACCCCTGCTGAGGCACAAGAGGTGTGTGGCCAGCCCGGACACTGACAAGAGCAAGCCGTGTGGCCTTGGATGCGCCTGTCCCTGCCCCTGGGGGTGAAGCAAGGCTTGCAGGCTGCGGCCCTTCCCATCCCAAGCAGCTTTGCCATCCGCGGCACCTGCTGAGACTGGTGGCATTTCCGTCTCGGCTTTCCTCCGGTGAACAGTGAGCTGTGCTGCAGGTGACCTCTCCGCAGTAGCAGCATGGGGCCGGGGCAGAGACGGAGGGGAAGACTCGACCTGTTTTCCCTCGGTGCCACCTCTGCAGGCCTCTCCACTGGCCTTTCCCCGCCCATGCCTCCACGTGAGCAGCAAAAGTGCGCCCCGTGCATCTGTACATCCCTGTCTCCATCCAGCCGGAGGCCGCCCTGACAAAGCCCCACAAACCAGGAGGTTACAACAAGTCGGAGGACAGAAGTCTGAAATCAGGGTGTCGGCAGGGCCTGCTCCGTCTGAACCCCGAGGGGAGGCTCCTCCTGCCTCTTCCATCATCTGGACGCCGCCAGCTGTCCTGGGCGTCCCTCGGCTTGTGGGTGCATCACCCCAGCCTCGGCCTCCATCGTCGCATGGCATCTCCCGGTGACTCTGAGTCCAGCTCTCCGTCTTCCTAGAAGGCCCCCAGTCCCGTTGGGTCAGGCCCACCCTTCTCAGGGACGCCCTCGTCTTAGCTTGGCCATGTCTGCAAATACCTGTTTCCACATAAGTTGATTCCCAGGTACCGTGGGCAGGGCTTGAGCGTATCTTTTGGGGGGACACGGCTCAGCCCCCGACGGCACCCACTTGGGTCACAAGCTCTAAGGCAGAGTGTGGGGCCCCGAGAGCCAAGCCTGAGCTCACCCACTCAGCTCACCCCGTGCCCCTTCCCCCTGAGCTGTTGACGCTCGGGGGGCCGGGGGCAGGCTTTGGCAAGAAGGGGGTCCACAGTCAGCAAGGACCAGGGGCTCCTGCACCCTGAGCTGGCCGCCTCCTCCTCGGTGGCCTCAGCAGGGTTCCTCTGAGCATTCTTGGGGGTCTAACTTTTCCTTACATGATTTTGCTCTTTTCCAAAATTGATTGATTGATTGATTGATTGATTGATTTTGCTCTTCATAAAGGGGTACCATTTGCTCTTGGTAGAAATGATGCAAAAGCAAGTGATAAATATTATGTCACCAAGATCCCGTCCCTCCCAGATGTCACTGTTGACATTGAAGTGTCTCCATTCTGGGAGACCCTGCCCATTTAACTTCCCCTCCCTCACTTAACTGGGAGTCAAAGCCAACTCCCTGAAATCATCCCATCCCACCTGGTGGGCAGGAGAGAGGGGAATAAGCTGCCTGCCCCTGCCCTAGTGCCTATGTGCTTCCCATTTGGGGGGAAAGTGGGCCTATTGCTTGAAAAGATGTCGAAAACCACCCTTCTCTCTCCTCTCTGTGGTCGAGGCGGCCGGAGTTTGCAGGGCTCTGGGGTGAAGTTTTGGAGACATCCAGGTCCAAGGCCCAGGGGGTGCTGTGTGACATCGGGCAGGTTGCTTAACTGCTCTGAGCCTATCGGATCCCCTGTGAACCAGGTCCTGGTGCTGTCTTGAAGATTCAAGGAGGCGACGTAGGAAAACCATTTATCCCAGATCATTAGCCCAGAGACGTGATAAAAGGCAGATGTCTGCAGATTTGACATGCTGCTACTGTTGGCATAATTTTTGCTTTGATTCCATTCTTATTACATAAATGCCATAATAAGAAAACCCAGAGAGAAAAAGAAGAGGTGTACTATTCGCTGACATTCACTAATTGCTTTCATTAACTCGTCTCACCCTCACACAATGAACAATACTGGCCTTCCCATTTCTTGGAGGAAGAAGCTGAGACCCCGAGTGGGCGCCGGCAGCCCAAACTGGTGCTCTCTGGGCACTAAGCCGGGAACCTGCCCGAGGCCAGCACCCCGAGTCCCCTGCCACCGGCTGCTCTGCATCTTGAGAGAGCCACCCCGAGTTCCATGCTCTTTTCTCCTCTTCCCTGTCCACGCACAGACATTTCACTCCGATGCTGTCACGGAAGACAAGCTGAGAATTCCATCTTTTTTCCCTCCCTGTCATCGTAGCCTGCTGATGCCACACGTGTCCTCACTGACGGTTGCATGGTGTGCCCCTCTGTGGACGTGCTGTGCTTTCGGAGCCTTCCAAACGAGCAGTCCAGGCCGCTTGGCTGTTAACTGTTCTGGGAGACGCTGTAGCTGGCTGCTCCCTGCGGCGGCTCATTTGCCTGGGATGGATTCTCAGGGTTGGGGGGGGCACCAGGTCAAAGGTCAGGCCATCTGTGACCCACTGCACACAGACCAGGGGTGCTGGTTTACATTCCTAGCAGGCTCCAAATAGGCTGCATCGGACCTGTGACTGGGAGAGGACAAGGTCTCTGTTGCTGAGCGTGAGCTCACGCTCCGAGGTGCGTGGCCGAGGGCGGCGAGCATCAGTACTGAACGCAGCGTGTATCTCATTTGCCTCAGCCTCTCGGAGCTGTGCCCCTGATTGCCTCTCAGAGGCTAAAGTTGCCGGTGCTGGATTCTAGTGTGTTCCATGGCTGCTCTGCAAAAAAAACAAAACAAAACAAAAAAAACAAATGTCAACCATGCAGAGTGTTGAAAAAGGGATAGTATTGGGGAAAAAACATAGTCAAAGCAAACTGGAGTCTATGGTCAACAGTAACATTGTAATATGCTTCCATTAAATATAACAAAGGCAATAAAACACACACACACACACACACACACACACACACACACCCCAATTCTGGACTCAAAAATCCTGTTGGGAAACCTGCCTGCTTTATTCCTTCTCAGACCCCCCAAACGCATGCTAGGATGATAAAGGCCCTGACAAGTCCTGCACTAAGACATTCCTTTACTTTTTGACTTCAGTTGCCATGGCATTTCCCAAACTTGACTCTGAACCTGTTCTGCACAGTCGACCCTATGGGTCTTTAGGGTTCCATGGAACTCACTTTGGAAAGCGGTGCTAGGGTTGCCTTACAAGCGCTGGTGCTGGTGGGTGTGCCCAAGGGTGGGCTGCTGGGGCCCATTTCCCTTCTTGGGGGTGCTCGGGAGTGAGCCGGGGAGTCTCTCCCCAGCTACCACCACCCATCCCCACCCCCCAGCCCTGGCAGCCCTTGACGTCCCCTTCACCCCCAAAGCTCCCCCGGTCATAAATCCTGGGGGTAGGGGTCTCCTGGCACACTCCTGGGTACCAGTCCACAGCCCATCTTTGGTCGGGGGCCTGACGGCGGACCCTGAGCCGCCTCACACCCTGGCCCTGAGGCCCTGATTCGGGGGGTTCAGTCTGCGTGGGCTGCCCCCAGGCAGAAGCGGAGGCGTTTCAAGCGAGTTTGGAGGGTGCGTCTTCTGTTTATTAACCTGGAGCTGTGAGCTGAGTTAATTGGAAATGGGAGGTGGCGGCTAGGACTTGGGGGTGCTTGATTGGGGCGCTAGTGGGGTAGCCGTCTCTGGCCAAGGAGAGCCAAGTGGAGAGAAGCACTCGGGCAGGTCTGTGGTGCTAGTGCCTTCTCCAGAGCGATGTAGAGTTAATTGCACGTGCCTCGGGGGGAGGAGTGTGGGCAGCCCCCCCCCACTGGCGGGCAATCTGGAAGCTGAACACGTCCCCCCTGTTTTTAACACCAACAGCAGAGCCCGTGATTGATGGCTTTGCTTCCCACATTACCTTCTTGCTTAAACACAGAGGTGGCCCCTACTGTGGCCGACACCCACCCCTCCCTGAGCTCAGGCCACGTTTGGGGGACCCCATCTCCCAGAACCTCACCCGAATCCCATTGGGCAGGAAGCATGGGCACCATCGTGCCCTGAATCTGTAGGAGAACCAGGTTCATGAAGGACACCCCAATTCTCCAGTCACCCAGCTCGGACCTAGAGCCAAGTCCTGTGCCTCAGTTTCCCCAGGGTCCTATGAGGCCCTGCACCCCCACCCAGCCACACTGGGGTTGGGGCACAGGGCGGTAGAAGGTCCTGGAAAGACCGCCAGCGTGCCAGTGTGGGGGCCCCTCCTCCGTGCATGGGATGCGTCTCTCAGCCACAAAATGAAGCACTCGTGCATCTTGTCAGGGCCCAGGAACGCAGCACCCCAGGGAGGGGAGACCCAGCCCCCGGCAGTGTGTGCTTCAGTGCACACAAATTCCCCAGTAACACCCAGTGCACGGAGCACTTCCTCCCTGCCAGGGACTGCAGCCTAGGCTCCCAGTGTGGATTTCCCGCTGTCCCCTCAGCCTCGCCTGGAGGAAGATGCTATTCCAAACCCCCTTTCACAGGATGGGGCAGGCATGTGCGGCGGACTAAATTAGATCTGCAACTTCCAAGCCTCTTCCGAGCTGTGTGACCCCAGGCAGGTGCCTGAACCTCTCTGAGCTGCAGTTGCCGCCTCTGTATAATGGGAGATAGTGCCATCACCTCCCTTGCAGGGTGGCCATGGTGATTAGATGTGCAAATACACGCAGGGAGCTCAGACCAGGTCCTGGTCCTCGCAAGCCTTGTTGTCACCGTCACTGTCATCACTATTGACTTAAACAAACACCTGAGGCATCGAGGCCCAGAGAAGGCCCCAGGAAGCCTGAGAAGGGCAACGTGCTTGTTTCCCGCCCCAGAAACCCACGTCACCCCTGCCCACCCCCATTCCACCGCCTCTTCTCCCGCCTTGGCCTGTATGTGGCCGCAGCTTTCCGGAAGACATCTTCCAGGCCCTCCGATTTGCTTTGCTGCCTCTTCCGTTTCCAGAGGACACAGACCGACTGCAGATCCCTCTGGAGACCTCGCTGGTGGCCCTTGGCCTCACCTGTCTCCCGGGGCAGCCGGGGACCCTCTGTGCCTTTCCGGGGGCACTTCCTCTCGAACCGCCGTGTCCCCCGCCGTGGGCACCTCCTTTTCTGCCCCGCTGCTCGCTGCTTGCCGCCTAACTGCAGGAGGTTCAGGACACGCACTGGGGAGTTGTACCCAGCACCCGCTCACGTGGGGTCTATTTTCAGCCGCTGCTGAAACAACTTGGAAATGTCCTGTCTTTCCTCCTTTGTCCTGCTCTGCTGATTTCCATCTCTATATAATTATGGGAAATGTTTATTCATTCACTGAGGGTCATCCGTTTGAGTCTTAATTCCACTGGGCTTCTCTCTCTTTCTCTCCATCACGTACATCCTGTAGCTCGTTGGACTCTTAGTTTATCAGACTCAGTTTATCAGCGCTCTGCCTCTGTCCTCGGTGTCTAAGACAAGCTTGTGTGTTGGGGCACCGTTCCCCCAACATCCCAGGATAATCCAGGGCCCCAGAGATGGTGCAGGACGACAGACACGATCAGCCCGGGCTGGACACGTGCTTCCATAAGAAGCCACAGAATACACAGCCCTGGAAGTCAGGCTGCCCGAGCCCACCCCTCTGCCTTCGGCTGGAAGGAGAATCTGTTCTGTTCTGGCAGTTCCTTCCGGGTGGGATTATATCCTCTCTAATAATCCTCTCCGCTGTGTAAGCAGGTTCATTACCACTTTGATAGTCTTGCTTTTCTGCGTGTGTTATTGAGCTGAAGCTCATTTTCTCTATTTCTGACTCTAGAGAATTTATTTTTAAGAGAAAATTGTTCCAACTGCCTGGTCATATTAGTTAGTATAACTCTTTGGGGAAAGCAATTTGTCACAAGTGTTTCCAGAGCCGGGGAAACGGCCAGACCTTCTGACCCTGCAAGTTCCATTCCCGGGAATGGAATCCGAGGACACTGCTGAAGAAGAGAGCGGCTGCGTGGACGTGTTCACGGTGGTGTTATTTATGAGGGTGAAAAGCCAGAAACCACCGGCTCTCAGGAACGTTCAGTAACGATAAAGGGGCCGGCTCGGAATGCAGAGGCTCAGTGCTGGTGCCAGCGAGGGAAGACAAGGGGAAAATGCAGCATTGCGTCCACTTTTACAATCCCACAAACGTGTCTCTGAATTCTAGGGTCTGGTTGCGTCCGGGCTGTGTTGTGGAATGTGCACGGCTTCTCAGACGCTCCCCTGGTTGGAAATGTTGCCTCCCAGGGCTAGACTAAGGGCTTAGGGGAGACATTTCACCCCCCAAATGGAAAAGCATGTGGCGGATTCAGGTGGAGACTGAGCAGCTTGGTGGTAACTTGGAGCAGCTTGAGTTTTATTCAAGGCAGTGCTCTGCTGACCTAATTAGGAAAGTGGGGCGTTTGTTAGATGTTTTAAGGACAGAATTAATGAGCCGAACTGCTGCTGCTTGGGCCCCTTCCGTCCAGGGGTGCTGGAGTCTTCTCTCCACAGGCGTGAACCGCACCAGGCCACGTGCTGGGTGTGTAAGAGGTGAGAGGCCCAGGGGCTGCTCCCAGGAGTCACACCCCAGCACACACTCAGGGGGACAAAGCTGTGGCTGCAGACGCCACCGGGAGTCTCCCCAGGAAGGCCAAGGGGCCACTGAGGGGGACTCTCCAAGCCGAGGTGGGGGGTGAAGGTGAACCAGACGTTTCACCTGACGCTGTGGAATTTATAGACCTGAAAGCTAAAACTTGGAGGGAAATCTGCAAATTCCCCATTCGAGCCCCAGGTTGGGAGAGCCCGGCCAGTTCTGTTTAAGACACACTGAGCCACGTGGCCAGTGAGAGCGTGTTGCCTACCTGCTACCTGCCGGGGGGTTGGCCCTAACTGCAGACGGCTCCGACAGAGCAGAGCCCGGGGTACCTCTCAGCAGAATGAGCCTGAGGGACGAAGGGGCTGTTTTCTTGTTCTCTTGGAGCCCCTGGTTCTTCTGATGACCCTGGGCCCCTGCTGCCCGCCTCCCGGGTCCCCAGGATGCCGTTGTCCTTGCTCACTGCCCCACCCACCCTACACATCCCATTAATTCCCCAAGGCCTGCCCGAGCCTGCGTCCCCTCCTCCTCCATGCACCCACCCAGGCCTGGGCCTCCCTAAGCTCTGCCGTTCTGACCCCCCAGTCAGAACCCCCCCCCCCGGGGCAGCTCATTTCCCTCAGCCCCTGCTGAGCCCGTCCCCAGCCTTCCCGCTCCCGCTCTCAGCTTCTGGTGAGAACGTGCTCATTCCAGCCTGCAGCCTGGGCCCAGCCTGGCTCACTTCTGGCCCACGTCCAGCCCCTGTGTCTTGCCCCCACATCTTGTCCCTGTGTCCAGCCCCCATGTCCAGCCCCACGTCCAGTCCCCACATCCTGCCCCCAAGTCCGGCCCCCACATCCAGCCCCCGCGTCCAGCCCCGACATCCAGCCCTCCGTGCTCAGCCCCCACGTCCTGCCCCCGAGTCCAGCCCCCCATGTCCAGCCCCCACGTCCAGCCCCTGCGTCCTGCCCCCACATCTTGTCCCCATGTCCAGCCCCCATGTCCAGCCCCACGTCCAGTCCCCACGTCCTGTCCCCAAGTCCAGCCTCCACGTCCAGCCCCCGCGTCCAGCCCCGACATCCAGCCCTCTGTGCTCAGCCCCCACGTCCAGCCCCTGCGTCCAGCTCTGTCCTCTCGCTTCTGAGCAGGTTTAAGCCTTTGTGATCAGCTCCTGCCACAGGTGACATCGTGCATCATGGGAGAAGTGCAGGCACAGCTGATAGGACACCTGGTGATGTCTTTTCGGGGAGAAACCATCTCCTGGGTGTGTGTTTGCAAAGCAGCCTCAGCCTCCTGCCTCCCCTGATGCCACAAGCCTTTCCCTCAGGTCCGGACCCCAGAGCTGGCTACTGTTTAGCCGCGTGCCCCTTCCTGCAGCTTCCCCGTCCAGCCCCTGGTGGGACTGGCCCCCAGGTGGAGGGCGGACGGAAGAGGCTCAGGTGACGCATTGGGCCAGGAAGCCCCACCTGCTCCCCCTGCCCTGAGTCTGCAGCTGCAGGTCAAGGCTCCATTTATTTCCTGAGCTCCCAAAGGGTCATTATCTGCACACAGGAGCCTCAGTCTGTAAAACAGAGGCCTGTGCGTCTTTAACCCTCAAATCCTGCTCAGTTCAGCAGATCGGGTGCCCACACTGGCTGGGGGATGGGCAGACCCGGGCTCGCTGGGCAGGGCTGCAAACCCTCGCCCCTGCCTGGCCCTCACCTGATCTCGAAGGGCCATGTGCCAAGGACATCTCTAGAGCCCCATTTGCAGGTGAAGGAGGCTCAGAGAGGTGTTCAGCCTGCCCAAGGTTGCACAGCCAAAGCGCAGCCTGATTCAACCAGGGCTGACTGTGCAAAGCCCCTGCAGTCACCACCGTGGGCTCCGGGCTCCATGAACTGGCTCTGGCTGCCTCCCAAAGGTGGGGAGTCTGCTGGGGCCTGCATGGCCTGACGCTTTCCTTCTGGAGTTTGGGCCCCAAGTCAGGTGAATGAAAAAAGACCATCTAATTTTATTACAAAGGAATGAGTGAAGTTTTACAATGTTTTCTTACCTTAACGAGATTTCACATAGATGTGAACGCTCTGTGGGTTGTTCCTGGGCACAGGCCTCGGGGTCAGTGGGGAGGGGGCGCCCATGGGTGGCAGTGCGCGACAAATGAGGCTCGTGGGGCAGTATGGGCACCTCTGTAGATGGCAGGGACGCTTTGGGCACAGGGACTCGGGGTGGCCGTCTGGGTTTGTGACAGTTGCCGAGATGCGGAGGAGGATGGGAGAAGCTTGAGCCAGGGTGGGCACGAGCCAGGGTGGGCACGTGGCAGCCCTGAGAGCCTTGTGCTGGTGTCCTGGGGCCACGGGGCCTGGGGGCTCAGGAAAGCCCAAATGTATCATCCCACATTCTGGAGACACAAGGCCAAGGCCGAGTGCTGGCAGGGCCGCGCTGCACCGAACCATGTTGGGGAGCAACTTCCTCTCCTCTCCTGCTCCTGGTGGCCACCAGCAGTCCCCGGCTTTCCTTGGCTTGTGGACACGGTACACCGGGCTCTCCCTCTTTGGCCAACTGGCCATCTACCGGTGTCTTCTGCGTCTCTTCTCACTTCATAAGGACCCCAGTCATATCTGGTCAGAGCCCCCCAATCCACTTTGGCCTCATTTTAACAAATCACATCATCCAAGACCCCATTTCAGGGTAAGGTGACAGTCACAGGACCAGAACTTGAACTACTCAACCATCACCACAGCTCACACTGGGCCCTGGTGCTCAGAGGAGGAGCTGGGGCTGGAGCCCGGAGCCTCTGCAGGAGCTGGCTCACCCAGGTGGGAAGAGGGGGGAGGCGGGGGGAAGGGGGGTCGGCTGCCCTCGAGACCTCATCAGGCTCTCAAGGCAGTCAGGAGGTCAGGCTCCCCCAGACTTCCCCATGTATCCCCGGCCTTCCCCGTGCTCACCTGGCCTTTCCTGTGCACTCCCAGCCTTTCCCCTGCACCCCTGGCCTTCCCCGTTTACCCCGACCTTCCCCGTGCACCCCCGGCCTTCCCCTTGTCCCCATCGTCCCTGCAGACGACGTCAGCTGCTCTGAGCTGGTGGAGCCGTCGGGGTTCGTAGCCTGAAGGACTTTTAGAGTTTGTTCAGCTC
The DNA here is from genome assembly GCF_015220235.1 of Choloepus didactylus. Taxonomy (NCBI): domain Eukaryota; kingdom Metazoa; phylum Chordata; class Mammalia; order Pilosa; family Megalonychidae; genus Choloepus; species Choloepus didactylus. Next base: position 4,749,430 of record NC_051312.1, read on the forward strand.
AGCTCCCCGTATGACATACGGGAAGCGAAGGCTCAGAGGTGACGGGCCCACAGGAAGCCACGGGAAGGCCGGGGGCACGCGTACCCAGGTCTGTGGGCTCACTCAGTGTCTCCCTCCACCTCCCACCCTGCAGCCCGCTGAGCTCCTGGAGAGCCCACCCCACCGGCGCGCCCCCAGCTCCCCACCTGCTTTGCCATCGAGGTGCCACTGGCCCCGAGTGAAGGGCGCTGGGTGCAGTGAGCTCTGGGGCCTCTCTGAGCCCCAGTGGCCTCATCTGTAAAATGGGCATAAACTCACCCCCCTCTCCAGGTGTGCCAGCTTGCAACTGTTACGTCCCCCAGAAAAGCCATGTTGTTTAATGCAGTCTTGTGGGAGCAGACTTATTAGTCTTTTGATTAGGGTGGGACATTTGGGTTGTTTCCTGGAGATGTGACTCGCCCAACTGTGGGTGAGACCTTTGATTAGATCATTTCCATGGAGGCGTAGACCCCACCCACTCAGGGTGGGTCTTGATTGGTTCAGTGAGGACTCCAGAGAGCTCAGGAGCCGACACAGAAGCTGGCACTTGGAGATGCTTGGAGATGTGGACAGAAGGACATTTGGAGATGCTAAGCTGAAAGGTGAAGCCCAGAGTTTGCCGTGGAGAAGCTAAGGGAGGACCCCCAGATGCTTAGAGAGAAACACCTTGGGAGAAGGAAGCAAGGACACACAGGAGCTAAGAGAGAGGAGCAGAGACAGAAGCCCAGAGACATTTTGAAGAATGCTGCGGTCGCAGTTGACTCGTCTGGGGGAGGGTGGCGGCTGGTTGCTAAATCCTAGGCTCTCAGGATTGCTCCGAGGGTACCGGCGGCGGGGGCTCTTTTCCGGAGGCGAGGGCGAGGCGGGGGACTTGGCCAGGTCCCCGGCGGGAGGCGTGCAAAGTATGGAGGGCGGCGAGAAAGGAACAGGCGGGACACGGTTCTTTTAGGGTGAAGAAACCAAGAGAGAGAGAGTTTATTAGGGGAGAGTACAAGCTTATATCGGGCGTTAGAGGGCGGGATAGCTGTAGAGGTTAAAGGCTTGGATTGGTTCTGAGAGGGCGCGGAGGTTGATTGAAAAGGGGCGAGAGTTGCTCCCGTAACGGTGTCTGGCAACAATGTATGCGCACCGGTGGTGATGGGAGTTGCGCTGGCAACGGGGAGTGTCCGGGCAAGATAAGGGGGTGGGGAAAAGGCGGTTCCCTCCGGCAAGCCTCCCCTAACATTGGTATATTTTGGGTGAGGAAATGGGGCCTGCCTCCGGCCTCACTTTCCCAGGCCCGGGGGGCTGTAGAGGGCGCTGTCGCCCGTGCCCACTACCCTCCCCAGGGGTGGATCCGGTCCCCCGGCCCAGGCCCGCCAGGTTGAAGCACGTAATCAGTGTCCCGCAGAATGCCATTTTGAAACACAACCCTGGAGCAAAGGACCGGCAGACGCCAGCCACGTGCCTTCCCAGCTGACAGAGGTGTTCCGGACGCCATCAGCCTCTCTTCAGTGAAGGTATCCTCTTGTTGATGCCTTAGTTGGACACTTTAAGGCCCTAGGACTATAAATTTGTAACCAAATAAACCCCCTTTATAAAAGCCAATCCATTTCTGGTGTTTGCTAACGGAAGTTTTGGCTGAAACACCAGGTTGCTCCGGCAGCATTTGGGGATGGGTTGCCACGTGGTGACACCAGCTGGGGTGGTGTCATTTCCTCACAGCCCCTCAGTCTGTGGACCCCTGGCTGCACATGTCATCTCCAGTGTAGGGCGATGGCCAGGGGTCCCGCACCCTCTCCACCTTCCGTTCTGTGGCTCCCCATCCGCTGGGCAGCCAGCCAAATGCCCCCGTCCCCTCCTCCCCACCCCTTCCTTTCGGGGTTGGGTTCTTCCTGGACTTTGGGCTCTCAGACGCAGTCATGGGGCCTGATGGTAACTCTGCTGCCAGCTCTGCCCCAGGAGGAACTGATCTGAAGGTTAAATCAGATACCAGCCTTAATTAATTCCCATAATACAAATCTGCATTTGGACCCGCTAATAAGGTATGCACGAGATGGACACTCGGTGCGTGCTCAGCTGTGCCAGGAACATCCGCTTGCAGGCGTCCTGGCCCCTGGGCAAGCTCCGGCTGACCAAGATGCTCACCTGAAAAGCGGGGGCCCCCTGGTTGAGCCCACCTCAGCTGAGCCCACCCAGCCAAGCCCACCCCGACTGAAGCCGTGTCCCTAAGTAAGGAACTAAGTTACCTTAAAAACCCATCACTCCCAGTTCCAGAGACTGTTCTTCACGCCGTTGCTCTGATTTTTATTTAGGATGTAAAAAGCCATTTGAAGGGCCATTAGATGTCCCCTCCTCCATTGCTTTGCCTGATTCACATTTATGAGCTCCTTGGCTTCCAGGTTCCAGCAATGGCAGTGTAGCGCTCATCAGACAAACCCGCCTGCTGACGGCCATTGCAGACTGGAAAAAATGTGTGTGTGTGTGTGTGTGTGTGTGTGTGTGTGTGTGTGTGTGTGTGTAAAACAGAGGTTGCTTGAAGGCACTGGTGAGCAACCGAGAGCAGAGAGAGACAGCAGGGCAGGGACCTGTGGCAGAAGGAACACCCCCGGTGAGACCCACACTCATCAGGGGTCCCAGGGGTGACCAAGCCCGAGCAGAGAGCGGGGTCTTCCTGGGTTGAGGGTTCAGGGGCTGGAGGTCGGAGTCGGCACTGCCCGCGTGGCTGGACATCGAGGGGAAAGTCCAGGAGGGAAGAGCCCCAAATCTGAATGGCCCTTCCTTTCTCGGCTCTCAGTTTTCCTCCTGTAAGATGAAGTGCAATATGGGGCTGGTGGGTCACTGAGACCTTCTGTTTCCTCCTTGATTCCCCCGTGTGGGTGCAGGCGAGAGTCCAAGGAGCCCCAGGAAAACAGCAGTTCACAGAACGCGTGGGTCGAGGGGAGACTTCAGCAGTTTCCCACCCAGGGAGACAGGCTGGGGGTGAGTCCCGCCCCCAAGAGGGGTGGGCAGACACCCAGGCTTTCTCTGCACCCAGAAGGGCCATGCCATGGGACCAGGACCCCCTCTGAGGGTGGGTGAGGGACCAAACCCAAGCAGACTTCCCAACAGCCCCCCAAACTGCCTTCCCAGGCTGGGGTGTCCCCTTGGAAAATGCCACATGCTTCTGAGGATGGCACCAGAATTCAGAAGTCTCTGCGTGGGTCGTTTACTGAAGGAAGACGTTGGGGATGTCTTGGTGAATTTGCCTCTCCTGTATATATTATTCTGTATCTGTATATGTCACATCAGTGGCATCATCCACTATTTGTCCTTGTGTGCCTCATTTCACTCAGCAGAACGCTTTCGAGGTTCGCCCACATCCTCGTAGGTCTCAGAACTTCACTCCTTTTTAACGGCTAGCTAATATTCCACTGTGGCCGGGCCATGGCTGTTTCCGCCGTCTGTTGATGGACACTGGGCTGGAATGCGCTACCATGAACGTCACCACCCAGGATCTGCCCTGGGTCCTGCTCTTAGTTCCCTGGGGTTGGTTCCTAGGGGTGGAACTGCCGGGTCGTGTGGCAATTCTGTGTTTAACTTTTTGAGGAACCGCCATGCTCCTTTCCACGGCTGCTGCACCATCTTGCGTCCCCAACAGCAGCGTGGGGGGCTCCAGCCTCTCCCCTGCCATCTCGCCGCCGGCAGCCTCTTTGCCTGGGGTTTTGGCAGGAGGAAGCAGGGGGCCGGGCCCTCCCATTTCCTCCGCTGGGTGGTGGTTCCCACCGCTCCCTGGGGAATTAGAAGAGGGAGGGTGTGCCGGTTTGAATGTACTGTGTCCCCCAAACACCATTATCTTTGATGTAATCTTGTGGGGCAGACGTTTTGGTGCTGATTAGATTTGCTTGGAATGTGCCCCACCCAGCTGTGGGTGATGACTCTGATGAGATATTCCCATGGAGGCGTGGCCCCGCCCATTCAGGGTGGGCCTTGATCAGTGGAGCCATATAAATGAGCTGACTCAAAGAGAAGGAACTCAGTGCAGCTGTGAGTGACGTTTTGAAGTGGAGCAAGCTTGCTAGAGAGGAACGTCCTGGGAGAAAGCCATTTTGAAACCAGAACTTTGGAGCAGACGCCAGCCACATGCCTTCCCAGCTAACAGAGGTTTTCCGGACGCCATTGGCCATCCTCCAGTGAAGGTACCCGATTACTGATGTGTTACCTTGGACATTTTATGGCCTTAAGACTGTAACTGTGTAACCAAATAAACCCCCTTTTATAAAGCCAATCCATCTCTGGTGTTTTGCATTCCAGCAGCATTAGCAAACTAGAACAGAGGGTGAATCTCCAGGTGGGACCCCAGCCCACTCAGCCTGGCTCCAGGCCCCCGGGTTCCTATCTTGGCTGAGCAGCTGACTTGACTGGGGGGGTCTCAGGGAACCTGTCTCAGCACGCTGAGCCTCAGTCTCCCCTGCAGTGGTACAAGCATTCTCCGTCACTCAGCTCTCAAAGGCCCCTCAGGGGTGGCTCGCGGTACTCTTACCCCTTGGCCTGTGCCCATCACCCCCACACCTTCAAAGTCTGAGCCTTGGCCAGCACTCAGTAAGTGTCTCAGAGCACAGGGGTCCGATGCTTTGCAGGTCACCTGTGGTAAAGGCTCAAGGGGGAGAGGGGGAGAGGGGGCTGTATCTTGGGGTCCCTGCAGCCCTCTTTGTGGCCAGCCCCACTTCTCACCCCCAAAGCTCCTCCCCCTGCCCCTCTCTGGCAATGATCTTGGACCCAGAGCCCAATTCACTGGGTCAGGAAATGGGGGAGCAGCCCCAGCAGCCTGCCTCACGCAGGGGAGAGAGACCCTGCAGAAGATTCTGGAGCAAATTGGTGCCACCTGCCCCAGGCCCCCTCCACCAGCCTCAATGAATCCTTCGGGAGCAGAGCTTGCGTCTCAATGGCCCCGGCTGCCGGGAACGTTACAAACACTCCAGCCACCTACATCTCTGTTCAAAGATAACCCCGTGTTGTTGCTGAGACGCCTTTTTATATCTCCTGTTATTTATAAAAGAATGATTCATTTAACAATTATTGTGAGATGGAGAAATGTTGCCCACTAATATTTAAATTGCAGTTATCTAGAGCTGCGTGGAAAGGAAGCGAGTTCTTCTATTTTGACTTGGGTGGGGGGTGGGCGGAAAGAAACCGGCTCTCACCTACACCTGGGGCGACCCTGCTGCCCCCCGGCTCCCCGCGCTGACCTGGGCTTTTTGCACACGGCCCTCCCTTTCTCGGCTCTCAGTTTTCCTCCTGTAAGATGAAGCGGAATACGGGGCTGGTGGGTCACTGAGACCTTCTGTTTCCTCCTTGAGCTACCCATGGGCCTCCTGTCTCTGGTGAGTTCGTGGTAAGTCGGAATTTGGTGCCTGTCCTCCCCCTCCCTCACCCAGCCTCCGTCTCCATCCGCCTCCTCCCGCAGGATCAGGACGTGGTGCTGCAGCCATTCCCCAGGCAGACTTGGAAAGGGAGGGAAACAGCCAAGACCTGGGATCTCTGGGCATTTCCTGCCCTAAATCCTGGGAAATTTGCCAGTGTTTCCTCTTGCCTCCCAACGTTCTATTTTCTCCTCGGGGTTGCCACCAGAGTCGGGGTTTCTGCCAGGGTTTAAGTTGAATGTGAAGCTTTGCACAAGGCACCCTGGACTGCCTGCCCCAGCCCAGGCTCGCCCGTGTCCTCTGTGCTTTGCAGCTCCTTCCTCGGGGAGGCTCCAGGGTCCCTGGCTCTGAGCTCATACCCGAGTAGCATCTGGGGGCTGCCCCATTACCCACCTGGGCCAGGGCCTTCTCTTGCGCTTCAGAATGGCCTTCCGCTGCCTGCAGCCGATGGGCCACACGGAGAGACTGTAAGGCATGCTGGGGCCCACGCCCAGCGACCACCAGCTTCCCCCTAACTGCAGCAGAGAACATCCTAAGTTCCAGCGCTGTGCCGTGTCCCCAGTCCCCAGGCCACTGTAGAAATGCTTGTTATGTTTTATGAGCTCCATAAACGTTCTGTGACCTGTGGGCAGCTACCCAGCCAGGATTCAAACCCAGAGAGTTTGGCTGCAGACACTGCTGGAGCTGCCAGGTCCCTGAAGCAGGGTGCTCTCCTTGGGGGATGCCCCTTGGAGTCGGTGTCAGCTCCAGGCAGGCATCTTGGGGGCCCCCCTGCCTGAGAGCCCACCCCCTCAGCTGTATCGTCAGGGTCTGTTACAAGGAGCAGAATCCACTCTGGTTGTTGTGGTAGGAAAGGGAAGGTTCTAGAGGATGCTGGTGGTTCACTGGGGGGTGCCCCAAGGTGGCCAGGGAGTGGGGCTTGGGGACCCTGCAGCCGCTGGCACCGCCAACACCACTGACCAGAGACACTGCACCATTGCCGCCCCTGGCATGAGCGTGCCCTGGTTCTGGAGCCGGGTTCCACACACATCCTGGTGATGCTCCTTCTGAACAGAGCCTCACGCAGGTGTGTCTGGGTGGCTCGAAGCCCAGCAGCTGGGGAAGCTGGAGGAAGGATCCCGGCTCCTGCAGTGGGTAGGCCCGACTAGGGGTGTGGGAAACTCTGCACCATGGGGAGTGCACTGCAGAGACGCCTGGGTTCAGGAGGGTTCTGCCCACAGTGCCCTGGTGCCAGGGCCTCCTCAGGTCCCCAGAGCTGGTGGGACAGGCTCAGGGAGCTCTGGGGAACAGGGTGGCCGAGCTGCAGCAAGGCCTTCTCTCGGCCTCGGCACTGGGCTGGGGTGCGGGCCGGCCAGGTAGGGCAGGGGGAGGTGGCTCTGATCTCAGGTGACGTTAGAACATCCCAGGAAACCCTCCAGGCTCACCAGGCAAAGTGCCTTGGGTCACACATAAAAGTCAGAAACCTGAGTCTGACTCGCCACCTCTCTGAATTTGTTCTAGAGATTTCAAGCGGAATCACGAAGTCGATGGCTTTCCATGCCTGGCTTCTTTTGCTTGGCATCACGTTTCCGGCTCCAGCCGTGTTGGGGCACATACCAGCCCCTCCGTGCTTTTTACGGCTGAATAATATTCTGCGGTACGGACCCCGTGTGGTTGCTCCGTTTGTCTGTTGATGGCCCCTTGTGTGTTTTTGCCTTTGGATGAGTGCGACTAGTGTTGCATGAACGTGTGCACACTTACAGATGTTTAATTGCAATTGATTTATTTAGCGATGGCCCCATGGGGCAGGCGTCGTGGTGGACGTTAACTTCCTCCTCGCGCCCATCCGATGAGGCGGCACCTTCAGCGACTCCGATTTACAGGCGAGGACACTCGGAGAGGCCAAGCGACTTGCCCAGGGGCCCGGGGCTCGGAGGTGGGGTCTGGGGCTCGATGCCGAAGGCCTGGCTCCAGAGCACGTGTCCTCGGGACCCCCGGGGCCAACGCTGGGAGTTCGTTGACTTTGTTCCCATTTTACAGCTGGGGAAGCGGGGGTCAACCCCGGCCGCCCTGCCCCCTCGCCCAGCCCCTGCCCGTCATCAGACCAAGGCCACAGCACGTGGGCAGGGGTGGGGGCTGATTATAAATATTAAACCGATGATTTTCCCGAGACCCGTTGGCATATCCGAGTCTTGCCGGCGTGATCACAACACCTGGTACATCCTCCCTGCCAGGACTTCAGAGCGCCTTGGAATGTTCTGATGTGCAAAGAACCTTTTTTTATATGAGAAATGAAATTATTTTCAGCCTGTTGTCAGGCAGTTGTCGAAAGATGAAGCAAATAGGGGGCTTGGTGAGTCTGATGGCTCTTGGGGGGCAGATCAGGGTGCTGAGGTGAGTCTTGGGGTGCAGGGGCTAAGGCCTTACCAGGTTCCCGGGGTGAGGGGGGGTGCACGGGGCTGGAGGAGGTGTCAAAGGAGATTTGAGGGGAATGACCTGGTAGCTGACACTAGACTTGGGGCCAGGCTGGGAGGCTGGCAGTTTGGGGTTCATTGGGGGTTGACTCGATTCCTTCCTGGAAAATATCTGATTGGGGGGCCTCCATCAAATCCTTCTGGGCACTTTCTCATCACAGCACAGTCCCTGACTTGGATCGATGCTCCACAGCCCTTTGGGAGGGGAGGGGGAGTGTGGGTGAGTGGGGGGCGGGGAGCTCACCACCCAGCACGCGGAACCCCGGCTTCACCATCTGTTTCACCCCAGAAGGTCTTCCTCTCCAATCTCTCGCTCGTCGGGAATAAAATCCATCTGAAATAAAAACGCATCTGCACCCAGCAGTCACGTGCCCACACAAGCCACAGTGGTCATTTTAAGACTTACCAGCGCCAGGACAGGAACAAATGGTCTGAGGCAGAAAAGCTGGGCCATCTGTGCATTTGGGGATTCTGACAGATTCAAGTCTGTGACTGGGGGGTGGGCAGGGAGGTGGGAGGACTTTGGGGTCCTGGACGGGTCGCCCGGACTTCCCGGAGCTCACTCGTCTCATCCATCAAGCTTGGGGCTGGTCCTGGGGATTCCATGTGAACATTCCAGCAGCCTGAGAGCCACCCTGAGACGAGTTACCAGGAGAAAAAGATCTTTGGAAACCTCGGGGCAAAACAGCTTCTTAACCTCAGCCCCCCGTCTTTGTCTCGGTTGTTTTAACCCATGACTGTCCGTTGGCCTCAGTCTCCTTGTCTTGGAGATGGAGCCGGCCGGAGCTCATTCCTTCCCTCCTGCATGCCCCCACCTCCCTCTGCCCACAGCCCCTGCCCTTGCCGCCCCGCTCTTTCCAAAGCCATGCAGGTCGGTGCCGGGTCTCGAGTTGGGGAGCGATGCCCTGAGATCTGTCCCTTCCCAGAGAGCAGGTTAGGATGGCGGAGCCTGCAGCCGGCCCGCGGAGGGCGTGAGTGGTGACTCTGTGCTCAGGGTTTGTTCTTTCTTCAGCAGAGCCCTAATGTGGGGAGCTGAAGCAGGTGGGAGCGTCTGGATTGCAAAGAGCCCCACTGATCATTGATTTGTGCAGAACTACTTCTCCCCAACCGGGCAGGCAGGACTGGCCTCAGGCTGCAGGGGGTTCTGTAAAACACGGGGTGCAGCACGGGAGCGGGGAGACGGGGAGTAGGTGGTGATGTAAATCATATTGTTGCTTCCAGTGTATGTCCCATAAATGTCCCCACAGAACAGTATCGCCTGGAGCACAGAATAAGAGTCCCTTAAGGAAGCCAATGGCTTTCTGTCCGTCAGGGTGATGTCTGTGTGTCTTACGCCAGGGTGTTCCCTCCTAATTAGTATGTGATCTACTTCTACTAGAGAAGGAGACCCGTGACAGTGCAGCCCAATTGTCTGAAGCAAGGAGGAAGTGGACTTGGACCTCTGGGTCCACAGCCATTGTCTGTGTGGCAGAATGAGAGTATATTCAGGTAGTGAGCTCCCCGTCACTAGGAGTGGTCAAGGAGAGCATGTCTGCCTTGTGGCGAGGATGCCTTGGATGGGCGATGTGGGTAGTGTCAAGCACGGCCCACCTGCCCCGGCAGGAGTCCTGTGGGGTTGACCAGGTGGCCCCGTGTGGCAGGGCCTGTCCAGGGCCATGTTTACATTAGGTCCACTGCTGGGCACACGGGAGACCCACAGTGTGCCTGAGGAGGCCACCAGGCGGCCTCTCTTGGTCTCTGTGAAGTTTTACTTCATTTCCTCTAAATGGGGATTGAAAAATGACTGCTTGTTGAAAGAACAGAAGGTAGCTAGGAAGCGATCATTTGAGGAAGGAGTGTTTCCTAGGGTTCAAATCGTCCTAGGTGGGGAGTCTTGGTGTAGCCCCCAGCTTGGCCCCCGGGACATGCCTTTGTACTGTGCTTTACTGCCCACAGAGACGTTGGGTGTTGGCCAGGGCAGTGGGGTCCCAGAGGGCAGGGGCAGGCAGAGGAGGGGGTGAGGGCCTCCGAGCTGAGACTCCACACTCCTGGCCACAGGGCTCCGGCTGGTGGGCATGTGCTGCAAAGAACGGAGGACGTTTGCCCTCTGTGCCCACAGTGGTGGAGCCCAAGGGCTCCTGGGCCATTTGCACGCGTGCTCAGCTCACATCTGGGGATTGCTGCTTCCGGTGTGGCTTGGACGCGGAGCCCTTGCACACACCTGAGAATGGACGCATGGGGCAGGAGGCTCCATCTCGTTCCCTTCCCAGTCCTCGAGTCGGAAAGATGCAGGATTGTTTGCAGACACTGTTTTTAGCGATTCCCGATGAAGCAGCCCCTTCTCCGCAAGTCCCCCCACACCCTCCACCCCAGTTAGTGGCGGCAGGAGTGCCAAGGCTGGTGGGGACACCCCCTTCCTCTGGCATGGGGGCCAGGCTCACCCTCGCCAACCGAGGCACTCTCTCGCTCCCTCCTGCTTGCCGACAGCAGCCAAGGCGGCACGCCTGGGCGATGATTTGCAGAGACTTGGCGCCGGTCGAGGCTGTGTGCTGGGAGGGCATCAAGCCTCAGCAGATGGAGCAGGATTGAGCATCGCCGAGCCTCCCACTCACCAGGGGGTTCCCTGCGCCTTGGCGGGTGCTCTGGGTCCACGTGACAAGCCACGTGACCGGCCGGGCCCCCCAGCCTCTGGAGAGGAGCTCCTGGTCCCAGATCACCAGCGCTCCCCGGCCAGGGCAGGGGTCAGGGCTTCTGGCCAACAGGCCGTGATGAACCCGGCACCCACCATCTTCAGGAGGCCTAGCAGATGCACCTTGAGGACGCCGCCTCGACTCTCCCACGGGACTGAGAAGTGGATGCTTCCCCATTGGCAACACTCTGCGTCTGAGGAAGAATTTTCCGGAAGCTGTTCATCCTCGACCAAAATGTCCAAGGAGAAGCATGGCGCGAGGTGACCTTGTCTTTGGTGTTAAGACACCCCAGTAGCAGGATCATTTCTTAGTGCAAGTTTTAAAAATGAATTGCTCTCTTTTCTAATAGTTCACATTTCTGCCTTCTTCTTACGGATTTGCTGCTGGGCATGGTGGAGGGAGATGGTCACATCAAGCAGATTAAAGCCAGCTGATGAGTCGTGCGGTTTGGGTCCACCCTCGTCCCCATCTGTCCTCTCTTGGCACTTGGTTTGAAGGGGTGAGAGATTAGGTTTAAATGCTCAGCTGATTCTGGATTCGTTGAACCCTTCGTTCAAACTCAGCTGGCATCCAGCCATCCTGAGCATTCCTACAGAAAGCCCAGCGTTCCATCCCTAAATGGAAGCCAGCCTTCTCGTTCTCACGCCGCCATTTTCGTGGACACACAGTGTGTCAACCAGATGGAGCGCAATTCGAGGTTCCGGTTGCTTTTTCTCATCTCATCTCGTCTTTTCCTTTTAAAAAAAAAAAAAAATAGAAGCAGTTCTCTTAGCAACCAAAAAAATGCACGCTTAATTACAGCCCCCAGCAGCAGATGCAGGGGTTGACGCCCCCCCCCCCCCGGGAAATAACTCACTTTTTCGCATGCTGCAAAGCACACCGCTGTCTGTCCCTTTCTTTGTGTCAGCTTTACAAATATAACTTTCTCAATGTAGCGTCTCCAAGGAATAATCTTGCCTTGTTTCTCCTAGACTTCTCTGGGGTGAAATGCTAAAGAAATGTCTAAAGCCACCCTGAAGATGCTCATTTTTATCAGCTGCATAACCCAGGGCAGTGACTGAGCTGCAATTTAATTGTTCTCTTATTCTTCTCTCTTAAAAAGGGGGGGTGGGGGTGGGGGGTGGATTTCCGGAAGCTGTTCAACCTCGCCCAAAATGTCCAAGGAGATGCATGGTGCATCTTCAGGGTAATTACCAAAATGGGGATGAGCCCGAGATGTAATTGGTACTTGTGGCTGATCCTGTAGAACAGAACTATCAGTCGTGTTCAGAAATGCCAAAAGCCAGGCATCGTCCGAGACTTGCAAGCTTTCTCCCCTTGATTTTCTCACTGTATCTGGTGGCAGTAAAGAAAACTTGGCTTTTTCTTTTTTTTTAAAGAAAAAAAAAAAGAAATTTAATTTAAAAAGCCACCAGTGCATTATTTTTAGCCACCAGCACGTTTGGCAGAAGTGCCCCCTGCCCCGGCCCGCGTTCCCTCGGATAATTGGGGCTCAGCTCGCAAATGACTTCAAGCGCTGCCTCGCCGCCCAGCTCGGGGACGCTCGTGCCAGCTGAGCCCTCCGCCGCGCCTCTTCCCAAGCGCAAGGAGCACAAAAGCGGCTCCGCCGCCTCACATGACGTGCGCTGGGAGAGGCAGCCGGGCTTCCGCGCGGCTCCAGTCTGAGCTCAGCCGGCTCCCAGCTGACACTCAGAATATGGGGTGGGCTTTGTCACCGGCGCGCCGGGTCGGGTATGCCCGGCGGTGCTCCGGGCTGCACGGTGCCCAGGAGCCCGCCGCCTCTCCCAGGGTCCGAGCCCCCCCAGCACCGGGGAGTGGGGCTGCGCACCTTTGCTTCCCCCCCTCCGAGAAGGTTATATAATGAGCGGACTGCTGCCAAAGTCAGAGGGAAAATGAAGTCTTTGTTAAATGCCTTCAGCAAGAAGGAAGGTAAGGAGACAAGCTGCAGGGAGCGGAGCGCGCCTCCGATGGGGAGCAGCAGTTTCTTATTGATGGTGGGGGTCGGCGGTGGGGTGGGGGGAGACTTCCACGCCAGCTGCTCCTACAAATGCCAGTGGTTATTCCACCTCGTGTACGAAAACCATCACTTCTGGTGCGTGAGATGGTTTTGTTTGACTTAGCCCTGGATATTCAGACAGTTTGGAGATGCCGTGTTCTTTTTTAAGTCTCCAGCCCAGTGCAGGTTTCTTTTCCGGAATGTACGTCCAGGGTGGCTGAGTCGGATGGTGTATTAGAAACTTAGGTTCATGAAAAATACAGGAAGTTTGGCTCTAGCCTTTGTGGCACCTGGAAGGCTCCTAAGTCTAAGCACTCGTTAAGGGAGGTTGGGGTGCATCGCCAGGTACCCCAAATCGGCGACGCTTCTGAACTACTTGCCAGCCACTCTCTGCTCTCCCCGGGCCGGAATTTAATGGGGTGGACAGGAGACAGGAGTGTGGCAGACTTCAAAAGTGCATACGCTTTTTGTCATACCTTGTGTGATTTTGATTGTGAAAAAAATGTATAAATAACGCATGTAAGACAGCTAAGAAAATATACACCCACTTAGAGTTTGCAGATTGCCTGCAAGAAGGAAACAGTTGGGTGGAATATTAATCATTTTTAGACAGGAAAAAGAGTTATTTTTAACCCTTTTTACAAAATCACCATTTTCATGGACGGTTCCAATTGGATGGTCTGTCAGACACAAAGCTTTAGTGTCATAGAATCAGGAGGTTGATGAAGATGTTACTTTGAAAGAATTGGTGTGTGGGGGGGGAGAGGGGGGACTTCCCAGCCCAAGTCCATCATAAAATAAACATTGAAGAAGTTTCCAATTTAATTGCACAGGAAGCTAATTTAATATGAATCTTGGTAATTGAGCGAGGTAATTTTCATTAAAATGTTTGCCCTAATGTCAGCTTTGTGATTCCATTTGAGAAGCTAGCTTGGTGCTCAGGGTAAATGTATTTGAACATGTCCAGCTGTTTCATATCTGCAATCCCCCAAGGGCAGCCTCCCCAGGTGACTTCTTAGCTTCCTCCAAGCCCCCACTCTTAGCCTGCTTCCTTACAAATGTATATAAAAAGCAGCCCCAGTGAACACTCGTTTTCTTGCATTATTAACCAGAATTCACCTTCTGGGACTTCGATTTTTATATTCCATGGACAGCATGAAAATTTTAGTCGGGTTTATGTTGTTCGCTTCCTCCTGTATCTGCCGTGTCGTTTCATAGCCTTTTTCTCCCTAATGAGTTCCTGTTAGCCATTGGTGGGACTACCCCCCAGATTCCACCATTTGCAATTTCTATTCTTTTAAGGACATTTATTCCTTTTGCAATTACAACAGTCAGAAAAAAAAAAAAATAGCTGCATTGTCAGAGAAACTGGGACGCTCTTCTTGAACTGATTGATGCCCTGAGAATTTATGGGCTCCTCGCTTCCTTGCTTCGGGGCCTCCCCTTCACGGCCAGGGTGTCCCCTCCCCGGGCTGAGAACCAGCTCTGGTCGAGGGAGACGTGCTCAGGCATCACGCCGTGGTGCTCGGGCTCCCAGTCGGTGGGAGATGTGGGCTTTACCGCTCGGATGTGGTCGTGCAGGCTGTGCACACTGTGATGGGAAGATAATGACTCCCCAGGATTCTGGCTCATCAGTCCTTTACAAGGTCATTTAATTACCCCCGTCCTTGGTCAGACCGTTTTCAGATCATCCAAAAGAAACCATGGCCGGTTGCATTTTTCAAATCCTAAGTGACAAGCGTTCAGTCATTTCTGAAGTTATTTGAGGCTTTACCTGCTTAAAGGGAACGACATGAATGGGGTTTTCCCTCGTGAGAGGCGAAGCACAAACTAAAGGGCTAACTAGGGGAGCTCTTCTAATAGGTGGGGTCTGGCCCCTCTCTGGCCAAGTCCCTCGGGTGCTGGGCTCTGGAGAGAGGGTGTCACGAGGCTGCCGTCAGCCCCCCTCGCTCTCCCGGCCAGCTGCCTGCCGCTTAGAGATGCACTTTCCGTGGAGAGATTGGAGGAGGGTGGGAGTCCCAGTGGAAGAGCTCCTGCTGCTTCAGAATGTTTCTCCCTCCGACATAAAGGGCTCGGAGGAAGCGGGTTTCACAGGAGATCGCGTGGCCGCCAGCTGGAAGGAGCACCGCCTCCCTGAGGTGCCCACCGTGCTTAGCCGCAGTGTGGAGTCCAGAGCATGTCCTCAGAGCCACAGGCCATTGCTGAGAGCCGCCCCGGGCTTGGCCTCCGTGGCCCGTTCCCGGACTGCCCTGGAGCCTGGGGGGCAGGGCAAGGAGAGGGGGCGCTGGGCCAACACTGTCCTAGTGGAGCTGTGCCAGGGCCACCTCTCCCACCCCATGCCCTGGGGGCTCTGCCAGTGCTCGCTCCCCGTCCAGTGAAATCTGCCAGCGCCACTTTCCTCTCCAGGGAGCTCTGCCAGCACCACTTCCCTCTCCAGTGAAATCTGCCAGTGCCATCTCCCTCCCCATTGGGCTCTGCCAGCACCACCTCCCTCTCCAGTGACGTCTGCCAGTGCCCCCTCTTATCTCCAGGGAGCTCAGCCAGTGCCCCCTCCTTCTCCAGTGGGCTCTTCCAGCACTACCTCCCTCCACAATGAACACTGCCAGTGGCACCCCCGTCTCCAGGGAGCTCTGCCAGCACCCCCCTCCCTGGGGAGCCTCACCATCCAGGTGTGAACGGGCTTTGTCACAGGGTGGATGTCACAGGGCTTTGTAAGGGCCCTGAGAAGGGCTGCGGCCGGCCTGGGCTGTCATGATGTGGGCCTCAAGGCCCTCTGGCCCTCAGCAGCCAGGGGTGCCACAGAGTGTCCAGCACCCACCCCGTCTTCAAACTACTTCTGATGTTCTCCTCCTTGGAGATGTCGAGATTCCCTCCGGGGCGAGGGTTTCCTGGTGCTTTGCAGCTACCACCTTGCCAAAGGACAGCCCTGACCTTGGGCAGTGAAAAATTAGAGCAAACTGTGGCCTCTGCCCAAAGGGCATAGAGCACCTGTGGCAAAGGAAGGGCTCCCCGGGGCCTCCGGGACCAGAGGGATGCTCGGCGCCGTCCTCCAGGAAGGTTGTTGGCACTGTCGTCCCCTGGAGTCTGCAGGGCCACTCTTCTCTGGAGGCCCTGGCTCGGGCAGGACACCTATGTCTGACCGCAGCCCTCTGACCGTGCGGGCAGCACAGAGCATCATCTCTCGGGGCTTCCCGTGGGCAGCTGTCCTCCCTCTGAGTCCCAGATGCGCTGAGCTTGGGGGAGTGAGAGCCTCGCCTCTAGCCTGGAGGGCATGCCCGTCTCCTGCAGCTTTTCAGTGATGGTGCCAGTTGGATGGGATGGAGGAAACTGTGCTTTGGGTTGGCGTAGGATTGTGCAGACCTGTAGGTTGGGGCCCGAGCTCAGGTCATCCCAGGGGGGCCCTGTGGGTGCTGGAAGATCCCACCTGCTTTGTGAGCCGGGGCGGCTCCCCATCCCTAAACCAAAGCAAAGCGCAGCATCCCCCGGGCTGCAGGAGGGGCGGGAGCTGGCCCGATGGAAGCTTGGACGCAGCGTCCCTTCCATCCCGAGCCTTGGCTTGAGCTTCCCCCAAACGGCACCCCTCTCGGTCCCCACCCCTTCTCTCTGCTTCCATGTCCGGCGTGTTCTGGGTTTAGTGGAGTCCAATGGGGGACTCGGCCCAGAACTCACAACCATCTCCTCCCTGGCAGTGTTTGCATGGGGGTCGGGCTCCCGGGCCTGGCACCATCCGCGTCGGCCGCCCGCGTGGCCTGGCCCGGCCCCACTCACGCGGCTCTCTGCCCTTCTCTCCACTCCAGTGCCCTTCCGGGAGGCCCCGGCCTACTCGAACCGCAGGCGCCGGCCCCCCAGCACGCTGGCCGCCCCCCGGGTGCTGCTGCGCTCCAACAGCGACAACAACCTCAATGCGGGCACGCCCGAGTGGGCTGTGTGCGCCGTGGCGCCCGCCCACCGCAGCCTCTCGCCCCAGCTGCTGCAGCCGGTGCCCGGCCCCCCCGATGGCGCCGTGAAGACCGCCGGCAGCTACGTACCCGGGCCCCGCAGCCGGTCCCCATCGCTCAACAGGCTGGGCGGCGCGGCTGAGAGCAGCAAGAGACAGCAGCAGCCCTGGCACCTCGGGTAAGCCACAGCTGGGGTGTGGGGGCGGGGGGCCGGGGCCGGGCTGGGCTCCCTCCAAGCCAGAGATGGGGAGGGGTCCCAGTTTCCTGAATGTGGGGCTTGCCCAGAGGTGAAGCAAGACTGTTTCATGCCAGCCTGGATGTTGAGGAAACCTCAACACTGTGTTCTGCCCACTTGCCCTGCTGAGGCCGTCTCCTGAGAGCGGGCACAGGCTCGTCTTCCTGAGCATCTGGTCCGGTTGATGCTTTTGGTTTGCCAAAGCTGCTGGAATGCTCTATACCAGAAATGGGTTGGCTTTTACCAATGGGGATTTATCAAGTTACAAGGTAAAATTCTAGGGCCGTGAAAATGTCTAACTAAGGCATGGACAGGAAGATACCTTCTCTGAAGAAAGGCTGCTGGCATCCAGGGTTCCTCTGTCACATGGGAAGGCACATGGTGACGTCTTCTGGCCTTCACTCCCGAGTTTTATTGCTTTCAGCTTCTGATTCCGGTTGTCTTTCTCTCTGGGCATTTGTCTGTCTTCTCTTAGCATCTCTGGGGTGTTTCTCTGTAAACTCTCTCCAAGTGTCTTTCCCTTTTATCCTCTCGTAGAGGACTCCAGTAAAGGATTAAAACCCACCTTGAATGGTTGGGTCACATCTCAGTTGA
This sequence comes from Choloepus didactylus, assembly GCF_015220235.1. Lineage (NCBI taxonomy): Eukaryota > Metazoa > Chordata > Mammalia > Pilosa > Megalonychidae > Choloepus > Choloepus didactylus. The sequence continues at coordinate 4,766,714 of NC_051312.1, forward strand.
AACAACCTAACCCAAAGGTCCCACCCACAGTAGGTCTGCACCCCCCAGGGATGGATTGAGAGAGCATGGCCTTTTCTGGGGGACATAATAGCTCCAAACCAGCCCAGGAGTGAGCAGCCGAGCCCCGTGACGACTCGGAGTGCTGCGTGGATCTCGGGCCTGTTTGCCCTTCCCGGGCACTGGGACCTGGAGGGTGAGGGCTGAGGCCAGGTGGCCGCCCCGCGCCCAGTGCTCTCCCAAGGGCCGGGGCCGAGGGTCCTGGGGCTGCCCTAGCAAAGTACCACCAAGTCGGGAGCTCAAAGCAACAGAAGCGTCTTCTCTCCTGGTTCTGGGGACTGGCAGGCTGCCATCAAGCTGTCCACGGGGCCTGTCCCTCCGGAGCCCATTGGGGAGGCCCCTTCCTGCCTCTTTGGCTCCTGGTGGCTCCGGCCGTCCTGGCACCCCTGGGCTCGTGGATGGGTTACTCCAGGCTCTGCCTCCGTCGTCATGTGGCCGCTGCCTGTGGCTGCCCGTCCCTGTGTCCAAATGTCCTCCTCTTATCAGGACACTAGTCGGGTCGGATCAAGGGCCCACGCAGATCCCATTTGGCCTCATTTTAACTAATTCCATCAGAAATGATCCTGTTTCCAAATAAGGCCACCCTCCTGGGAACGCAGTGTTGGAGAGCCGGCCCGTATGCCCTGGTGAGGACACAATGCAGCAGTTGGTGCCCAGCCCTGAAGGCTGGGCACTCAGGGGCCTTCCCAGCCAGGCTGGAAGCAGCCCCCGGTGGCAGGTGCCCCTCCTCACCCCGTGCTCAGACGAGGACACGAGGCAGAGGGACACACCCCAGTCTCGCTCCCGAGTCCGGCTTGTCCCCCACTCCCGCCGGCCGAGCTGACGTGGGGCTGGACTTGCACTCAGAGTGGCCTGACCCCAAGGGCCCCGTCCACCTGCCACAGTGCCCTGCAGTGTCCTCAGGCGGGCAGGGGTTCTGCAGTGGGGGCAGGGGGCTGGTGGGGGCCCAGGGGCCATCCGGGCAGCGGCAGTGACGGTCACCCCCCGGCCCGTGCCCCATGTATCACTGGTTAGTGCCTGTGCTCTTGGGGTCCCCCTGGACAGATGGAAACTGAGTCACGGAGGCTGAAGAGCTGGCCTGGGCTGCATGGCAGGGGCTGTCCCCAGTTCCCGGTCACCCCTCTGCACCTCTGGGCAGGGCCCAGCTCGGGGTTTCCAGAATGTTCGGCTGCACCCCGTGCTCCAGCACTCAGTGTCCAGGTCCCGACTCCCCCGCACTCTCTGTTGCCTCGTTCCCGGCTGCTTGCTGCCCCCTCCGGCCTCTGATGGCTTTGGGGTTTGCCAAGCCTGACTCCAGGTGTCTTGGGGCCATGTGCTTACCCTGGAGCCACAGCCACAGCTGCAATTGGGGCTGCACGGGGAAGGGTCGCCAGGTCCGGTGCCACTCCCGGGGCTCCTTCCTGAAAGTTCGGCGGGCAGAGGGGAGAGGAGGGTCTGGGCGGGGAGCCCGGGTGCAGGGGCTCGGGCTTGCATGGCTGCAGCCGCTGGGGCTGGGGGCGCACGTGCCCGTGGGAAACGTCTCCTTGCCCCTTGGCGGGGGAGGCAGGGCCCGACCCCTGAGCCGGGCAGGCCCCCCACCCCTCTCCGCCCCTCAGCACATCGCCGCTTCCCACCAGCCCAGGTCCCTCCGCCGAGCGAGCCCCACCCCAGGCTCTGGTCTAGTTTCTCCCCTGAGGAGCCCCGAGGGAGAAGTCCCAGGCGCCAGGAACAGTTTAACGCTAAATTAAAGGATCCCCCAGAGGTGGTAAATTCCACTTCACACCATTAGCAAGAATTATGACCACAATTTAAAAAAGAGTGTGTCCCCTTCCCCCCATGTGAAATCTAATAAGATCCTGAAGGCACCATGGCCAGGGACTTGAAAAAGCTTCAAGCAGAATGGAGAATGATGCTGGTGACGAGAAAAAAGCAAGTGGGGGCGACTGCAGGGGCGCGTCCTCGTCATCCCCGGTTTCCTGTGTGTGTGAGAGAGCGACAGAGAATCCCAGCAGCCGCCCGGCTCCTGGTGGACTTCCTCGCTCTGGGCCAAGGAGCTGTGTGGCCTGGGGCAAGTTACCTAACCACTCTGTGCTCCGTCTTTGTCATCAGTACAATGGGGAGCGTAAACGTGCCACCCTCCTCAGGTCGCTCTGGCAGCTGCTTGGCTCCGTGCCTGGCGTGTAGTGAGCGCTCAATCCTCGTTGGCCTTAGAAGGAAACTTCTGCCCCCAGTGCAGGACTGAGGGACTTTCAGGGCTAAAAGCGGGACGGTCAGTCAGCCCAGCCGTGGACCCGCTGCCCGTCCCGCGTCAGGGAAGGCCGTCCTGGGGACCAGCACCTCCCTGTCCTGCTGAAGCTGCCCTCTGCAGCCCGGTCCCCATCTCCTTCCCCATTCCTTTGGCAGCTTGCCTGGCCCGTGACCCTCTGCTCAGGACCCAGTGCCCTCGGTGATGCCGCTACAGAGAGAGGGCCCCAGTGGGCACTGCGGTGCTGATGCCCCCCTCCCCAAAACTCCCTCTCCCCAGCAAGGTGCTGCTGGGACGCGATGATGGTGGTGGGCGTTTGGGCCCCGCACGGCTGGTGGGGGCGAGAGCTGGGGGCACATGTGCCTGGGCAGCGTCCCCCAGGAGCAGGTGGTGGGTGTGAGGGTCCTGCTCTGGGTGCTGCCCTGGGCCCGCCCCCAGCTGGGTGCACTCGGGACACAGAAACGTCCCTGCAGGATGAGGACAGGGCAGAAGGCAGCAGTTCATCCAGCTCACGCGTTTGCTCATCTCGTTACCTGAGCACACCCAGGTGCATCCAGGTGGGCCCTGAGAGGGGCATGGGGTGCCTCTGACGAGCCTCAGGGTCTGAGGGTGCCTGGGAGGTGCCCAGCCAGTGGGGAGTGGGGCATGGTGGTAGCCCTCTGCTTCCCAGCTGTCCACTTGTGCCCAGGGTGGAAATGGCCATACAAGCCAGCCAGGGTGATGGGGACCCCCAGCCCAGCCCCAAGGCCCTTTGAGGACCCAAGGAGGTGGCCTTGCATGGACCTTCCATCTTTGTCCTCGCAGTCCAGAGCCCACCACGTCCTGGGGCACATGGGCCTGGCAGCCCTGATGGGGAGCTCGCCGGGAGGATGCCGGGACCCTTCCAGGTTGCCAAGGAGGTGACCACACTCCCCTCTCTACCTGTGCTCCTGTCCTGGGGGGCAGCCGCCCCGTCAACTCACCTCCCAGCCAGACCCAGTGCTGCCTGCTGGGCTTGCCCCCAGCTCTGCCTCTTCCCCGCTGTGTGACTTGGGGCAAGTTACTTGACCGTTCTGTGCCTCAGTTTTCTCCCACCTAGGACAGGGCTGATGACAGTGGCCGCTCGTGGGTTGAGTACAAGGCCTGAGCTGTGTGGAAGCTGTCACACATGCAGAGCCATCCATGTTTGCTGCTCTTAGAACTGCCATCATTGTCCTCATCCTTGACTGTGAGAAAGGCCGCTGGCTGCTGTGGGGCAGGACCGGGGGGCGGGCGGCCGTGCAGGAGGAGCGGACAGCGAGCAGAGCAGGGACGGTCGGAGGCAGATACGGGGTCCCAGGCCACTGACTTGCCCCTGGCCTTCTGGCCCCAAACCCCCACTTTGTGCCTCCTTTCTCTCACTGGGCTGGGCCTCAGGTACCACTGCCACGAGGAAGGCTCTCCACCACAGCCCCCCACTCTCACTGACATGGGACCCCAGAAATCTGAGGCAGGGATGTGCCGGCATGTCAGAGCTCCAGGCCCGGCCCTCAGGGGCAGGCTTGGTGGGCAGTGGGCAGGGGCCCCCACCCAGCTTCCCGACCCCCTCTCGGCTCCGGAGTGGACCCACTGAGCCAGCGGACCCTCATGCCAAGTGGAAGTGGACTAACCCCACCCCAGGGAGAGGGATGGGTGAGCTCCCAGCCCCTGTCCTGGGATCTGAGATCCCAGTAACGTTCCAACCCGACGGGCTGCAAGGGAGGCTTGGGGGGTGCTGTGTGCACCGTCTGTGCTGGCTGGAAGTCGGGGCCCCCACTCTTTCCACAGCAGCACCCCCTGGCCCCTTGCAGCCCCTCCCTGCCCAGGCCTGAGCCAAGTGGCTGCCGGCTCAGCTGGAAGAGGACGCCTGGCACACACCTGGCCATGGGCCCCGTCCTCACCCGTGGCCTCTTGCCCAAACTTCCCTTTCCCGGGTCTTTGCAGCCCTCCCTTCCCTGGCCCCTTTGCTCCTCACTTTGGGGTTTTTGTCCTCCCCTGTCCTCCTACAGGTGCTGGTCAGGAGAGGTTGGGGACCCAGGTGTCTGGAGGCCTTCCCAGGTGGGAGGCTCTGCACACACCTGTCAGGGACAGCCTCCCCCCGGTGCCGCCCACTGGCCTAGCTGGGCCGTATCCCTTAGGATGCACCTGGAAAGGGGTTTTGCTGCCTCCAGGGTGGGGAGGGACTGGGGGTCCTCAGGGGCCCCTCCCAGCCACCCAGATGGCCAGCAGCTTCTTGCCCAGCTCGCATTTGCTGTTTTCTCTGCCTGGCCTCACCCACACGAGGGACACTCTGGCCCCCCTCTCATCACCTCAGTGTTTCTGGGATGGCTCCAGCTTGGCCGAGTGGAGAGATGTGGGGTTCATTGGGTCAGGGGTTCAGTGCCGCTGTGCCGCTCGTTGACTGTGGAGCAGGATGCTGCTGGCCTGGCCCCTTCTCACCTGCACAGGCACAGCTGCCCTCACCTGGCAGCCCAGGTAGGGGCCGAGTGTGACATCTCTGTGCCTGGCCACACCTGGCCGGGCTCTAGAGGGTCTACCTGCTGCCTGTGCTGCTTTTGTGTCTCTGGGCAAAGTGGGAAGCTGGGGCCAGCACACCGGGCAGGGGGCCTTGGCCGTCCCAAGCAGAGCCACTTCCGGCCGGCTTGACCTTGCCGAGCTCTTGAAGGTGACGTCAGCATCATCCGCCCTGATCACAGGCTGCGAGTTATCGACTCACGTGTGGAGGGAATGTCAGTTCAAGATAAGGCCTCAAGGTGAAGAGGTTTGCTCAGAGAGCACAGACCCTTTTAGATGTCCCCAAAGACTTCATAAACCACAGCCCCAGCTCCTACCATTAGAGGTGGAAGGAAGGGTTCTGGAACATTCTGGGGTGTGAGGATTTGTAATGGGAATCCAGGCTCGCCCTGTGCTCCCCTTCCTGGGGGTAAAGCTCCATCCTGTGCATCTGTGGTGCTCCTCTGGCTTCCGGTCTTCTAACCATCCCTGCCTGGGGACACTGAGCCCTGAAACTGCTCCCCCAGGTGTAGCACGGACCTGGTTTCCTCGGCTGGCCCTTAACCAGGTGAAGGCTCTGCTCTCGAAGAACCTGAGACCGTGGGTGCCGCTTCCTCCCCTGGGCCCCGACCTGACACATCAGGAGGAGAAGGGGAGCAGCCGTGGCTGGCCAAGGGGACCTGACCGGGCTCCACCCTTGGGGCCACCATGCCAAAGGGCTTGTGTGCAGACCGAGGTCACTGCTTCTGCAGTCCTGGGCAGCCAGGGGGAGGTGGCTGTAGCCCGGGGGTCCTCGGTGGTACAACTCACAGCTCAGTCGGTCACGTGTAGCGAGACCCACCGGATGCTCAGGGTTGGGGGCTTCGGGCACTGCATATGCCGCCCTCTTTGCCGTAGCCCCAAGCTGGCAACTCGGCACACAGCCTCCACCTACCCCTCTTGGTGTGAGCCTTGAAGCTGCGAGACACCCCCAATCCCAGCAGGCCCCGAGGCCCAGGGACTCCGCCTCCTGACTTTGTGCATCAGCCCTGCCCCTCCCCTGCACACCCCAAGACGGCCACGCGGCCTCCCCAACAGGGCTCCTGCCCCCAGCTCCCACATGGCAGCTGGGCTGACTGGTGCCCGTCTGTCACATCGCTGGTCTGGCAAATTGCTTTCACCCTCAGTGTCCCTCAGTCTTTCCCGTGGCTTTTGGCCCCACCCCAGGTCGCCCGGCCCTCGCTTGCCCGCCTCCAAACCTCTGCCAGGGAGGCCTCTGCCGGGCTCGTCACCAGACCTCAGGTCCCCACCCTGTGTCCGCTGGAGGACCCGCTGGGCACACAACTCGTCCGCTGGCTCTTCTCCCCAGTCGAGTGGAAGCTCCACGAGGCCCGTCTGGGTCTGGCAGGTTGGGCGGTCGCTGCACAGCCACAGGCTCACAGCACAACCACTAGGTACTTGCTGAATGGATGAATGAGTGAATGAGTGACTGCAGCTTGAAGGGATGGAGAGCGAAGCTCTGTGTGCGGGCAGGTCCCTGTTGGCCTGGAACAGCTGGGAACTGTCTCATTCGAGTCCTCTGAGTGCCCCTCCACTGCTGGACTCCAGTTTTCTGATACTAAGACTTCAGTGAGTTGGCTCCCAGCTAAGGCCTGGTGGCTGCAATTCCACTGGCTCTCTTGGGCAGATCAAAAGCAAACATTGATGGTGGATGGTGGGTGGAATGTCAGGCCCATCCTGGCTCCCCCAGGCCCCCTCTCCTGAGCGGGTCAGGGGCCGCTGCTCCTAGTGCTGTCTCGGAAGAGCCCAGTGGAGGCCATGGCTGACACCATCCATCGAGCAGACTCCCCAGGGAATGAGCCTTCTCAGGTTTGGCCTTGGTCACTTGGCTGTTTGTCACCCTATGGATCAGGGAGCCTGGAGGAGCCCCAGGCTGAGGGCAGGGAGCCGAGATGACGTGAGGGTCAGCTCTGCATCTCGGAACCTATCCTAGGTCTCTATTTACAGAGCCTCTGCTTTCTCACCTGTAAAATGGGGACAACATATGACCCCCTGCCAATTCCTTGGGGCTCTGTGAGGCTCAGATGACCAGCAAGTTGACAAGTGGCTGGAGCATTTGTGTGGGATCGCACAGTGTATCTTCTCTGGATTTTTCCTGCTGGTGCTTAGAGCTGAGTGGGTGGTCCCACCCATAAGAATGGCATGGCGATCCCTTCCCATTCTTGGAAAGGCAGGCCGGGGGGCTGAGTGTCTGCAGAGTTGGTCAAGAAAGAGCTGCCCGTGTTGCTATCCACTTGCCGGTTGAAGGAGGGACGTTGTGATGGTGCAGACATTTCTATAACACCTGTGTAGAGCGGGCTTATATTGACTTATTCTCACCATCACTCCTGATTATCCCCTTACTAGATAGAAACTCAGGCCTCAAAAGGTTAACTAAGCAGCCATTTGAGCTTCCGGTTAGGGCCTTCTGAAATTTGAATGGATGAGTGAATAGATGATGCGCAGATAAGCTGTTAGATGAATGGATGAGTGGATGGGTGGAGAGACAAAAGGATGGACCAATGTATGGATAGATGGGTGGATGGCTGGGTAGACAGGTAGAGAGGTGAATAATGGAATGGGTGGAAGGATGAGTAGATGGATGGATGGATGTTTAGGTGGATGGGTGGTCAGGAGAAGTGAAGGATGGAGAGATATATGGATGGACAGATTTACGGATGGATGGGTAGATGGGTAGGTGGGTAGGTAGAGAGATGAGTAATAGAATGGCTATCTGGAAGCGTGGGTAGATGGATGGATGGGAGGGTGGATGAATGGGTAGATAAGTGGGTGGATGGATGGATGGATGTTTAGGTGGATGGGTGGAGAGGAGGGTGGATGGATGGGTGGATGGATATACGAATGGACAGATGAGTGGATGCATGGATGGATGGATGGTTGGATTAGAGGGTGGGATGAATGAATGGAGGGTGGATGGATGATGGATGGAGGATTGAATGGATTTCTACTTCTTCTGAGGACAAACTTTTCAAATTGAGCCGGCTCAGTCTCCCAGGCAGATTGTTGTTGAAGATGCAGTGGAGTCCTGGTCTCCACTGCAGCCCTGTTTGGGTGGGGGCTCCTTCTCTGAGGAGATGGGTTCCTCATCTGGTTCCCAAGCTTCTGGACATAGCAGCTGCTTTTACAGCCAAATAGTGACTGTAAGTCAGAGCCCAAGAGCCCAGCATTTGGCTCACCCCCGCCCTGCCCCCAGCCACTGTCAGCATTCACGTCCTCTTTTCTCTGGACTCTGGCCTGTCACACGCCCACCTGCCTCACCTTGCTCCACTCTGCATCATCTTCTTTCCTGGTGCCTCAGAACTGACTTGGGGGCTTGGCTGACCTGCCCCATCTGGTCACAGCCCCCTCGTCTCTGCTGCAGTCACACCAGCACTTCAAGCAGCCAGCTGGGACGGGGACATGCCCAAGTTCTGGCAGACCCAGTCCAGCCTGGGCAACGGTCAGATTCAGAGGTGGTGACTGCCACAAAAGTGCGGTGACCGAGCAGCTTGGAGCTGGACACTTGTGCCAGTTTGGATATATTGTATCCGCCAAAACACCATGTTCTTTGATGTGATCTTGTGGGGGCAGACATATTAGTGTTGACTAGGTTGGAATCTTTGGATGAGGTTGTTTCCATGGAGATGTGACCCACCCAACTGTTATCAATGCTGTTGATTGGACCATTTCCATGGAGGTGTGGCCCCACCTGTTCAACGTGGGTTTTGATTAGTTTACTGGAGCCCTATAAGAGCTCAGAGAGAAGAAGCTCGATGTTGCAGCTTAGAGAGACATTTTGGAGATGGCCGTTGAAAGCAGACTTTTGCTGATGCTTTGGAGATGCTAGCCCAGAGTTTGCCCCAAGAAGCTAAGCCTAGAGACATTTTGGAGAGCGCCATTTTGAAATGCAACCTAGGAGCAAGCATATGCCAGCCATGTGCCTTCCCAGCTAACAGAGGTTTTCCAGATGCCAACGGCTTTTCTCCAGTGAAGGTATACTCATGTTTATGCCTTGGTTTGGACACTTTTATGGCTGTAGAACTGTAAATTTGTAACTAAATGAAGCCCCTTTATAAAAGCCAATCCATTTCTCGTATTTGGTATAATAGCAGCATTAGCAAACCAGAACAGCACTTTACCTGTATTCCTTCATTAATTCTCCCCCCAACCCCATGTGGTGGGTACACCCCACCGCCATGTTACAGATGAGGAAATCAAGGTTCAGAGCGGTAGACTGACTCACTCAAGGCCACACAGCTAGGGGACGATCAACCTGGGAGGGGAACTCCGCTCAGAAGCCTCCAGAACCCACACACTTGGCCACCGGCCTTGCCACCTACTTGCCCTCGCTGCCTCCATCTCTCAGGTAGATGTTGGCAGGTGCATCGGGGTGGCTCAGGGGCTCTGTCCTGGGTTGTTGGAGGTCCAGGGAGGGGAGAGATGCCAGTGCCCTATGTTCTGGAGCCCACCACCCTCTACTGACCCTCAAGCCTCGTCCAAGCCCTGTGGGTCCAGTTGGAATGCTCCTGCACCCTTGGGCCGCAGTCCCCATTGCAGTCTGGTGGAATCCCCTTTGTTAAAAGGACGCCCCTGTCCCCATGCCTGGAGCTGGAGAAGAGGCAGCCCTGTGGTGTTCTGTACCCTGGTGGTGACAGAGGGCCTCTCGCCTTGCTTTCGTTTCTCAGCCTGGGTCCTGGGCCAAACCAGCCCTGAGTCAGGGCGGCTGAGGCGGGTTGAATGGATGCATCAGAACCCTAATGCATGCACCAACCCCCAGCAGGCAGGTGAGGGGTCCCCGCAGGTGGGAGGTCTGAGGGGCTGCTCTCGTGTTCCCACCCTCTTGTGCATCACCGGCAGGCCCAGCTGGCTGTCCTCCCTGCAAGGCACCTGGCTTCCTGACTGTAATCTTTGGACAAGAGGTGGCCAAACGACTCCCCTCTTTGTAGCCAGCGCTGCTCTACTAGCTCCTGGGCATTTGGGGATAAATGGCATCTCTCGAGGGTGAACATCCAGCTCTTCGGGGCAAACCCCAGGGAGGTTTTTCCTGACTGTGGCTGACAGGGCAGGGGAAGGTTAAGTGAGGAGGTTAGAGGGAGGTGACCCAATGCCCTGGGGACTTGACCCCTGCCAAGGCTGCCTCCTCATGTCAGGGTTCACACACAGAGCCCCTGTGCCCTCAGGGTCTGTGGCCCCCTGCACTTGGCTGTCACTTGGTTGGAGAGAGTCCTGGGGGAAGGGTGGTGTCACCAGAGACAGGAGCTTCCCCTTGGGCTGTAACCCCCTTCCCCAGGGTCCCCTGTTTTCAGACTAAGCATCCAAGCCCCATTCGTGCCCCGACTCGGTTTCCCCTGCTTTCTGTGCTCCACATGGTTTAAGAAAATAGCTGGGTGTGGAGGTCAGGCAGAGAGAGCTGGTGTCCAGCCCTGCTTGCCACCCGCTGGCAGTCTAGTTAGGGATTAGCCGAGCCTGTCTCTTCCCTCTCCAAGTCTTCATTTTCACGTGTGTAGACTGGGCTTGCCAAACGAGTCTCCATGGATCCCCGGGGCTAGATCTCAGACACATGGTGCCGAGTGAAAAAGTAAGGAGAATGACAAAGTATGGCACAGTCACAGTTTTATAAATTTCAGTAAACACAAACCAACCCATAGATCATTTATCACAGATACATATAGGTTAAACAAAATATGAAAGACACATGGGAAGAAGAAGACAGTAAACACTGGGAAGTGAGTGATGGCCTCTGGCTTCTGCTAGAATTTTCCCTGCAATTTTGTTGCCCCGTGGATTCTGCCTAAATGTGAGCACCTCCTTCCTCACAGGAAGCCTGACTTTGTGGGCTTGAATTCGTGGCCTGAGTTTCCCTCTGCCCTGAGAATCAGGTGTGCTTCCAATTCCGGAACCTGCCCCACATGCCGTGCCTCTTCCGGCCCCCTTGCCAGTGGCCGTGTGCTCTCTGGAAGACACAACCACAGGCAGGTGCTTTCCTTGCCCTTCAGGTCTGGGCACTGTGAAGCACCGTCCTGAAATCACGCCCAGATTCACCCGGGTGCACGAGATTGTTTCCAAAGGTCCCCATCGTGGGAAGAGAATGGACAGTGGCACTTCACAAATGCCACCAATGAGAAAAGAAGGTGCTCCGTTCCCCTTTAGCAATAGTTGGCCTTTGTCGCCCAACAGAACAAAGCAGTCGTTTTGTTATTAAAATTCATTTTGCACATTTGTCTATGAAATCGCCCTTCTCCCCTGGGTCTCGCTGTTGGGTGTCATCATCGGCCTTGGTTTAAGGTTCTGTTCATAGACAGACATCTACATCGGTCAGGAAATGCACGCTCTTTGCAAAATCAGTAACATGAAAGCAAGAGTGAATACAAGCAACATCCTGAAAATGTCACCGGGGTCAGCTGGGTGTGGGCTGGGCGCGGTCACCATCGTGGTTCCTGGCAACGGCCGTGGTCAGGTGTTTCCGGCCCAGTGAGGCAAGTGCTGGAGACCCAGGGCTGCCCACCGCTGTCTCCACCTGAGTTTCTTAACCGCAAACGCCGCCCCCGGCCCCTGCAGCCTGGAACCAGGAGCTCTGATGTTCGCTGCGGAGTGTGCCCTGTCTGTCCCGTGCCGTGACTCTGTCTCCCTTTCTACCCCTTTGCCTGGTCCAGGTCTGCGTTTGCTCCTGCTGCCACCAGGGAGCCCCTCTCCGCCTTCGAGTACCCGGGGCCCAAGCGGAAGCTGTACAGCGCGGTGCCCGGGCGGGTGTTTGTCGTTGTCAAGCCATACCAACCCCAAGTCGATGGCGAGATCCCCCTTCACCGCGGCGACAGGGTCAAAGGTCAGTGTCCACCGGTGGGCCTGCTTCTGGGGCAGCCTCGGTTTACCCCCAGTTTACCCCGCTGGGGTGTCAGACTCCAAGGCATCGCCTCTGCGAGGGCCTCTGTGGAAAACACAGATCCCGGGAAGGGCAGGAACGGGCAGAGAGATGCTTGTCAGCCTCTTCCATTCACGCCCGCGGGAAGCCACCGCACGTCCCTGCCGCTGAGTCCAGGAGGGGAGATAATTCACACATCAGCAACACAATTCCACCGTGGAAAGGAAAAGGGGGGCAGGTGAGGGCAGGTAAGGACAACAACAGGGCGTCAGTCCTGTCCGGTTCTGAGAGCCTCGTGAAGACGTGGCCTTGAGGCCGTTCCTGGCAAGGGTCGGATTTGGGCATCTTGGTCTTGTTGGGAGTTGGGGAGGGGGCCCAGGTGGACGACCCAGCCAGAGCCAAGGCCTGGAGCTCTGCCGAGTTCAAGGGAAGGACGTCCACCGGGTTGGAGGGAGGGTTCTCAAAGCAGAAGCCTGCAAAATGCGGCTGGAAAACATTCTGCAGAGCGAGGACAGCCACAGGGGCTGGGCCATGGAGTTAGGGTCTGGGGAGCCAGCGATGGTTTCTGGGCCCGGGAGAGCTGGTGGGTCATGTACTTCAGAAAGATGGAAGGAGCGATGGCATGTGCTGGAAGGGGGAGGAAGGCAGAGGTGGGAGCCAGGCCCTTGGTGCTGAAGGCCGGAGAGGGGAGTTAGAGAAGAGACAGCTGGGGGCCAGAGGGAACACGCAAGGGCAAGCCGACTTCACTGGGTGCAGTGGGAAGGGACACACGACAATAGCCCTGCCGTGCACGGGACCTGCCATGGGGGGATGAGGCATAGAAAGTCTGACCCTTGGGGGGTAACTCCTGCCTTCCCACTCAACCAGCCATGTGGCCTGAGAAGGCAGACGTCTCGGTTCCTTTCTGTGAACCGTGTTCTGATCAGGCCACCTTCACCTGGGTCGGCGTAAGTTTCTAATGACATCATCCAGGGGGGCTCCATTCTCTTTCTTGACTTCTGCTACTCCGACTATACATTTATTTGATCACTTGATAGCATCGAGTAGATCCCTGAGGCTCTGTCTCTTTTCTTTCAATCTTTTTCCTTCATATTAGATATCTATTGATCTGTCTCTAGGTTCACTTACTTTTTCCTCTGAAATTCCCTTTGGCTATTAAATCCATCCTGTGCACTTTTTTTATTTCAGAAATTATACTTTTAGCTCTAGAATTTCCAAGTGTGTGTGTGTGTTAACTGTTTCTTTTATCTGCTGAGACTTCCACTTACTCTGTTGGAGTTGTATGCATTGAAAACATGTTTTACTTTACAACACTATAGATTGGTTAAATCGCTGCTTTAAAATCCTTGTCTGTTAGTTACAACATTAAATTCATCCTGGGGTCAGGCTCAGTTTGATGTTCTTTTCTTTTGAGAATGTGCTCCATTTACTACATTCGTCATGTGTCCGGTAATTTTGGATTGCATTTTGGACATTGTGAGTGTTAAGCTGAGATTCTGGCTTTTATTGTTGTTGTTTTTCTCCTGTAGGTACTTTTCTTGGATGGGCTTGAAGCAAAAACTCTGTTGCTTGGGTGGCAGCTCCAAACTCAGTTCAGTTATTTTAACTTTAGCTGAGCTGCTTCAAATCTGTTGTGCAAATGCATTGTTTGGTCAGAGACATGCAGAGACTGAGACTGGCCAGCCTCTCTCTCGGACACGTCCCCTTGTGGGGATCCCACACTCTCTGCAAGGCTCATGTTTCTGGCTTCCTCTTTCTGGTTCCTTAGGCCAGAAAGACCACAGGTCTTCCCGCTTGTGCCCCTTACCACTAGCCCCACTTTGTGGACGACACTAACCCAGGAAAAGGCTGTAGACTCCCCTTCTCCTCTCTCCCAGCAAGCATGCACACCCACCAGAGAGCATCTACTCCATCCATTTTCCAGCACCTTCCAGTGGTTGCTTTCTGCATTATTTTCAGGCTTTATAGTTCTCTTCTGCAAGGAGTATTCTCTGGTAGGGTTTTAGTCCACTGAACCTGTGCAGAAGTCCCTAAATTGATCCTATTTAGTTAAAGGAATGTTTTTCTTAACTTCTAAACTATAAATGTTTAAATTTTAAAAGTAGAAATTTACATTAACTGAAATTTTGAATTTCAGTAATATAACCCATCATGTGAGAGACACTTTTTCCCCTACAAATTAAACGATTGGAACCTACGGGCATTACTTGCAGTGGGGCAGACGCACTAATGGTGTGCAGGTCTCGCAGCTGGGGGTTGCCTGCTCTCTTCTCCCTCCGCTGTGCTCACACTCTTAGCAGGTGTTTAAAACCTATCTGTTGAGTGAACGGGCTCCTCTGGACAAGAGCCTTTTTTATAATCCAGCCGCTGAACTGGGCCTGTTGGAAACCACCTTCTCCCTTTAATTGCTGCCGCATCTCTCCTGCCACCTCCTGCTGCGTTCCTTTCTCTCATTTCCCGAGGCTTCACGGACTCCCAGGGCCCAGGTAGCGCAACAGGGAAGCCCCACTGTCAGTCTGTCTCTCCGAGCTGCTGCCCCTGTGGCTTCAGTAGTCTCTGAGCTGTGAACAGAGCTAGTGAGGCTGGGCCAGCTGCACAGGTGCCTGGAGAACCTTCCTGAACCCTGTCTTCTCCGTCCCTTACCCTTCATCCCCTTCCTCTTAGATAGACAGTGAACGCAGACACAGCTGGCCCCTGGGAGCCATGTCTGGGAGCAGACTCTGTTCCAAGAAAGCTGGGGAAAGGGCAGGTCTGCAGCCCAGGCTGCGTTTAGTAGCCACGTGTGATTGGAGGGATGAGTGGCTAAACTAAAAACGACCGTGTCTCCTCCCTGTGGGTCAGACCCCCATGAGACAGCACAGTCCACTCTCCAGAGGCCTGGATAAGAGGTGGTTGTTCTGAGCGAGGATGTGGCACAGCCAGGCTCTGGCCTGCTCTCATCTCGGCCCTGCACCCCATCCCACTCCTCAGCCTCCCTGCCCAGCCCAGGATCCAAAATCAGCCGAGCCCCTTGCACGCAGCCCAGGGCCTTCTTTCCACCAGGCTCCATCTTGCTGCGCACCCCCAGGCCAGCGGCCTTCAGACGGGGCAGGGAGGGCCTTGGCCCGTCCACTCCACACCCTGGGACGTCATGTCCTTCTGTGAACTGGCAATGATGATAGATGAGTGGATAGACACGGAGCCCAACACGAGTGAGCACCAGCTGTTTACAGGCACAGTGCGGGCTGCATCACGCGTGTGATCACGTGTCGTTCTCTCGGTAACAGGAGAAGGTGTAGGAACCTGCCTTATGGACAGGATAGCTCATGTTAGGAAATCCCTTCACTTCCAGGTCTGCCCGGCTGGGGGGGGTCTCAGCGTCAATACTACAAGAGGTGGGCAAGTTGCGGGTGTGTGTGTGTCTTGAGTTTGCATGTACGTGTGTGTGTCCACTACGTGTGTCTGTGTGTGAGCGTGTGTGTGTGTGTCTGAGTACATGCATTTCTAAGTATGTGTGTGTGTGTGGATGTGTGTCCGTATGTGTGGGTGTGAACTGAGTCCAGGAGGCAGGCGTGTGCTCTCTAGAGTGACAAGGGACACCCAGTCTCCTCCTAGTCTCCTGCCCCACCGTCGAGATGAGGCCTGGGGCTCGGGGGACCCACGGGGTGTGTAAACCACACCTGCATTGAGAGGTCCAAGCAGGATATGTGGGGAGGGGGCTTGAAGGTGCCAGGAGTTCTGGTCAGTCTCACCTGGCCAGTGTACAGGGTCTTGTGACCCCACCCAGGCAGGTGGACTGGCCCCTGTGGGACGGAGACCCCTGCCTGCCCAGCGGTGGGGCTGTGGTCTTGTTCTCTTTGCCCTGCATGTGTCCTGTAGCTCCCGGGGGAGGATGTGGAGGAGGAGAAGGCTGTGCAGGTCAGAGATGGGGGACCAGGGGTGGACAGTGAATGGCGGAGAGAGGATTCAAAGGGGACCCCAGATTTGCAGTCTGGATGAGAGGAAGTTTGAAGGAAAGGAGGAGGCTGGGGACTGGCTGATTTGGGAAGAGCAGGGTGAGTGCCACATCCGAGATGACACACTGGAGTGAGGTTGGACTTGATGCCTCTGATCAGCGGGTGGCAGGGGAGTGGGGGGAGAGCCGGGGTCCAGGAGGCGGATCAAGGCTGGGTGCAGAGGGGTCCTGGGCTGAGCAGAACTCTGTGGGAGAGGGCAAAAAGGAATCTACACAATACCCCCAGCAGCTCTTGGGGTTTTAGCACCACCCCCTCTCCTCCCAGCCCCTGAGGTTCAATAGAAACGTCCAGAAAAAGGAAGGTGGTGCAGCTTCTCCTGGACCAGGACCTCCTTGGCTGCAGTCCTCCAACAAGCATGTCCGGAAACATCCGTGCCAGACGGATCCCGATGTGCAGGCCTCCTGCACCATGGGAGTGGGGGCGTGCGAAGAGCCAGGTCTGTCTCCACGGAGCAGAAATTACAGAGCTCCGTTCAAAAACTCACACCTCAAAGGCTCCACGGCTGACTGCTGCTCTGCGCAGAGATGTCAGTGGGCCGTGCAGGCCGTTTGCACGCGTTTGGCTTTGAGCCCCATTTTCCGATCAGCCGGGGGCCTGCTCTCCCTTCCTGCCAAGCCCTCGGCACCTCATCTCATTATCGGCCGCTGGCGTCCTCACTGCCTGCCTGGCGGTTCTTGGAGAAGGCAGGCTGAGGTTCTCCTCTGCCCACAGAGCTTCCGTGGGAATTCTGCCCCCTTGACTTGGAAGGAACCTACGCCGGGGACAGGAGGCCCGGCTGCCTGCAGGCCGGGGCTGGAGGTCAGGGAGGGTTTCCTGAGAACTAAAGGCTGTCCTGCCCGGAGAAGTGGGGGCCTGGAGACAGCTCCCCCAGGCTGTGACCGGTCCAGGGCAGGCCCCAGGGCCCTGGGCGCCCCCAGCTCAGTCTTGGTTCTCATTTTGTCTCCTCTGCTCAGCCCCACAAGGGCAGGTGCTAATACACCTAGGAGACGGCCGAGTGTTGTGCAGCTGGGAAAGCGTATCCCCAACAGCTCTGATTCCTGAGGTGAGGGTGTCCCAGAGCAGGCGACCCTCCCGCGTTTTGAATTCAAGGGTGCTTTGTCTCTTGCAGCCTTGGGTGCTGTCTCACCACCAACTCTCTGCTAGTTATGGATGCAGGGGCCAGGTCCTGACTTGGGGGCCAGTTCAGTTTCTCAGTCTGTGCTCCCTGAGATACCTGCATCGGAGTCACGTGGGGAGATTTCCTGCCCACTCCCCACCTCCATATCGGCAGAATCAGAATCTCTGAGGATAGGGCCCAGAAATCTGCATAGTTATGCTCCTGGATGATTTTTTAATGTTTCTGTTTGTTACAGATTTTGGGCCCCTTGCAGGCCAGGACTGTGTCTCTTTCTGATCTGTTTCCATGGCAGCGGACACAGTGCTTGAAATGGAAGAGATGAATGAATGACTGGATGGACGGATGGATGGATGGATGGATGGATGGATGTGTGGGTGGGTGGGTGGTTGGGTGGATGGAAGGATGGGCAGGTATATGGATGGATGGATGGATAGATGGAGTGATAAACAGATGATTGGATGATGGCTGGATGGGTGGATGGATGGGGGGTTGGGGATGGATGGGGATGGGTAGAGTGATGAATGGATGATTGGATGGATGGGCAGATGGGTGGGTGGGTGGGTGGGTGGATGGGTGCCTGTATGGATGAATGGATGGGTGGGTGAGTAAATCATTAAATTCACGGATAAATGAATGACTGAATGAGCTTTCACTGGAGCATCTGATTTTGTCCCATATTCTTTTATGCCTCCATGCCTCAATCCTGCTCTTCTTCTGGTGAGATCAGAAGCTCTCCCCATGTCTCTCACCCACCCACTCCTCATTTGGAATCAGCTGACTTGTCCCTTTCTCCCTCCGTCCCCTTGCTTCACACTCACCATGCTCACTCTGTCCTTTGGCCCCAAGCTGCTGGTGCCTGTGAGGTGGCGCGAATCACAGTAGACCTTGGGTATTTCACAGACTTGCAGAGCCCAGTGAGTGCCAGGCCGTGTGTGGGGCCCGAGGGAGCAGTGATGGTTTCTCTGCTTGCCGGGAGCCCCCAGTCTGATAGGCAAGAAAATAAGACTAAAATACAGCATCGTATGTGCCGGTGGGTGGGCCCAGAGGCACTCTGAAAGTGTGAACAAAACTGCCCAAATAAGGGGAATTTCTAACAGAGGGTTGGTAAGTGTGGAAGAACTGGGCAGCTGGAGGGTAGACAGTGCTTGAAATGGCAGAGATGAATGAATGAGTGGATGGACGGATGGATGTGTGGGTGGGTGGTTGGTTGGGTAGATGGGAGGATGGGCAGGTGGATGGATGGATGGATGGAGTGATAAACAGATGATCGGATGATGGGTGGATGGATGGATGGATGGATGGATGGATGTGTGGGTGGGTGGGTGGTTGGGTAGATGGGAGGATGGGCAGGTGGATGGATGGATGGATGGAGTGATAAACAGATGATCGGATGATGGGTGGATGGATGGATGGATGTGTGGGTGGGTGGGTGGTTGGGTTGATGGGAGGATGGGCAGGTGGATGGATGGATGGATGGAGTGATAAACAGATAATCGGATGATGGGTGGATGGATGGATGGATGGATGGATGTGTGGGTGGGTTGGTGGTTGGGTAGATGGGAGGATGGGCAGGTGGATGGATGGATGGATGGAGTGATAAACAGATGATCAGATGATGGGTGGATGGATGGGTGGATGGATGGATGGATGGATGTGTGGGTGGGTGGGTGGTTGGGTAGATGAGAGGATGGGCAGGTGGATGGATGGATGGATGGAGTGATAAACAGATGATCGGATGATGGGTGGATGGATGGATGGATGGATGGATGGATGTGTCGGTGGGTGGGTGGGTGGGTAGATGGGAGGATGGGCAGGTGGATGGATGGATGGATGGAGTGATAAACAGATGATCGGATGATGGGTGGATGGATGGATGGATGGATGGATGGATGTGTGGGTGGGTGGGTGGTTGGGTAGATGGGAGGATGGGCAGGTGGATGGATGGATGGATGGAGTGATAAACAGATGATCAGATGATGGGTGGATGGATGGGTGGATGGATGGATGGATGGATGTGTGGGTGGGTGGTTGGTTGGGTAGATGGGAGGATGGGCAGATGGATGGATGGATGGATGGAGTGATAAACAGATGATCGGATGATGGGTGGATGGATGGATGGATGGATGGATGGATGGATGTGTCGGTGGGTGGGTGGGTGGGTAGATGGGAGGATGGGCAGGTGGATGGATGGATGGATGGAGTGATAAACAGATGATCAGATGATGGGTGGATGGATGGATGGATGGATGGATGGATGTGTGGGTGGGTGGGTGGTTGGGTAGATGGGAGGATGGGCAGGTGGATGGATGGATGGATGGAGTGATAAACAGATGATCGGATGATGGGTGGATGGATGGATGGATGGATGGATGGATGGATGTGTCGGTGGGTGGGTGGGTGGGTAGATGGGAGGATGGGCAGGTGGATGGATGGATGGATGGAGTGATAAACAGATGATCGGATGATGGGTGGATGGATGGATGGATGTGTGGGTGGGTGGGTGGTTGGGTTGATGGGAGGATGGGCAGGTGGATGGATGGATGGATGGAGTGATAAACAGATAATCGGATGATGGATGGATGGATGGATGGATGGATGGATGGATGTGTGGGTGGGTGGGTGGTTGGGTAGATGGGAGGATGGGCAGGTGGATGGATGAATGGATGGAGTGATAAACAGATGATCGGATGATGGGTGGATGGATGGGTGGGTGGGTGGATGGCTGAGTGAATGGTTGGGGGGGAATGAGTAGGCCAGGGGCACTGAGGACATCAAGCGCAGGACGAGCAGGGTGGGCGAGGCCCAGGGCCTGCCGGGAAGACGGAGGGGCCAGCTGCGGACACCAGTGGAGTTGACCCTGGAGGACGGACGTCCCTGAGCCCTCGGGCAGCCATTCCCAGGCTCCTGGCAGGGGCGGGCCGGTCAGGTTCGGTCTGTACCTCGACAGTCGCTGAGACGGGCCGATGGGGGCAGATTAGAGGCAGGGCGACCAGGTGATAGCGGATGGGGGACAGAACCGATGGAGGTGGCAGTGGGGCTGGCAGCAAGGCACTACCTTTAGAGAACTTTATGAGACGGAATCGTCTGGATATTTTGGCAGACTAGTTGTGAAAGGTGTTGAGGTGAAGGGGCCAAAGTTTCTGACCTGGGCCACCAGGGGCTGGATGGTGATGCCATTTTCCACTTACATGGCCCGGTGGCCAGGATGCCATACTCAGTGTGGGGAATGTTTGTGTGGGATGATGCCGTTGATGCCCAGAGGAGGCCACAAACGAGGATGTGGCCTTGGCCGAGAGGCCAGGCTTTCCCTAAGTACACGGTGTTTAAATTTCATGGAACCCACAGGAATAAATGAGCTTCCTCGAGGAGTACATGGAGCAAAAAAGGTAGGGAGAGTGGGTGTTTGAGAGGCCAGGGAAGGCAGGGGCCCTGGCCCCAAGGCTGCACCACCTTTATGTCACCAGCAAGGCCCAAGTCAGTCCTTGATAAATTTAAACTGAAGATGCACAGATGCAGGAAAGCCCAGGCTGGCTTGGAACCAAATATGGCCCTGGGGTTTGCACCAAAGAGATGGATTCTGTGGAGAGTAAGGAGAGAAAGAGGGACCCAGAGTTTCTCCCAATTCCTCGCTCACCTGCACTCAGGTAGGTCCTTCCTCCATTGCCAGGGAGGGTGGGGTGTGGGAAGGGGATGGGGCATGGCCGAGGCAGGGAGGGGTGGTGGAAATCCCACCACCTGTTGCTGAGACAGCCTCTGCCCAAGCCCCCGGATGTGGCCGAGCTAGTTTGGCATGGGTCATTGTCGTTGTTTTCCAATTTACAAGAGTCGGCCATGTGTCCTGGGAGGGGAGTGGCCCCAAGTGGTTTCAGTAGAGGGACCTGCAGGCTGGACACCATTCGCCCCCCAATTCATGTCAGCTGTCCCCTCGGGGAGCACGTCGAGCTTTTAGAAGGCAAGTGGATACGCTGCTCATTCTTGGTGATTCGTAAAGTTTTCTCCATATTGAAATAGACATAACGTCGGGGACTTAACGAGGTGCAGCACTTTCACCCCTTTGTCTAGCTGGTCATCCAAAGGGCTGCCTCTTCCCAGGGCTCTCCCGAGGCCCAGATCAATCGCCGACCCCTCCTCCTGCCGCCCGGGATTGGTGGGGGTGGATCTCGGCGCTCCTTCGCATTAGGGTTACTTGTGTCATATTTGTGTCTGCCCTCCGAGTCCAGGGCTCCCGGGGCAGGGCCCTTTTGATGCATTGAGCTGTAACATGTAGGAGCAAGGTGGGCCTCTAGAGTTCACTGGGGCCACAGAGAAAGTGGGGTCCCCCAGGGCCCCTCCACATTCTGTGGAAGACTCTTCAGTCTCCTGACTCCGAGCCCAGTGCTGTTTCTGATTCCCTCCATGGTGAGGACTCCTGTCTGTCCCCACATCTTCTTGACAGGAGGTGAGATGCTTTGGAATGGCTTAAAGCAACAACTTGTGGGTGAGCCAAGCCTGGCCCCCCCTCACTGTGCTCCCGAGGACATCCAGTCAGCTGGGTCCAGCTGTTCCCACCAGGAAAGCCAGCTGAGCTTGCCCTGGAGAAAGTGGGTAGAAGCCAAAATCCGTGTGTGCAAGCCTAGACACTCGCCCCATGGCCTGGCGGGAGTCACGCGGGGCTCACACCCACGGGCCTTCGTTTGCGTCTTTGGTTTAAACAGAGGGGGCTGCAAACGGGACCCAGAGTCGTGGCTCCTCTCCTCTCCCCCACCCAGTCCTCACACACACACCCCCTCTTCCTCCCGCCTCTGAAGAGGGCACCAGCTACCATTAGTTCAGCCGGGTCCCCCGGACCCCCTTGCCCTCCACAGGGGGCCCCACCCCACTCCCCCTTCCTCCCTGATGGAGCTGAATCCAGTCTGAGGCAGAGGGTTCC
The DNA here is from genome assembly GCF_015220235.1 of Choloepus didactylus. Taxonomy (NCBI): domain Eukaryota; kingdom Metazoa; phylum Chordata; class Mammalia; order Pilosa; family Megalonychidae; genus Choloepus; species Choloepus didactylus. The sequence continues at coordinate 4,788,383 of NC_051312.1, forward strand.
CTGCACTGGGAAATTCCTTTCCTTCCTCATCTCTGCCTCATCAGGTTTACCTCTCTGCTCTCGGGCCAGTTGTCAGAGGCCTTTCACCTGTCCTCCAGGTCTCACACACCCAGAAGTGCCCACTGGATGTAGGTTAGACGCGGAGCTGGGTGCGTCATCCCGGACGGCTGAGTTTGGAAGGAAGCAAGTGGGGGTGACAGAGCCCTTAGTCCACGCTGGGTCCCTGGGCCTCTGCTTTGCACACAGCAACACACCAGCTACGTGTGTTACCCCAGCCTGACAGATGATGAAACTGAGGCACGGAGAGACCGGGGCTCCCACAGCTGTATGAGCTGGAGGTCCCAGCGACGAGCAGGCCAGCCTCTGCCTACGCATCCCCTCTCCCCCAGCCCTTTTAAAAACAGGCAAAGTGGCTGTTTGCAGCCCCGAAGAAAGGAGGGACGGCACCTGGCAGGTCACCGGGCTGCCCCCATTCTCCAGGTTGAGCTCCGGGATGACCCTGTCGGATTCCGGAGTCCACTGGGGAATCGTGATGTGCACACGGTCAGCCGAGCCGCCCAGAATCCAAGGGGCAAGCGTAGATTTGGGGAAGAAATTGCTTGACACAGTTACAATTGTACTGCTCAGCTGGGATGTTGCTTTGTCTGTTTCACTTAGGTCATTTCTTCAAATTATTAGGCAAGAGCTTATAAAGCTAATGTTTTCTGTTCTGTTGACCTTCAAAAAGTGTGGGTCGAGTCGTTCTTTGTCTGGCCTTTGAGATTAGACTGGGGGATGGGAGAAAGCACTTTTGTGTCCTTGCTCCTTTCAGCAGTTCTGACACCTTCAGATTAAAAGAAGATTAAACCGTTTGGAGATTATATTGATTTCCCTGTGGCTCAGCCACATGCGGAGGGAGTGACGCCATGCGGGACCCCCAGCCCAGCACCAACAACCCAAGAAAAACACACTCCCCTCCCTGCCTCGTCACTGAGAGCTCTGCCTTCACCTCCAAAGTAGTCGCCAAAATCGTGCCTTGGCAAGTGCTCCAATTTGCCAATGCTGCTGGAATGCAAAACACCAGAGAAGGATTGGCTTTTATAAAGGGGGTTTATTTGGCTACACAGTTACAGTCTTAAAGCCATAAAGTGTCCAAGGTAACACATCGGTAATCGGGTACCTTCACTGGAAGATGGTCAGTGGCATCTGGAAAACCTCTGTTAGCTGGGAAGGCACGTGGCTGGCGTCTGCTCCGGAGTTCTGGTTTCAAAATGGCTTTCTCCCAGGACATTTCCCTCTAGGCGTCTGGGGGTGTTCCTTTAGTTTCTCCCACGCAAACTCTGGAGTAGCAAAAGTCTACTTTTAATGACCATCTTCAAAATGTCTCTCTTGACTGCAGCCCCGAGCTCCTTCTATCTGAGCTCTTGTAGGGCTCCAGTAAACTAATCAAGGCCCACAATGAATGGGTGGGGCCACACCTCCGTGGAAATAAAGTATTACCCACAGTTGGGTGGGTCACATCTCCATGGAAACAACCTAATCCAAAGATTCCAACCTAATCGACACTAATATGTCTGCTCCCACAAGATTTCATTAAGGAACATGGCATTTTGGGGGGCATAATACATCCAAACCAGCACAGCGAGCATCTGAGACCTTGTGACATCATCCCCCAGATCTCTTTGGGCTTGCTCTCTTCTTCCATGCTCAACATCAGTCACATTTAAAAACAAATACGCCAGTGAAGGGGAACGAGCCTTCCGCACTGAGCCCAAGCATGGGAAGGGTTAACCCAGCAGGCCTGGGCTGTCCACCCCCTGCATATCCCAGAGAAAGGTCTGGCCCTTGCAGGGCTCCCGGGAGGTCACCTGTCTGCCTTTAGAACATCCCATCTGATAAGAGTCTGTGTTTGCTGGAGCTTGTGGGCCATGCCCAAGAGTTTATGGTGACAGTGACCGGCTTGGGTGGGGCTGGAGGGCTCAGGTCAGCCTCGGGGGCTGTCAGCCAGGCCAGCGGTCAGCCAGGTCCCCGTGACTTGACTCCCAGTAAAAACCCCAGACACAGAGGCTCAGGTGAGCTTCTCCGGTTGGCAGTACTCGGTGCACGCTGCCACACGGCATTGTAGGGGGACGGGCACTGTCCGCGTGACCCCACTGGGACAGGACAGCTGGAAGTGCGAGCAGCCTCTCCTGGCTCTGCCCCATGCGTCTCCTTCCATCCCTGATTTCAGTCAGTCTCCTTTCGCTGTAACAAGCTGTAATTTTATTTAACAACTTTGCTGAGATCTGAGTCCTTGTGGAGATCACTGAATCTGGAGATGGCCTTCCAGTGGACGTCCCGGACACTGTCACTTAGCCCAGGGAGGGAGGGCCTGAGCCCTGGACTCGGCCACTCCCCACCCTTCCAGGGGAGTCGGCTGCACCCTTGCCGTTCCGACAAAGCCCACCTCTGTGCCCCTACCCGGGACGGGGTGAGGGGAACTGTGGGGTGTGGGTCATTTCCTGTGTGTGTTGCCTGACCTGCAAAACTGGGGCCCAAATATCGAGGTCAAGATGACTGTCATTGAGGACGAGCTGACCAAACAGCAACGAGCCCCGTGTGTGGCAGGCGCAGATGGTGGCCTAGGGACGAACTGGGCTCATCCTCTGCTTTCACTGGGCGGGTTGTCCCCTTAGGACAAGGTCGTTGGATCTGCTGCCAACCCCTTCTCTCTAAAGGGAGTTCTTTTTTATTTCCTTTAACCAAAAATCAGGAAGCAATCCCTGCTTCTTGTCAGCACCAGCATAATTAATAGGTTCTTTACTTGTAAGTCAGCGAGAGAACGGGCCAGAACCCAGGGGGCTGACGTTGGCCACGTGAGCCTTCGATCGAGCCCTCTCCATTTCAAGGCGCGGTAACATCACGTGGTCACCAGACGGCACTTGCACTGCTTCTCCGTCTTCTACTGTGAATTCTCTTTCCCCAATCGGGCTCCCCCCAGCTTCGGAGGGGCAGGCACGCCCCTCCTCATGTGCCCCTCTTTCTCACCTGACATAACGGACGATGATGGCCTCCAGTGACCACACTCTCTGCCTCATTTGGGACACGGAGAGATGGTCCCCAGGGGCCATGCATGAGTTGTTGGGTTGTCTGGTTAAGAGAGAAGAATCGAAAGACTGCTAGCACCTGCTCGCTCGTCCCTTGGCCGACTGGCATACAAGGCCACGGACCAGAGCAGCTACTCCCCACTGCACCCCCTCTCTGAGGGCCTGTTTGCCAGGCAGTCCGCCCGTCCACAGCGGATGGGAGTGATGTCTTGTCACAGGGCAGGTGGACCAGAGCTGCCGCTTCACAGGCCTGGCTGAGAGCCCTCAGGCACCTGCCCCCTTCTCTGCTGCCCTCCTCCTGTTCGCCATCCTGGCCAGCTGCATCCCTTCCATCTAACCCCCTTTTTTCCCTCTTGTCTCTAGTTCTGAGCATCGGCGAAGGGGGCTTCTGGGAAGGCAGTGCCCGCGGCCACGTGGGATGGTTTCCGGCCGAGTGTGTGGAGGAGGTGCAGTGTAAGCCGAAGGACAGCCTGGCAGGTAAGGCGGGCGCTGTTTGGGGAGCCCACGATGTTCTCTGACCTTGCACCCCGCGGTTGGTGTTGTCTGTCCTATGGTACGCGGCGAGCATTGGATATCGCGTTATGGAATAAGGCTGAGTTTGAAAACAAGGACTTCTCTAGAACATTGAAAACAGGTGGCTTAATTAAATTCCACTGGGCTTTGTCCAAACCAGAAATCCCTTACAAGAGCATGTAGTGGCTTTTAGTTGAAAGGCAGCTTAATACACTCTCCAAAAAAACTTGGATCACATATTCTAGCAATTGGGAAGACTTTTTTTGGGGTTGATTACATGCATGGTCTCTTATACTGCTGTTAGAAAACAGGCAGCTTTGCATTTATGGTACAGACTCCCCATCTCTACCCTAAGAACCACTTAATCCAAATGCCTCAATAAAACCGCTCCAGGCTCAGTGTTAACGGTGGAAAATCTTCCCAGCATCTCTGTTAGAACTCCCAAATATAGCACTTGCTGAAAATTGTTTTAAAATTGATTGCCAAAAGAGTGAATTGATTAAAACGTTAAGATGAGACCACTTATGTAAAAATATATCAAGAGAAAAATATATGGGTGTTGGGGAAAAGTGAAACACTAAGTGTCTTACAAGAAGAAACCGGTCCAAATGTGAGCTGTTTCTGGATTTTGGTAGAATCTCAGGCTCAGGTTGAATACGTAAGGAGTAGCCACATACATTTGGTGGTCACTGACTTGGCCGCTTCTCCTTGTCTGGACTCCAGGCCTCTGAAGTCTGCTCAGATGTGACCCTCGCCCCGTTGAGGTTCCCAGCTTATATGCTCGCCAGGTAGGGCAAGTGGGAGAATTAAGTGACCTAAAAACGCGCCCTGGAAAGCACGGTGGCTTCTCCCTGTTGTTTAGGTCTCCCCTGGACCGGGCAGTTTCCCCTTTAGGGCCCTTGACTTGGAGGGGACGTCCATTTGTTCTGAGCGTTCCTGCTTGAGTCTCTGCTCAGCCTCATGCACCAGAAGAAAACATACCATTTGCCATGTCGTGGGGGTGTTGAGGTAAGGAACGTCCCAAACTTAGCCTTGAAAAAGAAGACTAGACCAGGCAGTGCAGCCTCTCCTCTGCAGGAGGCGGCTGGGTGGCTCGATGGTCAGCAGGTGTATGGAGCATCTTTTTCTAGAAGTGGTGATGGGACACCGAGAACCTGGGACAGGGCGGACCTCCTAGCCCCTCCAACATCCACCCCTCCTGCTCTCCACCCACCCTCCCCTGCACGCAGGCTGCCCAGCCTCTTCCTGGCGAGGGGCAAAGCCTTGGTCTGTGAGCAAAAAATCCTCTGAGGGGCATTTTCCTGCCAACCACTTGGGAAAATAGGAACATGACAACTAGTCTGCGTCTTGGAAGGCTGTGGGTCGGAGGAGAAAGGCCTTTCCTGTTACTTGGGGCGAAGTGAGGTTCACCAGGGGGACAAGCACAAAGGAACTAGGATGTGACTAGGGGGGTGGGGAAGATTCCAGGGCAGTTGATATTGGGTTCTGTTTACCCTTGTGCTCTCTATGGCTGTGAGTTAGCATCCTCGTTTTTTACGAATTGCTTTTAGAGAGGTATGGTTCATGTACCATAAAATACACAGATTAAGAAAATAGTTCTTTGTGTGTTGACAAATGTATACACCCATGTCTCCAGTTGCAATTAAGATATAAAACTTCTTCATCACTCTAGAAAGTTCTCTTGAGCTGCTTTGCAGCTGTCCCACCATTCACCACCACCACTGTTCTGATTTCTGTCACCAGAGCCTAATTTTGCCTGTGGGTGAATTTCCTATGGACCCATGTGATATGTTCTCTTGTGCCTGGCTTCTTTCACTCAACACAATGTCTGTGCTATTCAGCTGTGTTGTTGTGGATGTCAAGTTCATAATTTTTTATTGCTGAGTAGTATACCATTTGGATATCTATAACAGTCTGTTTTTTCAGTCTCCTGGTGATGGACATTTGAGCTGTTTCTCGATTTTGGCTAATATTGATGAAGTTGCTACGAACAATTTTGTATAAGTCTTTCTGCAGAATATATTTCCATTTCTCTTGGGAAAATACCTACGTGTAGAACAGCGGGGTCACATCGTAGGAGGGTGTTTAGTTTTACAAGAAACTGCCAAACAGTTCTCCCAGGTGGCTGTAGCATTTTTCACTCCTCCCAGCCATGTGTGAACTCCTCTGAGTTCCAGTTGCTCCACTCCCCCACCAGTGTTTGATAACGTCGGTCTCTTTCATTTCAGCCTCTCTGATGGACGTGGTTTTAATTTGCGTTTTCCTGTTGCCCCTGGCTGCCCGGCACCTTTCTGTATGCTTACTGGCCATATATGTAGCCTCTTTCATAAAGTAGCTGTTCAAGTCTTTTGCTGATTTTTAGTTGGGCTGTCTTTTCATTATTAGTTTGCAGGAGTTCTTTTTATGTTCTGCTCATTAGTCCTTTGACAGATAGATTTTGCAAATATTTTTCCCAGTCTGTGACTTGCCTTTTCATTTTCTAACTGTGTAGAAGTTTTATTTTTTTTAATTTTAAATGAAGTTTGACCTATCCATTTTTTTCCTTTATGGCTTTTTATACCACCACTCCTTTTGATGTTGAGACGGCTTACAACTAATAGAACTTAAATATACACAGAATCCAGAAGATCCTGTAAAATAGATTGTTTTGATGTTTCCATCCATCAAACTCGCTCTCCAGGAATTCAGCCTTGTTTGAGCCCTCAGCATGTCCTTTCTCTTCTGTGGGGGACCACACTTCATACTATAAAATGCCCATTTCTCTGGTGATTCCCATTCATTGAACATCAAATGAAATAAGCCAGCGATGCCGGGAATGAACAACTCAGTGAAGAAGTGGCCACTCAGGGCTGCAGCCACACCCCGTGGGCTTGGACTTTGTGGCTGTGAATAGGTTCAACTGAATTATCGTCACCTCCCTGCAGACATTCGAGGCCAGGGGTAAATCACAGCAAAAAAATAAAAAATAAAACCACAGTGGCCTTGGTTCATTGGCAGGTTTATACAGTCTCAGTTCCATAAAGAGTTTGGCAGTTTTGCTTTTAATATGTGTAACTCTTGCTCATCTTAACCCTACTCCTAATTTCTTAGGACTGTGTAGGTTTATGGTAGTTTACAGTTTCTGAAGAGGCTTCAGATCTGGGCTCTTGTCCAGCCTTGTGGGGTAAGCAGGGCGGGACTCACGGTTCCCATTTTGCATGTGAGCACCACATCTCAGTGAGGACAAACAGGTTGCCCGGGATCACTCAGGACAGGTGCTGCAAGGCCAGGGCCCGTTCTTTGCTCCGTCCTTTGGCCGTGGGCAGCCTTCCTCAGAGAGCAGTAGCGTGGCTGTCTGGGAGTCTGATACCCCGGTTGGTTCTCATGCTCATCGGTGGGGATTGCTGGGGGAGCAGGGGACACTCTCAGCTCCGCCACCTCCTGCTGGCCATGTCACGTGCCTCCCCATCCACTGACCTGCATGTGCATCCTGCTCAGAGTGTCCTGGCGCTGTCTCCCTGAATCAGCATAAGGTCAGGCTAGAAACACCCACTGTGGCTGCAGAGAGAACAGACCTGCTGTGGGTGTCGTGAGGCCAGGCCCGGGGCAGGGCCGCAGCAAAGAGTGAAGGGCTAAGGGAAGATCCGAGCGTCGTCGTTCGCCTTATTGCTGTTGGCCTTGGGGGGGCCTGTTCCTCTCGTCCCAGTCGTGCTTCCTCAGCTGCTGGACCTCTGGTCCAGGGCCTGCTCCACGGGGCTCGAGCATCAGTGCTTGTTGGCTGATGGCAAGACCCCTCATCTCTCAGCCCCATCCGGAAACCAGCCAGTCCCTACGAGGGCAGGGGTGTTTGTGTGTTCTTTCCTTGCCCCCAGAAAATGGGAAATAAAATTCATCCTTCGGTGGAGTTGCCGGGGCCCCATTTGGGAGCAGACCCCAGGCCCTCTGCTGCGGGTCAGTTTCGCCACAGCCCATGGAGGGAACTTAGTGAACCTGCCCCATCACCTGGAACCCCCAGTCCCGAGGGTCTGCTCTGGGCCGCCTCCCCACGCCGGGCTGTGCACCTCTCAAGGCTCCTCCTTGGGTCCCCCAGGTGCCCTCCACAAACACCTCCACCCCACAGGTGCTGCAGGTAAACGCTTACCCGTGCCCAGGGGAGCACTGGAGAGGCAAAGCGAGGTGGTGGTTGCTCAGTGGACACGTTTCCTCTCGCTGGGGGCTGGCAGGCCACTTGTGGATGGCTGAGTGGACACAGAAGGCTGAAGGGGTTTTGAGAGGCCAGGGCCCAGCTGGCTGGAAAGAAGGATAGAGAAGACTTGTGGGGAGGGAAGGGGGAAGGACTGGATCAGAACTTAGAGGGATATTTGGAGCACAAAGGTTTAAAGCAAAGTTTGCTCGGACATGTAAAGTAGCTTCTCCCCTCAGTTTACCCCAAAACTTTTACCCCGATCGTCACAGCTCCTCAGGGTTTGGGAGTGGGATGGTCTGTGGACTCAAGCCCAGCACTCCCAGGGGCTGGTCCCAGCACAGAAACCTCCTAGCTGGCAGCCATCTGGCCTGGCTACAGCACAGAGACCTCCCCTCCCCTTCCTGCCACCCCGGGGCCCTGGGGGCTACCCGGGATTCTGAGCCAGGCTGGGAAGGGGGTGTCCTTCAGGCCCAGCAGCTGTGGTCACAGCTGGTGCTTGAGCATACAGGCCTCGGGGCGACTTACTGCCATCCATGGAAATCTGTGGCCTGAGCACTGACCTCCCAGGAGAGCTGCCAGCACATGCTCAGTCTCCAGAACCCTAAAGCCACCAACGGGAAAAGGCTCTCAGCAGTGGGGCCGGGAAGGCCACAGGCCCTCACCTCCAGAACAGAAGCCCCACTCACGAAGGAATCCCAGACACTGGCTTTGCTCTGCCAAGCTCTGCACCTTTCATCACCAGCCACGCTCCCCAGCTCTCACCGGTGGGGTGGAGATGGCAAAATCTTCGCTCTTTGGTGTGGGAAACACTACATGTGCACGGTCTCGCTGGACCCGACCCAGTCTCCCAAAAGGGTGGACAGGCACTCTCCAGCCCATTTGCAAATCAGGTCACTGACATGCAGGAATGTCACATAACTGCTCAGTAGCAAAGGCCCGATCAGAACTTGGTTCTCCTGGGTCTCACTCCAGGCCTCCCCACCCTCCACCCCGATGTGCCAGGTGAGGACCTTGGCTTGGGTGATGGGGAGACCCGCCTTCGTCTTGCAGCCTTCCTCGACACCCCTGCTTTGCTTCTGAGGCACTCTGGCCCTGGGATGTTCGAACAGTGACCTGTTCCCTCCCTCCCACGCTTTCCCACCTCCCTGCCGCCATCTGCAATTCCAACCATGTGGCCAAGCTCTCCAAGCCTGAGTCCTCCGGGTTGCACATGATGTTACGTTAACCTTGTAGACTCACCCAGTGGTTCCCAGCAAGTGGGTGTCCAGGAAATGATCTCACGTAGTTCACCTCAGAATTCTGTAGTGATGTCATCCCCTTCTCCTCCGAGGTTTCCAAATAGATAGGAGGATTCAGCTGGATGCTTGAATGATTTTTTAATTTTTTGTCTTTTGCACGAAACATAACAAACCTACAGAAAAGTTCATCAAACGCAAACGTACAGTTGAATGAATAGTTGTAAAACAAATTTCCGTGTAACCAGCACCTGCCAAAGGCCCCTGCACGCCCCTTCTGAATTATGACCCCTTTCTCCCTTTGAGAATCCCCATCCTGACTGGTATGCCACTCATTTCCTTCTTTTTTAATAATTCTCCTTTCTTATTTTGCATTCCTAAACAATGTGATTTAATTTTGCCTGTTTTTTTTTTTTGAACTTTACGTAAATAGAACCTAACTAGGTGTTGTGCTATATCCAGCTTCTTTTCTTAACATTCAGGCCCTGCTATCCCGGCCATGGAAATAGATCCAGGCCATTTGTTTGCACTTTTGGGTGGTTTCTTTTTGTTTGTTCATCTGTCCTGCTGTGGACAGTCCCAGCGTGGGGCTGTCTCGAGCAAGTCGCCGTGGACTTCCCTGCCCTCATCTCCTGCTGTGAGCCTGTGCACACGTCTGGTGCTTGCACCCCAGTCGTGTCTCGTGGTCACGGGCAATGCACGTCCTCAGCCTTGCTGGATGCTGCAGCCCTGTCCAAAGTGGTGCACTGGTGACACTCCTTCCAGCAGTGCCCGCATCTTGCCAACACTTGCTACTGGCAGGCTTCTGCTTCTGGTCTCGGGGTGTGTAGCAGCTGTGTCGTTGTGCTTTGATTCCCCTTTCCCTTTTGACTTCTGAATTTGGCACTGTGGGGTATGTGTTGGTCATCTGGATTTCTTCTTTTATGAAGTGCCAGCTCAGGTCTGTTTCCATACGTTTTTTTCTACAGAGTTGGTTGTAGTCATTCTTTAAATATCTAGAAGCAAGCCCTTTGTCGGTTGTACGCCTTTGCCGTCATTTCTTCCCCTACAGCAGCCGGGGCTCTTCCATAGCTCACTCTTCTTTCTAGCAAGAGGAGGCAGGCCGGGGGCTTGTGCCTTCTGCAGAGAGCAGGGCCAGCCCACCTGTAGGCACACTCCTTCCTCTTCACTTGATTTCATTTTAAGACTCCCTTCTTTTTACGGCAGGTGATGCTGTTTCCTATTTAAAGTGGTGATTTAGAGTTTATTTTAGAAATCAATGTACAGAAACAGCTAAGTTGGGAAACCCTGACCTGTTGCTTTGGGAATGGCTGACAGCTGCCCCATTTTCTTCCCCTGGGCTCAGTTAAAAATCCCGGGTCTTCTGGAGGCCCCTCAGGAGGACTTCAGATGTGTGAGCTGAGGGGTGAGTCTCATGGGGACCTCCACGTGCAGGATGTCAGGGTTGACAGATCCATCCACACACGAGGCCAGTCTGGAAAGCCCTGACAAGGATCCTAAGGCAGAGATGAACACCAGCCACCTCAGCCCGACACCCATTGGGTGCCAGGCCCTGCATCGGACATTTCACATGCTTTTTCTCTAATCCCCATACCATCCTATGAGCTACAATAAATTCCTATTTTGCCCTTAAGAAAACAGAGGCCCAGATAAATTAAGCAACTTGTCCAGGATTTCACAGCTTTTGAGTTGCATGTTTCAACTTGGGTCATCCAAATAAAGGAATCTTTAGTTTCTTGAGGCCACAAACAGAGAAGGTAAGAACCAGAAGAGATGGAAGTTACTACCTAGTTCAGCATCTCTCCTACTTTAATAATGGGTCAGTCACTTTTCGAGGGAAATCTCAGGCAGGTGGATGAATAGATAGGTGAGTAAATGGATGGGTGAGTGGTTGGATGGATGGATGGATGCATGGATGCATGGATCAGGAGAGGGAAGGAGGGAGGAAGGGATGGGTAGACAGATGGATGAGTAAGTGAATAGGTGGGTGATTGGATGATGGATGGATAGATGGTTGGATTGATCAATGGGTGGGTGAATGGAGAGATGGTGGATGAGTGGATGGGTGGATGGGTTGATGGGTGGGTAGAAGGGTGGATGGATGGATGATGAATGGATGGTTGGATGGTTGATCAATGGGTGGGTGGATGGGTGAGTGAATGGAGAGGTGGATAGATGGATAACAGATGGATGGATAGATGGGTAGATGGGTGGATGGATGGATGGTGGAGAGTGGATGGATGGTTGGATTGATCAGTGGATGGGTGGTGGATTGATGGATGGATGAGTGGACTCCACGCAGTTCAGCTCACACTAAGGGACTCTATGAGAGGTATGGGGGAGGGGAGGGAGTGTATTTGTAAAACTTCTTAAAAGAATACTAATAATAGAAGAACTAGACAAAAAAAAACATTAAATTTTTGATGTTTTTAATGTTTCTTAGGCTCTGCCCAGAGAAAGTTTGCATGGGTGTATGTATATGTTGTAAGGGAAAAAAAATAGTGTGAGAATTCAGTGACCACTGGTGAAACCTTTATATACACATGCAAAAGAATGAACTTGGACCCCTGTCTCACACCATATACCAAAAAAAAAAAAAAAAAAAAGCTCAAAATGCTTCAGAGACCTAAGAGCTAAGACTTTAAAACTCTTAGAAGAAAACACAAGATTAGACAGTGGTTTCTTGGACCTGATACCAAAAGCAAATGAGACCAAAGAAAAAACAAGTAAATTGGACTTCATCAAAATTAAAAATGTTTGTGCTTCAAAGGACACCATCAAGAAAGTGACCATCCCAGGGCTCCCTCCATCTCCCCTCCAGACAGGAATTTATTGGCTTAGAGACGTGAAAATCCCAGGGCTGTCTGGCTGCAGGGATGGCTGGACCCAGGTGCTCAGATGAAATCCCCAGGGGGCACTCACTCCATCTCTAGACTCCGATCCTTCCGTGGCGGCTTTCTTCTCTGGCTGGCTCACCTCTCAGGTGGTCCCTGGAGGCTCCAGACTTAGCCTTTAGGTCTGAGTCCAGCAAAAAAAGAGAGAAGGACCCTTTCGGGGCTACTTAGCCAAAATCGTGGGATTACTCTGGACGTGAAGCATGTACGTGCCTTCCCTAAACTATTCGCCGTGGCTGGGGGCCCATGTGGTTAGGAAAATGCACCTGCCCAGCTGTGGGCTGGCTGGTTCCCCAAGGTCTGCCGGGGCGCGGAGGCCAGCAGGCTGTCTACAGACCTCCCTCGTTCCAAGCGTCTGGGCTCTTTGCACATGAGACCTGCACCCACCCCCAGCTAGGAGAGCTTCCCTGGGGGACAAAGAAGGGGGCGGAGCCGTCACCCAAGTCCCCGGGCATCTCAGGACTGAGCCATCCGCCGAGCGGGCAGGGCTGGTGGGGTCCCGCTATTAAATGGAAGTTCAGTTAGTCACGGTACATATTAAACCTTCTGCAGAACGTCACAATAGCAACGGTTGGTTCTTCCAGAATAGAATGTTTCTGTTATCTTTAGAGCTCTTAAAAATACAGGCAGATGACTTTATTAGCACAATTGTAATCTAAAATATTAATAAGCAACACAATAGCCAGCTTCCAGAGGAGTCATTAGCTGTTCCCTAATGGAACGTAAAACAAGTGTGAGGACTGATTGTTCCGGCCACTGATGGTTATGTTTTTGTTAAACAACCGTGGCAGAATCCCACAGCCCTTTTTTTTTTCTCTCACTCTCTTTCTTGCTTTTACGCCATTTTATAAAGTACATTTGGAGCCTCGCTGTTGGTGAGAGTGTGCTGGTGTTTCCAAGCAGCTGCCGTGGATTTTAAATGCCAGTTTCCACGCTCGGGCTCGCCCCTGAATTAGAGATCCGCCAGAGACGCTTGTTGTTTTGGGTCCCCAGGGGTGGGGATGGGGGTGGTGGGATCAGTCTTTGGCATTGCTGGAGATCCCAGGCCCTCCCTGACCCCCCCAGCAGTGGTGGTGGCTGCCCCGGGTTACCATGGCAACCTAGTGATGCTGGCACTGTCACGACCCTCCTTCCCTGTGCCCCTCCCGCCGTGGGAGGATGTGGTCTCTACCACCCAGTGCAGAAGGTCACCTGGTGCAGAAGGAGGGAGGGGTGCAGGTGATGCTCAGTCTCTCACACAGGGGTGGGGGACATCTCTGCTGGGACCCTGGACTGCCAATGTGGATGGCAGTGGGCATGTGATTCTGCACGGTAATTTCTGCAGATGCAGTCCCGGTTCTGACCCTTCCACAGCATGGGGCCAGCCTCAGTCCGAGTCGAGGGCAACGTCTGCCCTTTTCTGACAAGGCTGCATGGAGGCCCATTGGCCCTCAGGAGACTCTTTGGGGTCAGCCCCAGAGCCCTTCCTCTGTTCTGGGGCTCTGGCTCGGAGGCCCAAATCCAGTCACCATAGACAAAGCAAACATTGGAGTCACAGTGTCTGATTTGAGGCCAGGGACACTGAAGCTGGAGATTCCGCTGTTGTGTGCTGTGTGACCTTGGGCAAGTTACTCAGCTTGTCTGAGCCCCCATTTCCTCCTCCGTGAAGTGGCATTAACAGTAGTGTGTATGCCACAGGGCTGCAGGGAGGATGCAATGAATCAATCCACAGAAAGCAGTTAGTGCGGTTTAGCTAAGACTAGTCTAGTCTTCATGTGCTTGTGCGTTTCTGTGATTGCACCACTGTCGTCCTACATGCCACATCTGCAGACACCGTAGGAACGTGACGAGCGGAGAGCAGACGGACATGAGAGTGTGGTCCTAAACCCGGCCATTACGAAAGTAATGCCAATGCCAGGACTCCACCCCAGCCTACAAAGTCAGACTGTTTGGGTGGGACCGGGGAATCTGTCATTTTAAACTGTTTTTGGTGGTGTGCTTGATGAAGTGGGATCGGGAACCTTGGATTAGAACAGACAATCTGTGCAAATGGTGCAAGCCAAGGGAACTGAAGGCAACGGCCTGTGAATTAGTTTATAAAGATATATCGTGAAGTGAATCAATCAAGGAGTGTTGCCTTCTATTGGGGCAAAGAATCTGGGGTTGCAACTGGCTCATAATGGTACAAAATAGGTTGGGAAAGAATTTCCTAGGTGGGTGATTAGATGGATGGGTGGATGGAGGGATGGATGGTTGGATGGGTGATGGATGGATGGATGGATGGATGAGGGATGGATGGATGGATAGATGGATGGATGAGTGATGGATAGGTGACGGACGGATGGATGGATGGAAGGACGGATAGATGGATGGATGGTTGTGAATACTCTCTCTACCTCTCAGACATTTTACTTCAATTCCAATTGCATGGCACCTCCCATTTTAAACCTCCCCAACACTATCCAGCAGAGATGCCCTTAAAACCACGGAGCTGGTGGACAGCATGGAATGCAGTGGGGAATGGAGCATGGATGAGATGGAGAAAATGCCATTGTTGTTGTCATCTCATGCTCGTGTCTCTTTAAGGCTCTGCCACTGGAGGTTATCCAGGTTTCCCTAAGCCCACCTGCCCCCCAAATCCAGCACACAGGCCTCACCCTCAGCCCCTGCAGAGTCAGAGGGAAGGCGCTGGGGCTCGGGCATCCCACCTGGGGCAGCTGCTGACCTCTGCTCTTCCGCCGGGCTGTGAGTGACTTGGATCCTTGTGATCCCAGAACGCAGATGCTGTCATGCTCCATAAACGTGGAGTAAATGATCTGTTCCCGGCGCGTGCAGGTGGCACCGCTGACCCACCGTCTGTCAGTCATGAGCTTAGCGAGGACGTTCTTGAGGTCTCCAGCCTGGCACCTGGCCACCCAGTTTGGGGAGGGTAGCCCGGGTCAGGAGCCACTGTCAACGGGGCTCGGGCAGGAGCCACGCGGCCCACCCAGCGTGTGCACCCCAGCTCGGTTTGGAAAGTGAGAGCTGTCATATGGTGCTCTGTTAGTGAATTAAGATGTTGTTTTTGGCTTCTCCGAAATAGACGATAGGAAACAGATCTGGGGTTTATGAATAAACATTGGCTTCTGGGGGCCGTATGCTGGTAACGATGAAATTTCCACATTTGCAGATTAAATTTAAGACATGAGTATGTCAAGTAGATGTGGAAAGGCCAGGCTCCTGCTCGAGCAAGCCGTGTAGCCAAGGCAAGTGCCTGGGAGGACCCCCCAATGTCCTCTGATCCCCCCAGTTGGCATCGCAGGAATGGGATCTCCAGAACCAGGGAGGAACCCCGAGTTCACAGGAGGCCAGTGGGCACGGGGGAGCCCCGGAGACCCAGCAGGAAGGAGCGGATCCAGGATCAGCTGCCACCGTCAGCAAACGTGACTTCCCAGAGCCTCCAAGTGGCTCACCAAGGATTGTAAAATCACCTCCTGACAGTTAACTCCCCTCTGCCTAATTTTACACCGCTCTGTGACCCATGGCACTCACTTTCTAAATTAACGTGTGTGCAAGTCGTGCGTGATCCCGTAGCAAATGTGGGGAGCACAGAAAGGGGTAATGAAGAAAAGAAAAATCACTTATAATCCTGCCCTCGTCGATGGTCACCACCAAAACTGTGGTCCTTCTTTGGACATGAACACGTATTAAACAAAATCGGGCTCATCCTGTGTAATTATGGAGCCTGCTTTGTTCCAAGTGACAAAGGAAAGGAGTTGTGTTGGGAATTTGAAATGTTCTTCTAAACCAGGCGGCTCTACAGCTTGTCCTAGGCATGTGACTCGGACATTCATTTTCTACTCTTCTGCTTTGAGACGTGGTCGTTTCTGAGTTTCTCCGTGGTCAGCAGCACCTGAGGGAGTAGCCCCCATTCGGGACCTTTACGTTTAGCTCCTCAGGATCACATCCTTTAAGCTGCCGGCCAGTTACTTGGGGCTGTGAGATGTCCCCTATGTGTCCCCTATGTGTCCTCTCTCTGCCTGCCCCCCCCCAGGGGCCCCCTCTGGGTGCAGCTCTCTGCAGCCCCCCACAGACTGAACCTGCACCCAGGGGTGGGGACGTTGGGGGACCGGCTGCCTTTTTCAAACCAGCAGGGATCGACTTGCTGGGTCAGCTTCACGGGCGAGGGTCCAACTGGCTCAGTGCCCTGCCCTCGTCACCTTGAGCAAGGGGCCCACGTCTTCATTCTGCTCCAGTCCCGTGCGTTCTGAAGCCGGCTCTGCAGACTTGGGAGACGCTGGCCCCTGACGCACCCTCGGTGGAGGCAGCGAGTTTTGTAAAGATTAGGCACTGGTGGCAGCTTGACCCTTTAGGCTTTGGAGCTTTGCCATCTTTAAACAAAGGTGCTTTGTCCCGAAAAGTCAAAGGGCCAGTAGCCATTCCCTGGCTCCCTGATCCTGACAGCTCGGGCCAGGGAAGGATGCGGGGGTC
The DNA here is from genome assembly GCF_015220235.1 of Choloepus didactylus. Lineage (NCBI taxonomy): Eukaryota > Metazoa > Chordata > Mammalia > Pilosa > Megalonychidae > Choloepus > Choloepus didactylus. The sequence continues at coordinate 4,804,704 of NC_051312.1, forward strand.
CCTAGAGCAGCGTGGCTTGGAGCGGGGTGGGCTCCAGGAGGACGATCAGGCAGGACTTGGGATGACGGTGACAGCGGCCGCGTCGGGCTCCGGGCGGGCAGTCCATGGCTCCCCATGGCCACCTGCTGTGGTCGGCTGGGGAGACCCCTCCCCATGGTACCTGCTTGGCTGAAGCTGAGTAAGACCCTCCAGGGCCCCCTGCACCACGGGAGCCCCCCCACACACACACCCGTTGTTCAGAGTAGAGCATTTGTGCAATATTCACCAAATGCCACCGAGGCCTCCCAGGAGCCTCGTCTGACCGGAGCAGCTGCTCCACGGCGTTCTCAGCCGTCCACAGTGCACTTAGCTGAGCCGCCGTGCCCCCTTCACGCGAACCCAGAAGGCTCTCCCATCGCACCCACGCAGCAACGTCGAAACCCGCGTTCCCGGGGCTGGCACCCCCTCCTCCACCAGTGCCCAGAGAGTGACCTCACCCCCCGCCTGGTCTCCGCGGGTTGGCACCACCCTCCTAGCAGCAAAAGCTCGGGTGAGGCCGGGGTTCCCAGGGCCCCTGTTCACCTCTGGGGGGCTGTGAGGGGGAGGGTTGTGTTCGGTGTGCAGAGAACGCTGTGGGGTCCTCTTCTGGGGGAGAGAATCCTCTCCGTGGTGCTCGTCATTTGCCAATGGCCTGATGTCTCCAAGTGCTGGGATGTTTCCGGTGTCCTCCACAGGATACCCAGGGCCAGGACCCCACCCGAGCCCCCATTTTACAGATAGGCCCTGGAGTGCGAGTAACCTAGTGGCCATCTCACGGGGCCCAGGCCTCACAGTCCTTTTCACGCACGGTGGCGTCCGTCCAGGTGGGTCATTCCAGGCCAGGGGGGCCCTGGTGGTCACTCGGCCAGACGGCCCCCCTCAGGGACTGCGACGTGCTCGGAGAGCTGCCAGCCCAGCAGTGGGCGCGGAGGTTACGGATGCAGCGAGGCTGGCGCTCACCCTTGGCTGCTCCCCCAGTCGGCTGCGTGGATCACCCCACCTCCTTTGTCGGAGACAGGATGGGTGGCCCCGATTCCCTGAGGGACGCTGGGGTAAAGCAGAGGAGAGGGCACCGGCTCCAGGACCGATGCCTGAGCCTGGAGGACAGCCCAGACCGTGTACCCCCAGGCCGGACCTCCACCCACCGGACACTCGGCCAAGGAGGTTTTCATCTTCCCTGGGTCATGCTGGCCCAGCAGAGAAGGCCGAGTGTCTTCCTCTGAGCCGTGCCAGGGCAGGGGGATGGAGGGGTCCGAGGGGTCATGGGGATAGATGGGGACAGAGGGTTCAGGGGACAGAGGAGGACAGAGGGGAGACAAGGGGACAGAGGGACAGAGGGGTCAGGAGAACAGAAGGGGACGGGGGACAAAGGGGACACAGAGGCCAGAGGGACAAAGGGGATAGAAGGACAGGGAGGCCAGAGCGTCGGGGGACAGGGAGGGACAGAAGGGACAGACGGGCAGTAGGGCTTGGAGGGCACACAGGGAGACAAGGGACCAGGGGTCCAGTGGGGCGGGGATCAGCCCATAGCCATTGACCTGCTGTCTCACTGCCTCGGGGCATCTGGAGGCCCAGGTTGTGCCCCAGCCCCTCACGGGGCCCTCTCTGTGGCTGGCTGTCCCCATTGCCTGTCTGGCCTTCTGCGTCTGTGACCACCTTGGGTGTCGCCGGCCCTCCCACCAGTTCGTGGGGCCGGAGCCTTTTTTGGGTCACAGGCCTCACCAAGAAACAAGCAAAAGCTGCGCACACACACTTGCACACACACACGGGCACCAACACATCTGCACACACACGCCTACCTGCACACACACACACGCACACCTACACACTCCTTCAGGAGGGTCGAGGGGCCCCCGCCGTGTGCGCAGATGTGCAGCGTGTGTATCCAGCAGTGGCTCGTGTCAGGCGTGGATTTGGGGGTAAGCCACGGCCTCGGAGCTCTGGCAGCGACACGAAACCCCAGGGACGGCCCGACCTACTTCTCGCCCCTGAAGCTCCCGGCCATGCCCATCGGCGGCACCGCTCGGTGCCAAGTCCTAGAAGGAAGCTGCCAGGGTGACCGTGTCATTCATCACCCGCCAGGGACACTTGTGCGAGCAAAGGAAAGGAGGTCACGGTCCCCGGCTGCCCCACTTACGGCAGGACAGGGCCACCGATCGGACACAGGCACGAGCTCGAGGAGGACACGGCCCCCACCCCTCCCTCCCTCCCTCCTGCACGTGCCCACCTGCCACCTGTGCTGTTCACCTGCCACCTGTCCCAGGAAGCTTCTGGGGGATGGGGCCCTGGCGGCCAGGGAGGGGAAAGCACATCGAGACCTGGGGGGAGAGGGGGCGGGAAAGGGCCATCGTCTCAGCGTGACAAACCACAAGGCCAGCCCCAGGGGCTGATGTGCTGCTGGGGGACCTCTCCCCGGGGCCTCAGGGTGGGCCGCAGCTCCTCTCTCCTAGCGCTGCACCTTCCATGCAGTGATGGAAGGACAGTTGCCCTCGGACACTGCCTCCAGACAGGGCAGGGCTGGAGGGGGCCTGAGCCCAGACACAGGCAGGGGTGAGGGCGAGGGGTGGGGGTGTAAGCCACCAGGCCCCAGGCCCCTCAGGGCCAGTCTGTGAAATCCAGGAACCACAGGGGCCTGAAAGGGTCCAGCAGGGGGATCTGCAGCCTCTGGACTCGTGTCAGGGACCCTTCACTCCCTCAGCTCTGTATCCGAGCCCACGGCCCCCCACCCTACAGCATCCACTTGCAGCCAGAGCTCTTCTCGGGGCCAGAGTCCCGCAGGAGCTGCCGGCTCCAGACTGGGTGGAAATCCCTGCTCTGCCCAGTGACCTTGGGGCAGCCGCCTGACCCCCTGTGCTCCGTCCCCTCGCCGCATGGGGAGTTGTGCCCCCTGCACTGGGTTCTTGTGAGGACTCAGATGTACCGTAAAGACCTGGCATCCCTGCACAGAGCCGGTGACGAGTCCTCCCTGCTGCATGGATGGTCGGGGTCCGACTGCCCTGAGAGGGACCTGCTGAGAGAGGGGTGCCCCCGTGGCCCCCTGAGAGAGTCCGGGGCCATGGCTGCACCCACAAGCGGGAAGCCACAGGCTGCCCTAGGTGCAGGAGATGAGGCAGGGGGCCTTTCCCCACATGTGCCCGGCCAGCGTCCGCGTCTCCACCATCTCTGCTCCTCCTCTTGTCAAATGTCCCTCCTTCAAGTGTCAGCCTGAAGGGCCACCTCCTCCTGGAAGCTCTCCCCGATTGTCTCCAGCAGCCCTTGGAGGCACCTCTGTCTTCACAGGGCCCTTGGTGCCGGGGCTCTTTGAGCTCTGTGGGCTCCTGCTCCTTTGTGGGGACAGGCCCAGGTATCCCAGGGGTGAGGGGCAAAGCTGTGATGAGATGGGGCAGAGGGGAAAGGCCCTCCCTGTCCGAGCAAATGCCCCAGGCCTCCCCGCTGCTGGAAGCCCTCGGTGCCGGGATTGGCCCAGCAGACTGGGAAGGGAGGGACGGAATGTGCTGGAAGCCAGGCCATTGGCGGCTCCTCCCGTTCACAGGCCAGTGACTGGGACACCAGGCGCCAGAAATGAGATCTCGGGGCACAGCCACCGCCTCCCACATGCACCCGCTGCTGCAATCCCCCTCCCGCCATCTCCAGATCCCCCAGTGCCTGAGGTTTTCCCACCAGGCCCCTTTCCTGGGACATGGTGAGGCCGGCCCAGGAAACCTCTCCAGAAATGGCCACCTCCTTCCTTTCCTTGTTAAGTGAATCGGGAGCACTGGCTGCAGTGTGGTCCCAGGGCCATAGAAAAGACCCCCCCACCCCCATCCAGCCCCACTCCCGCCACTGCCCCGAGCCCTGTCTGCTAGAACGAGCTTTTGAGCAGCCTCTGCCTTCTCGTGCCTGCACTCCCTTCCTCCGGGTTCCATCCACGGCCCGACACGGGCCCAGCTTTGCCCCGTACGTGCCGTTCCCTCTCCTGGAATGCTGTTCCCACCTGTTTGCACTTGGCTTGCGCCTTCTCAGCCTCCGATCTCAGCTCAGGTGTCACTTCAAAGGCCTCCCCGAGCGGGGAGCTCCAGAGGCCCCCACCTCCACCCCACCAGTCTCCTTGGAGCATGAAAACTCCAGGACCGTAATTGCTTGGGCTGCTTGGGCGGCTCTGTTTCCCGCCTGCCTCCCCGTGGTGGTGGCCCCACCTGGCTGAATGACTTGGTCAGTGAAGCCGTGGGCCTGGCCTTGGCCTTGTGGAGAGGCAGGGAAGGAACTGACCTTGACACCAGACCCTTCCCTGCAGCTCTCCATCCCACAAAGCCTCCCTGCTGGATCACTCTCTCCAGTTTACAAGAAGGAAACCGAGGCTTCAAGAAGTTGAGAGATTTCCTCGGGTCTCCCGGCAGAAAGTGGCCAACCCTGGCTCCGGAGGAGGGCTGTGGGGCTCTCCTGCCCAGGCCCCGCAGAGCAGGACCGGAAAAGACCTGAATGACACCAGGCAGCGAACTGGGGCATGCGGGGCAGAGGGACGGTGATGGTGGCATCTTCGCCTGGCTGCGGAGGACGGTGTGGCGGGTGCCCCTGGAGCTGGGGCAGGACCGCGGGCAGGAGCGATGCTCCCGGCACCCAGTCTGGCATCTTCTCTGTAGCCGGCAGTGGCGGCTCGAAGCCCAGCCCCCATGGGGACATCTGTGCCCACACTCTCCTCCGTGACCCCAGACCCCCTTGCCCCCCGACCCGACTCCCTGTGTCTGGCCTGGCACCCAGGGGCCCCTCCACACACGCCCATGGGTTGGGGCACGTAAGGACCACCACGTCCTTCAGACAGCTAGTTATTTTCTAATGAGCGTTAACCAGCCCAGCCTGAAGCAGATTTAGAATTCAGTGTGTTTAAAAACCATCATTCTTATGCCGTTTAAAAATTGCTTGTCATTTTGTCTGCCAAGAACTCTTCCAGCAGCCTGCTTTTCCAAAATGATCGCTGATTGGAACAAAAACATTGCCACTAAAATTAGAGTGACAAAATGGAGTTGTTATGGAACAAAACGAAAATCGGCAGGTACATTTTCACACGAGAGGAAGGATCCCTTCCCACCTGGGGAGCGGGGTTGGCCCTTTCTGCCCCAGGTGAAGGCAAGGGCACTTATTTCCACACACGGGGCTTTATTGTTTGACTAAACCCCTGATTTGAGCACAGATGAGGGATAGCTGTTGCTTAGGAAAAGGAACTATCTTAGTGACTTGATCCAGGGCTTGGAGGTGTTTAAGGAAAACCTGGCTGTAAGTCGCTAATATATAAGATGCTTTCAAGTTAACCTAAAAGTCCAGATATTCTTGTCTTGAAAGAAGAGACCCATTCCTCCCCTTTGCCTCCTCCCTCCCCCTCAGCTGTAATATCCTAGACATGTTGGTTATTCTCCACAATCTCTGCCTTGGCTAGGATTCGTTCCAGCCATATTTGATAGAAACATACAAAAGAACCACAGCTTAGATAGAATATGGATTTCATGTGGATTTCTCTTTCATATTAAAGAAGCCAGAAGAAGGGGGCTCCAGACTCATTGGGATCTAGGTCTTCCTTTCTTGATCTCGTACCATCTTTAACAGGCTGCCTCATGGTTCAAGATGGCTGCCTAAACTCCAGCCATCATGTCCGCATTCCAACAGAGGAAGGAAGAAAGAGCCAAGAAAAAAATCACACTCCATTGTTTTAAGGCTGTTTAAATTGTCCATGATTCTTCCAGCTACACATTCTTGATCATAACGTACTATCAAGGGAGGCTGAGAGCGCCACCTTTATTTCAGACAAACTGCTGGCAGTAGTTTCCTGGGCAGCTCCAGCAAGTACCATGCAATGGGTTGGCTTAAACAATGGAAATTTATTGGCTCACAGTTTTGGGTCTAGGAGAAGTCCAAGTCACGGTCTTGTCAAGGCAATGCTTTCTCCCTGAAGATGCGTTCTGGGGCTGGCTGCCGGCCACCTGGGTGCTAAGCTTCTCTGCCACATGGCAGTGCACATGGCGGCCTCTCCCGGCCTCTCCCTCCTCTTCCGGGTACCGTGGATGTTCAGCTTCTGGCTGCTCCTTCTGTGACTTTCTCTCCATCTGTGTGAATTTCATTCTGCTGATGAAGGACCCCAGTAGTAGGATTATCCCCATCCTGACCAAGCTGGGCCACCTCTTAACTGAAGCAGCCTCATCAAAATGTCCTCCTTACAATGGGTCCACACCCTCAGGAATGGATGAAGTTTAGGAACATGTTTTTCTGGGTTACACAGCTCCAAACCACCACACTCTGTCCTCTGGACCCCCCAAAAGAAATGTTCTTTCTACACGCAAAGTACGTTCATCCCATCACAACGTGCAGAAAGCCTTAAGTCGTTTCAGACACAATGCTAAGGACAAAGTCCCATCAAGATTGGTTGTAGGTGTGCTCCGTCCTGGGGCACAGATCCCCTCCGTCTGTAGACCTGGGAAACCTGGAAAACAAGTTATCTGCTTCCAATATACAGGGGAGGGACAGGCATAGGCTAAACAATCCCATTCCAGAAGGCAGAAATTGGAAGGAAAACAGAGGCCATGAATCCCAAACAAGTCTGAAACCCAGCGGGGCAAGCTCCAGTAGACTTCAAGGTCTGAGACTCATCCATGGATTGAGGTTTTGTCCTCTGGGCCTGATGGAGCTGCAGCCCCACCCCTTCCAGGCTCTCTGCAGACCCTGGGGCACTGGCCCCACCATTGCCAAGCACTGGGGAGGCAGCACTGTCCCTGAACAGTGGGGCACAGAGCCCACCCCCTCCAAATGCCAAGACAGAGCTGCCCTTCGCACACACACGGGTGGGCCACTCTCTTGGCCCCAGGAGATCTCTTTGGTCCAGACCTGGGCTTCCATGGTTTTGCCCTTAAAGTCTTTCTTCCTTCAGTTTGTCCCTTCCCTGTCCCTTTCGGTCCAGGCTGGCAGTGGATCTGCTCATACAAATTTTGCAAAAACCTTGGCTTTGCATGCAGTTCACAGGGATCTAAAGCATAAGACAGAAGGACTTCCCGTAAATCTCGCCTGCCTAACTGCATCTCCAACCCTGACTTCCACAGAAATGGCTGACGGGGGCCATTCTCAGTTAAACCCTCACGTGGAGCCCTGTTCTCTGGGAACTCGCATTCCAGAAGCTCAGGGAGGTCCTGATAGAGCCACCTCTGTCCCTAGTCTCAGAGCACTCACTGTCTGGTAGGCTCAGAATTTTCCAAACCATCACCTTCTGGTTTTTTTGTGCCTCAGAGTTCAGTTCTCAGCTCATCACTGTCCTCTCATTTTACGCTAAGCTGCAAGGAGAAGCCAGGCTGTGCCTTCCACATTTAGCATGGAAACCTCCTCAGCTAAAAATCCAAGTTCGCCGCTTTCAAATTCTGCCTCCTTCGACATCAGAACTCGATTCCACCAAGTTCTGTGCCACTTTCAAACAAGGCTCGCCTTTCCTCCAGCTTCCAGTGACATCCATCACATCCTTCTGAGGACTCATTGGAAGTTCCTTTAGCATCCGTATTTCTACCAACAGTCTCTCTGAAGCACTAGGCCTTTTCTCCCAAGCCCTTCACAGTCCTTCCAGCTTCTACCCAGTAACCAACTCCGAAGCCGGGTCCATACTTTTGGTTTTTGCAGTAGCGGCACCCCACTCTCCTCGTACCAAAATCCATTTTAGTTTTCTTTGCTGCTCATGCAAATACCATGCACAGGTTGGCTAAAACACTGGGAGCTTATTGGTCCACAGTTTCAAGGCTAGGGGAAGTCCAAATCGGGGTGTCATCAAGGGGATGTTTTTTCTCCCGAAGCTTTCTGGCATCCTGGGTCCTGGGCTCCTCTGTCTCACGGCCATGTACATGGCAGCCTCCCCTAGCCTCTCCCTCTTCTCCCGGGATCTGTTGATATTCAGCTCCTCGGTGCTCCGTCTGTGGTTTTCTCTCTGTCTGACTTTCCTTCTGCTTATAAAGGGCTCCAATAATAGGGCTAAGGCCCACCCTGGTTGAGGTGGGCCATGCTTTAACAGAAGGAGCCTCATCAAAAGGCCCTCCTTACAATGAGTCCACACCACAGGAATGGATCCTTTAAGAACATAAACCGGGGAACACCGCACTGCTGTTGAACTGGAGAACAGATGTTGGGGTCAGCAGCTGGCCACAACACCTCCTAAGTAAGTTTCCACAGGGCCCACTCCCGCCCAAATCCCCACCCCTAAATTTCATCCAGAGCAGCTCAGGATGTGTTCAAGTAAAGGGTTTGGTTGCTTTAAGCAAGAAAATAGAATTTATTTCACACATGACGAAACTGAAGCCTGCAGAGGGGAAGGGACTTGGCCAAGGCAGGCTGATGCCTGATGAGGGCCATCAATGTCAGGGGCAGTGCCTGAGGTCCCTGGCTGGGGGCTCGAGTCCCATGCTGGGTTCTCACTTTCTGGGAGTTCCTGGGCCTCAGTCAGAGCCTGCATCCTGAAGCAAGGAATATTGCCTCTGATATCATTCTGGCCTCTTAGTAACAATTAGTATAAATCGAAGTCAACATGGCTGAAGTCAAAAGGGAATTTACTGACTTTGACACACATGATGGCTTCAGGCATGGCTGGATCCAGGTGCTCAGAAAGGATTAGGAAGCTGTCTCTTTCCATCTGTTTTCTCTGGTTTCCTGTGTGAATGCATTCTCAGGCAAGCTCTCCCCTGCCATGTGGAGGTGGTCAGCAGCAACACCATGCTAGCGTTCCACTAGTTTAGCAGTCACAGCAGGCAGAGAGCTCCTTTCCTAGTCATTATAAGAGAAGTTTCAGATCTAAGCCTCACGGAACTGCTTTGAATCAAGTGCCCACCCCTAGCACAATCACAGTGGCCAAGGGAGGAGGATAAATCCATCTACCGGACTCACATGGCTGCACTTGGAGGGGCCTTCAGTGCCACTCATGGCACATAAACCAGGCTTGGGTGGCTAAGGGTATTTTCCTGGAAGGTGGGGGGATGGGCCTGGGCAGGCAGAATGCATAGTTGTCTTCTCTAACCTGCCCCTTGCCTTCCACTGGCTCCTCTTCCTCCTGACGCCTGCCCTGGTGCCTCTCTTCTCCCAAGTCAAAACAGAGCTGACCTATTCCCATTCTCTTCAGGCCTTGTTCAGTGGCTCGCCTTTTCACTTATAAGATTGTTCTTTCTTCCCAGGGTCTGAGAATCTACTGGGAGAGGGGCTGGGATACTCTGTTTCAGAATCCTCAGTGCTTGCCCAGCACAAAAGGGATAGATGGATTGATGGGTGGATGGATAGAGGGATGGACGCATGGGTAGATGGATGGATGGGTGCATGGATGCATGGGTGGATGGACGAACAGATGGATGGATGGATGGATGGATGGATGGATGGATGGATGAACAGATGGATGAATAGATGGGTGGATGGATGGATGGATGCATGGATGCGTGGATGCATGGATGCGTGGGTAGATGGATGGATGGATGCATGCTTGCATGCATGGTTGGATGGACCAGTGGATGGATGGATGGATGGATGGATGGATGGATGGATGGATAAATGGACAGATGATGCATGGACAGATAGGCAAATGAAGGGCAAAATGGATGCAAGGGAGGGAGGGAGAAAGGAAGGAAGGAAGGAGTGGACAGGGGGATGGGTGGATGGCTTAATAACTAGTTAGTCTGCCCTATGGATCACACAGCCCCAGTGAAATATGCTGGTTTAATGTGGTGACATCCCTTCGCGACAGCATGTACCATACACTCAGCATTTGGAGGAAGCAGTTAAATGGGAGGTGCAGGGATGTTGAGCTGCCCTCCTGGGGGGCAGTGGTCAGGGCTGTGCCTGCACTGGTCCCTCCGCCTTACCCGGGCCCCTCCTGCCTCCTGAGTGTGATTCTGGTGCCCGATGGCTCGGTGCTGACCTCTGCTGCCCACGGCCCGGGTCCTTGGTGCTTTGGAGGCTTGTGCGGCCAGCAGGCCGAGTGACCCAGAGCGGGCCACCCGGGGGGAGCATCTGCACATGTGGTGATGCAGAACGCACCGGCCTGAAAGCACACGCTGCCTTGTCGCCAGGTCCCATGCCCGCTCCACCCCTCCCCTGACCCCCACCCCGTGCCTCAGTTTCCTCCCCTGTGCCATGTGGCTCTCAGTGGTTCCCATCCCGCGGTGTTGTTCTGAGGGTGATTAAATGACCAGAGGAATGTAACACCCTTATACCAGGTGCTCGCTGCGTAAATGATGTGGCTTCGCTTGTCTGCTGTGGCCTTGACCAGCTGGGGAGGGCGGTTGGTTTTCTCTCTGCTTTCCCAGATGAGGAAACTGAGGGTCAGAGAGGTGAAGCCCACAGCCCGTGGGCAGTGGGGAAGGGGTGTCCGAGTTGATGCTGTCCCAACCCTGGGGGCTACAGGTCCTAAACCCAGGTGCCAGCCGCCGCGCCCTCTCTGACACCTGTAGGCGTCCTCCCGCCTCTCCCAGCGTCGGGGGTGGCCGGCCTCGGCCCCTCGGCTCTTAGAGGCCTGCTCCCGTGTCCGCCTCTGTTGTCACGTGGCCGGCTCCCCGTCTCTCTTCTCATAGAGACCCCAGGCATGTCGGACTCAGGGCCACCTCCCCCAGCACGACCTCACCTTAACTCATCCCATCTGCGACGACCCAATATCCAAATGAGGTCACATCCCGGGGTGTGGGGGCCCGGACTTCAGCATGTCATTTTGGGCGACACAGGTCAACCCGTTGTGGGCGCTTCACTCCGGAGCCTGTGGGGACGCCCCATCTCGCCACACCCGCTCCTTTATCCTGCAGACAGGGGTTGGGGAGGAGCAGTGGGGGAAAGGGGGTGTCTCACCCGTTTTCTACAGCTGGGATCCACGGCTGCTTCTTGGCTGGGACGGGAGGTTCCCGGGGTCCCCATGCCCGACCTTGGGGTCTCGCCTCGCTGGTGGGCCTTCTCCCATCACGGTGACCTTGGAAGGGTGCTCCTCTCTCCTGCGTCCGGTCCCAGCTCCTCCAGCACAGCCACCACCTGTCTGTCCTTCTGTCCTTCCTTCCTCCTCCCGGGCAAATCGAGAGCACACATTTCAGGTGGCCGCTGTAGCTTTGAGTTCCGCTTTAAAATAAACCGATTTCAGGCTCTATTTGTAAACCTGCAGCATTTTGATCGGTGATGTGATGGCTCAGATTTTACTTGGGGTTTTGCTCTGTTCTGTCTGTTGGAAGACGATAAATTCACGCCATTGGTAGTGACAGATTGAGGGAAGAAAGCAGGAGCCAAATGCAGGGTTCTCAGATCCCCCAGGGACTTCCAGCCCCTCGCCTGGCTCCTGGATGAACTGGCCTGGGCAGCAGCAGTGCCTCAAAGCCCCCCACCGCACCCCCAGGCAATGCAACACGCGGCAGGGCTGCCACCCACGGGGCCGCGGCTCCCCAGGTGCGCTCCCCAGACCAGCAGCAGCACCTGGGAACGCGTGAGAAATGCAGATTCTCAGGCTCCACCCCAGAATCAGGGGCTCAGACGCACACCAGAGCTCGAGGACCTCTGCCCCAGGCCTGACAGTGTCCAGGGCCGTCACTCTGTTGAGGTCTCGCTACTCAAAGTGGGGTCCCTGGATGGCGGCATCAGCATCATTTGAGAAGGCGAGAGATGCAGAAGCTCAGGCCCCTCCAGGCCCCACCATACTGGAGCCTGCAGGCTGACGGATGCCGGGTGCCTCCCAGGTGTGTGGGTGTTGGGCAGGTGCCGCGTTAAGGAAGGTCTGGGCATCGTGTCCTGTTTGTGCCCAGGGAGAGCCGGACGCACGTTGACGTGTGTCCCTCACAGCCATCCACAAGCAGTGTCACCCCAGACGGAAAAGGCTTCCCTTCTCCGATGGCGGCTGTGAGGGGTCTGGGGAAGGGGCAACTTTTACTGACCTCCACAAAGGCCTGGTGGGCTGAGGACCCCCAGAACCTGAGAACGCCTCTTCTTTGGAAAAAGGGGCTCTGCAGATAGAATTACAGTGAGGCTCCTCCTGGACTGGGCTGAGCCCTAAATCCAGTGACCAGCGCCCTTGGCAAAGCAGGGGAGACAGACAGACAGAAAGAGCATGGAAGCCACAGGCAGAGATGGGAGGAATGTGTCCACAAGCCCAGGAAACTGGGGGAGAAGCCAGTACAGATTCTCCCCAAGAACCCCCCAAAGGAACTGCCCCTGCCAACAGCATCTTAATATCACACGTCTGGCCTCCGAGCTGAGAGGGGACACATTTCTTTGTTTTAAAACCACCAAGTGTGTGGTCATTTGTCACAGCCACCACAGGAACTAATACAGGCCCCATGAGGAAGTGTTCCGGGGGTCCCCAAGACCGCCTCCCCTCCTGTTTGGTGATTCTCTGGGGGGCCATGGGACTCAGCATGGTCTTGAACGCACAGCTACGGTCCATCCCAGCAACGCAGCTGGAGACCCAGCAAGGGGGGTCTCAGGTGGGTCTGGGGGTCCCCACAGGCTTCCAGTGCTCGCCCTCCCAGGAGGGCTTGCCCAGAGCACACACCCCACCCACCCCCCATCCCCACAGGCAAAACCAGCAGCACTGAAGTGTTGGCCCAGGCAGCCCACTGGGGCCCAGCACCCACTGTCTGGCAGCTACCAGATCCCCGATTCCCAGGAGGAAAGTAGGGGGTCACCATAAAGCACATTGTGCAAACCACCTACCAGTTTCCAAGTCCCAGCCTCGTCCGTCAGTAAGGACCCTTTCCCTTCCCAGACGCCAGCCAGATGCCCCCCTGCAGGCAGGCCCTTCGCAAGTAGCAGCCACGGCCTGCTGCGTGGATTCCTTCCTGCACAGGCGGATGTGTTTGCTATTCCCTTTTGACAGATAGGGAAACTGAGGCCAGGGAGGGTAAGGAACTTGCCCCAGCTCACAGCTTCTAGTGGCAAAGCCAAGACTCAAACCCAGGGAGTCTGGCTTCGGCTCTATTAACCTTTGCATCCCCTGCCCTTGTTGCAAAGCAGGAGCTCAGTAAATATTTGGCAAATGAAGGCTGCATGGAGGAATAAAGCTTAGGATTAGTCACTTTTATGAAGCATTTGTCACATGCTTGCCTCACCTGAAACCTCTTACTCAGTCTTCACCAAATGTCCGAGACAATGGATTTGATGAGTGCCCCGTTTTACAGACACGGAGGCCCGGGGAGATTGCCCCAGCAGTCAGCATGGAGATTTGGAGCTTTGGAGTCTGCCTTTGAACACAGGCCCTGTGGCTCCGAGCATGGTCAAGCCGGCACATGTCAGAGATGGGGCCCTCCCCGGGGCTGCCTGGGTGCCCTCGGAGCCACCCGCTCCTCACCACCACCCTCCTTGCAGCAGGTAACAGGGCTCAACACGGCCCCATGACACAGCCAACTGGTCCCACGTGGAATCTGCCCAAACTCCAAAGTGGGCACCCGGGAGGTGTTTTCTGGAGAAGCACCTGCTCTCCAGCTACCTGCCCAGGCCGCTGGACGTGAGGGCTGTGCAAAGGCCTGGAGATGTAAGTGGCTTGCTTTTAGGAAAGAGTCACAAAGATGATGCAGCCGCTGAGTGCTTTGCTGCCTGTTGGGTCCCAGCCACGTCTCTGGCTCACCCTGCACCCCAGCTCCGGCTCGGCGTGTGCTTGTGGAGTGAGCTGGGAGCTCCTTGCGGCCTGTCATCCTGCCTTGCATGCGGACTTTCTGAGCTCACCCCTGCCAGTCATTCAAGCATTTTCAGGTCCGGCTCTTTACGATCAGGGTTTGAATGTTTCAGAAGGGAAGAGAGAGGGGTGGTCTCTCTCTGGTTTCCAAGATTCTCTGCCTCCCTCCCTGATCCTGTTTTGCACGGGGACTGCTGATCCCCAGAGAAACTGAAACTCAGAGACATCTCCCCCACTAAATCCGCTTGCACAGAAGAACCCCTACCAGGCTGGCTGACCGAGTGCTTTCTATCCCCCGTGGGTGCAGACTGGGGGTTCTGCTTGTCCCAAGTCCGGATAACTGAAAGCCATTATTTAGGACGGAAATAAACTCCTGGTTTCCAAGCATCGGCATGCAATGCCAAACTTGTCCTAAAATAATGCCAGAGGGCCCCGCCGCTACCCCTCCCAGAGCCGGTCAGGGTGTCCCCAGGGCAGGGACCCCAGAAGCTCTTAGCCCTGTCCGTGGTCTCGCTGGGCAGCGTTGGCTGAAGATTTTAGGAAGCCGGTTCTCTGCCTGTGCTCCCGCTCTCGGCCACTAGATGGCAGCCGCTGGGCGCAAAATCCCACCCCACCGAGAACCCGGGGCGCTCATCCTGAATTTCACTCTTCCGGGCAGCACCCACAGGCCCTGTCCGCCGAAATCAGAAGCCCGCAGTCACCTGGAGGGGCTCTGCAGGGCCAGGCGGGCAGGGGGCCAGTGCACAGGGGAAGCCCCCAGACCAGCCTGGGGGCTCGCGGTGCGTCAGGGGTGCTGGCAGGAGGACGAACAGGGACAGGGCAGGGGGCTTGAGAGAAGAGGGACAGACAGGGCACACCTCTGCACACCTCGTGCAGTGCAGCCCCCGTGTCGGAAGCCTGAGGGACGATGGGCGGTCGTGTTCCGAAGGGTGCACGCGGATGTCGAGTTCATTCCAGACTCCTCCATGAATTCCGGGGCCAGGGTCTCCGTGGCCCCTTCCCCACTGTCCCCTGAACACCCAGCAAAGCCATCGGCTCACGGGACACGTGGCCCACCCAGAGAGCGTGGCTGGTGCTGGCTTTGCATCTCGGCGTGGTGCCCGCGGTTCACTCCCCACAGCCCCTGGTGTGCCTGCGTTCCCTCGTGTGCGAATTGAGAAAATAGCACTTACCCATCTTAGTTGCCAGGACTAGCAGATTTAATAACCATAAAGCCATTGGCTTTAAGAATCACCTTGTCTGTAGCTACTAAAAAGCCCCGCTGAGATTTTGATAGGGAGTGTATTAACGCTACAGATCAATTTGGGGACAATTGACATATTAACTATGTTGAGTCTTCCAATCAAACACATTTCATTTTCCCACTTAGGTCTTTGTTTTCTTTCATTGGCATTTTGTAGATTTCGGCGTTTGTGCTCTGCAGGTGTTTTGCTACATTTATGCATATTTTGGAGCTACTGTAAAAGTTGCTTTAAAAAGATTTGGTGCCCATTAGTTCATTGCCGGTATATAGATTAATTGTTTGTGTTCTGCTATCTTGACTAAATTCACTTATTAGCTCTAGGAGCTATTTTGTAGTTTCTCTGGTATTTTCTACATAGAGTATTGAGTTATCAGTGAATAAGGAAATTTTACTTTTTCCTACCAATCTGTTATGCCTTTTATGTCTTCTCCTTGACCTAGTGCACTTTCTAGGACTTCCAGTATTTTTTTTTGTTTTTATTTTTTATCATGCATAAAATACAGGATCCCCAAATACCACCCTATTATTAGCACCTTGCATTGGTGTGATACATTTGTTATGTTGATGAAAGCACATTTTTATAATTGTGCTACTAACTGTGGTCTGTGATTTAACTTAGGTTTCACTGCCAGTGTGATTTTGACAATAGATACCCTTCTTTGTTTCTGATCGTTAGGGAGAAAGTATTCAGTCTTTCACTATTAAGTGTGGGTGTTTGCTGTTTGTGTTGTTTTTTTAATGCCCATTATTAGTTTAAGGAAGTCTCCTATTTTCATTCTGCTGAGAATCTTAATCATACATGGATATTGAATTTTGTCAAATGATTTTTTCTGCTTCAATTGATATGATTGTTTTCCTTCGTTAGTTTGTTAATATGGAAGTTGACATTGACTCTTTTGTTTGTTTGTTTGTTTGTTTTCCGAATATTGAGCCTTGCCTTCCCTGGAAAATCCCCACTAAGTGATATGTTGCTGGATTCAAGTTTCTAATATTTTGTCGAGGACGTTTGTATCTGTGCTCATAAGGGGTGTTGGGGTGTGGTTTCTTTTACTGTGTGTCTGGTTTGGATATCAGGGTAAGTCTGCCCTCAGAAAATAATTTGAGAGATGTTCTCTCCTCTTCTGCAAGAGATTATATAGAATTTATTTCTTCTTTACATATTTGGTAGACTCCACCAATGAAACCATTTGGGTCTGAAGATTTTATTTTCAGAAGGTTTTTAACCATGAATTCAATTTAATAGATATAAAGCCATTTAGGTTATCTTTTTATTTGTGGGTGTTTTGACAGTTTGAGGATGACAAGGAATAAGTCAATGTTGTCTAAATTGTTGAATTTATCTGAATAGACTTGTTCATTGTATTCCTTTATTATCCTTTTAATGTCTGTGGGGTCTCTAGTGATAGCCCCTCTCGCTTTCATTCCTGATACTGGTAATTTGTATCTTCTTTATTCTTTCTTTGTCAGTCTGGCTAGAATCTTATGGACTTTATTGACCTTTTCAGAGACTTGGCTTTTAGTTTCATTGATTTTTCTCTGTTCTTTCTGTTTCTAGTTTACAGCTTCTATTCTAATTTTTATTATTTCCTTCCTTCTGCTTGCTTTGGATTCATTTTGCTCTTTTCCTAGTTTTATGGCTCGGGATATGGTCTGTTTTGATGAAGATTCCATGTGCATTGGAAAGAATGTAATCTGCTGTTTGTTAGTGGTGTATTCCTTTAATGTTAATTAGATCCAGTTGATGATGTTTGTCAATGTTTTAATAGTCTTGTTGATCTTCTGTCTTCTAATTGTTGATTACTGTCCAGTTTTTCCTTTCAGTTATGTCAGTTTTTTGCTTCATGTATTTTGAAACTCACTCATTTAGCAGTGTAATGTCTTCTTGGTAAATTGATCTTTTCATCATATAATCTTCCTCTTTTACCCCTGGTAATTTTCCTTGCTCTGAAGACTATTTAGCCTGATAATAAAAAACTCCAACTTTATTCTTAATAGCATTTGCATGGGATATCTTTTTCTATCCTTTTATTTTTAACCTACCTATATCATTGTATATAGTAGGTTTCTTGAAGACTGCATATTTTTATTGGATGTTGTTTTTTAATCCATTCTAACAATCTTTATCATTGAATTAGTGTATTTAGACCATTTGTGTTTACTATATAATCATTGACATATTTGGATTTCCATTTACCGTTTTATTATTTGTTTTCTTTATTCTATTTTTTTGGTCTTCTGTTGCCCCTTTCCTAATTTCTTTTGGATTATTTGAATATTTTAGCTTTCCATTTGAATTTATTTATTGCGGTTTTTACTATAACTATTTGTATGGTTTTATTTAAGTGGTTGCTCTAGAGATTGCAATATACATACTTAACTCCTCATAGTCTACTTAAAATTAATATTTTACCACTTCACCTGGAACATAAAAACCTTACCACCATGTAGGTCTCTTTATGATACCCCTTTCATATTATAGTTCTGATGTGTGTTACAGATACATGTATTGAAAATATCATATAATGTAATTTTTTTTATATTGGCTTTACAATGTTTTCTGATAAGGAATTTGCAGCCACTTAATTTTTGTTCTTCTATATGAAATGTGTCATTTTTCTCTCTGGCTGCTTTCGGGATAGTCTGTTTTTAGTTTTTAATAATTTGATTATGATGTGTCTGGGCATGGATTTCTTGAGTTAATTCTGTTTGGGGTACACCGAGCTTCTTGAATCTGTAGGTTTATGTGTTTCTCTCGGTTCAGATCGGATAATTTCTAGTGGGCTATCTTCAAGTTCACTGATCTACTGTCTGTCTTCTACGTTCTGCTTTTGTGTCCATCCAATCAAATTTTTATTATTGTTCCTCTTGAGAGTTAAGATATTTGTCATTCATCATAAGCTGAGTAATTTCAGATTGTTTCCTGTGCATTTTGAATATCATGCTAGGATAACTCTGGCTCTTGTTTAAATGCTGTGGAAAAGGGTAGTTTAGGCAACTGGCTTAGTTGGGTTCTGGCCAAGCCTTGCTCTCGGCCTTCTATGGACTGTGGCTTTGACCCTCTGGGTTTGCAAAGCTTTTGCATGCTTTTTAGATCTGTCCCATTCAAGCCCCACCCTGCAGGCAGCCTCAGAGATGAGCGGCGGTTTATCTCTTAGTTGTATTCTCAGCCTCTGCAATGTGCTGGTTAGGGTCAGATTCACACACTTCTCAAACTGGAGCCCAGAAGTTCACCTGCCACTTTATAGGCTCCTCTCCTGCCCCTTCTCTCCCTCGTCCAACACCTGCCGGTTACCTGGAGCTCTCTTCTGCAGTCCTCTAGGCAGAAAGCCTTAATTCTCCTGCCTTGCTGTATACTTGTGAAGCTGTGTCTTCATCCAGGCTAAGCGGTAGGAGCAGAGAAAGGGAAGAAAGAAGTGGGAATCCTTCTCACCTTCTTGAGGCCTCTGCACCTGGCAGAGAGCAGGACTCCCCTCCCTCCCAGCTCTTGTATCTGCCCTGCCTTTGCCCACAGTGCCATGTGGGGTTGCCTGGGGACAGGTTGTGGGAAAATGGAATAAAGAATAAGTGGGGACCCCCACCCCCACGCTGCTATGCTCTTTGAATCTTGGGATTCCTTCTCCCACTCCTTGGGTGAAAAGCAAGGGGTTTCCTTGAAGCCCTTTTTACCCACAACTAATGTTTTGGCTTTCAGGGTGCCTTCGGCCAATCGAGCCACACCTGAGCAAAAGTAATGGGAACTCCACAGCTGATTTAGGGGCACTTTGAAGTCTGCTCTCCTCCCCCAGCCTGCCTGCTGCTCCTTGTTCTGCTGTCCTCGGATAGCGGCTCCTGTGTTTCCCCCAGGTCTGATACCGGCATCTGTTAGAAGAGATGCCGTGGAGTGGGCTGGCTTCATCCTTCCCAGCACCGGGACCCCTTGCTGAGCTTCTTGGATCTGTACGCTTATTCCTTTCGTGACATTTTAAAAGTTTACAGCTATTATTTCTGCAAGTTTTTCTTCTGCCCCATCCTCTCCTTTCCTTCTGGGACTCACTACCCAACTGTCAGAACTTTTCATATCGTTCTTCGGATTCCCAAAAACCTCTTCATTTTTTTATCAATCCTTTTTACTGCCCTTCTTCAGATTGGATAAATTCTTTTGCTCTGTCCTTAAGGGTGCTGCCTCTCTTCACTTTATTATTAAACCATTGAATTGTTTTTCAGATGATGTGTTTTTCAATTCTAACATTTCCTTGAAGTTCTTTTGTATAGTTTCTATTTCTCTCCTGAGATTTGCTGTATTTTCATTCCTACCAACCACACTTTCCTTTGCCTCTTTGAAATAGTGGTAACAACTCCTTTCAATTCATTGTGTCATAATGCTGGCATCTGTGTCATCTCAGGGCTGGCATCTGTTGATTATATTTTCACTTGAGAATGAGCCACATTTTCTTGGCAATTTTCAATTCTGTGCTGGACACTGTGCATATTGTGTAGACGCTGGGTTCTGTTCTATTCCCCTGAAGAATGTTTGTGTCTTTCTGAACTGAGGATTGCTCTGGTAGACTAAACCTGTGAGCTCTGTGTCACCTTTGGTGGACAGTGGTTTGAACATTCGTCCAGTAATTTAAGCCTTGGGGGCAATGCCTTGAGGGTGTGCCACTCGTGCGCGACGCAGGGTCAGCCTGAGACTTTCACGGGTGCAGACTTGGGATGAGATGCTCACTTTCTCTGCCTTTCTTCCCTCAGGAATCCTCTCTCCCTCTCCGGGATCCCTGCTTCCTCATCCAGGAAGGCGGCCGGCTGTCCCCTGGTATTTTAGCCCCTGTACACCTCGCTGTGAACACAGCACGCCCTCGGGCAACACCCCAAAGGGGAAGCCCATCCCTGTGCTTTCTACCTGCTTTTGAGTATTCTTCAGAATCCACAGGTCGGTGTTTCAGGGAGGTTTTCATTTTGGTTTTGGTTTTCTCATGCGGAGACCATCGCGGCCATCACGGAGAGGGTTCTGTGTAGCAGTTTCTACACCACCCCATGGATTGCTGCTCTCTCCCTGCTGGGCTTTAATCCAGAACTTGACCAAGATCCACTGTTGACTCAGAGCCGACAGTGGCAGGGCTGGTGGGACGGGAGTCCCTGTGCGTTCCACATTCGTGGCTTTCACACTCGTGGGGGCTCTGTATATGTATATGGGTGTGAGCATTTCATAGGAAATGGAGATTGTTTTATTGTGAGCCCCTTCCTTCTTCCAGTTTGTCCGTATCTTACAGTACGAAGGCATTAGGAATTAGGTGTACAGGCAAGTTTATATCTAAGAATTTCATTTCAAGGGACTGCGGGTGGGACGCATGAACAAATCTTTATTTAAAAGTGTTCCATTGGGTCTGAGAGACGAGGAACTGATGGATCAGATGCTGACGGGGCCCCTTTGGTGCTGTGCCTCTCTGATGTTAGGTGGTGTCTCTTCTTGCCCCTCACCAGAGAGCCCCAGAGATCAGCAAACATCCCTCCGTAGGTAAGGGACAGAGAGGAGCAGCCACCTTCTAGAAAATGGATGCCAGCTCTTCAGGTGCTCACTCTTGGAAAGAGGACCTCCTGCTCCCCATTCCCTGGCATTTGGATTCCATCCATGGGGGCGGGGATGGAGCTTGCTTTTAGGAGCTGCAGTGTTTCGAGGGGACTTGTGTCTGGGCTGAGGCCACCACTGCTGGGTTGTCCCCTCACAGCTCCGAGCATGGCCGTGCTTGCTGGCAGGCATCCTGAAAGCGCTCCGAGTTCCTTGAACAGGGAGCCTTCTCTGCACCGTGGTCCAGAGGAACTGGCCCTGAGCTGGGAGCCAGGACCCAGGTTCCTGTCTGCTGTGAGATGTTGGGTAAATAACGTAACCTCCTGTGTTTCCCTGACTGTCAAATGAGCAGATGGGCAAGCCGATCTCCACGTTCCTCTCACCGCTAGGGTTCTGCGTACCAACCTCTCTCTGTCTCTCTCCTCCTTTCTTCCTCACGCGTGTACTGAGTGTGTGCCGTGTACCAAGCATGGCCCTGGACTGCAGAGGAGACCTGTGCAGGGTCACCTGTGGGTTGACAGGAGGCACCTGTGGAATGAGGAAAGGTGAGGTGTTGTCTTGGTACCTGAGCTGCGGGGACAGGTACCACCCCAGGGGCATACACAGCAAAATCAAGGCGTCGGCCAGTGACACTGCCTCCCCAGAGGATCCCGTTCCCCATCCTGGGGGCGCCTCAGCTCGTGTCTCTGCTTCCTGTCACCCCATGGTGATGGCTTCTCTTTGTGAGGCCCACAGTGGTCCAGACTAAGATACCCCCGGTTCAGTGGCCGTCACTGAAGATGGCGTCTTTGGGAGGCACCCCCAGGGGTGCGGATTACAATAGGGCACGGGCTTGTTGGGGTGCATCATCCAACCTACCCCAGGAGTGTCGGGGTTGTGCTCTGAGAGGCCAGTGTTGGAATGACCAGGTGTGGAAGGAGCAGGGAGTGGAGGGTTTGGACAGACTGAAACGGGGGCTGGGGAGGCCCATCCGGGAGGAGGGAACCCCAGATGCGAGGTGGAGGTGTGGGGGGCTTCCCAGCCATGCCCACCAGCACCGGCCACCCTGCAGGGGTGCACAGGCCGGCACACATCCTCACCACGACTGTCGCACACATCTGCCTGGCACAGCTGTGCATGCCGAGGCTCGCAGGTGCCAGTTTGCTGAGTCCCATCCTCGCCTCACCACTGTCATCGC
Organism: Choloepus didactylus; assembly: GCF_015220235.1. Lineage (NCBI taxonomy): Eukaryota > Metazoa > Chordata > Mammalia > Pilosa > Megalonychidae > Choloepus > Choloepus didactylus. Next base: position 4,826,302 of record NC_051312.1, read on the forward strand.
TACTTCACGGGGCAAAGAAGGGCTGAGGCTGTCTGGTCGGACCAGGCGGTGAACCAAACCTGGCAGCCGAGGCTTGTTCACTTACGGCAGCCGTGCAAGCAAGCGGCTAAAAGCCGAGGTGCTGGCTCCCCCCATTCATGTGTCACCACGGTGCCAGGTGAGGTTCAGTGGATGCCGAGCAGAGTCGTCTCACTGCCCAGGAGTCGAAACAGAATTCTCCTGCTACTTGTGAGCCGGGAGAGGGGGAGTGCACCGAGCAGGGTGGGGAAAGAGCCTTGGCAAGAGGCCTCTGCGGGGGACCCCAGGGCTGGGACCCTGAAGAATCTGCAGTCGCCGGCCCTGCACCAAGTCTAGGGAGAAGACAGCACCCCCCAAGCCTGCCATCAGCCGGGCCTGTTGGGTCACAGGTGGGGTTTTGGGCTGGAGCTGGGTGCCTCATGGAGAAGCTGAAGCTCAGCGTTACCTGGTAGAGGAGCCGATGGGATCCCAAGGCAATGTCCTTCCCACACACTCCTGGAGAGGGTGGCAGGCTGGGCCTTCCTTGGGGTGGGGATGCAGGGCCAGCCCCTGCTCTCAGCCCCCAGGGGCTCCCCATCACTTTTAGGATCCGCCCCAGCCACGGCCTACAGGTCCCTGGGTCTGGGCCCACTCTCTCCTGCCATCCTTCCTCCCACCCATCGAGCCAGCACCTGCAGCCAGCCATAGGGAGCTCTGTGCACCCCACGCTCCCTGGGCTCTCTTCACAACCCCCTGCCTCTGCACCCCCCGGCACACCCCGCATCCCACGTCTAGGTGACCCAGTCTCATCCTTCCAGGCTCAGCCTCCCAGACCCCCTTCCAATGTCCCCGTGGGCTGGGGATGCCGAGCCCCCTCCCTTCCATCACCTGGACACCCGGGCCCAGCTCTCCCCCTACGGCCCATTTGCTGCCCCGCTCAGCTCCTGGCCCCGGGGCTAGGAGGGGACATCTGGGTCCCCACAGTGACCAGGTGCTCCTGGCTGCCCCTCCACGTCCAGGGCAGGGGCTGCCTTGGGGTTCCCTAAAGCAGCACGCCCCTGTCTGGGTCCCTGTTGGGGTTACTGAAGGCCCCGGGCAGGCGTGTGACGTCCTAAGTAGACTCTAGTGGCCGTGCATGCCCGGGGAAGGAGGCAGGTGGCCTGCAGGGACAGGGCCTCCGCGGTCAGCCCCGTGACCAAGGGCACCCTGCCACCGCAGGGAGGCTGGGGCGGGAGGGATCCATCACTGGTTCCCTGGGGAGGGGCATCTTGTTCTCCATAGAAACTTCCCTTCACAGCCTGATTTCCTCACCCTTGAGGCCCTAATCAGCCTGTGCAAAGCTGGGGAGCTGGGGTTTCCTAGCACGGCCTTGGGGTTTGCGAGGCACCTTCGGGGCCGCTGGAGGTCTGTGGCTGCTGGGCGGGACGGGGCACAGGAAATGGGGCTCTCAGGAGATGGGGGCTGCGCTGGGCACAGGACCACAGTGTGTGTGCATGTGTGTCTGTGGGTGTGTGTCTACACAAGTGTGTGTATGTGTGTGTGTGCATGACTGTGTACATCTGTGCATGGGGTGTTTATGTGTATGTTTATGGGTGAGTGAGGGTGTGTGTGTGTACATGTTGGGGCATGTACATGTATGTGTGTATGTGTGCGTCGTGTGTCCGTGTGTGTGTCATGTGTTCGTTTGTGCTGTATGTGCACTTGTTTGTATGCACATGTGTGTGCATGAGTCCACATGTGTGTTTGTGTGTCTGTGTGGACATAGATCTGCATTGTGTGCATGTGTGTACACGGGTCTGCATGAGCTGTTTGTGCGTGTGTCTGTGTGTCGGCATTGTATGTGTGCATGTCTTTGTGTGTGCATGCATGTGTCTGCGTGTGTGTGCAAGTGCCTGCGTGTCGGCATCACACGTGTGCATGTGCATGTCTTTGTGTGCATGCATGTGTCTGCGTGTGTGCGTGTGTCTGCGTGTCAGCATCGCATGTGTGTGTGTGCATGTCTTTCTATGTGCATGCATGTGTCTGCGTGTGTGTGCGTGTGTCTGCGTGTCGGCGTCGCATGTGTGCGTGTGCATGTCTTTGTGTGTGCATGCATGTGTCTGCGTGTGTGTGCGAGTGCCTGCGTGCACACCACCAGCACTGCCCCCAGCCTGCTGCCGCCGCGGCCCCCCAGGCTGGGTCCTGGAGTCCCCCGTGTGGCCTCTCAAGCCCTCCAGCTGCCTCCAGCTGCGACTCCGACCAGCTGACCCTCGGGACCTGTCCGAGTGGCTGTTTGCCTCCATTCTCCCTCGGGGCCTTCTGCGAAAGCCCCTCCCAGGCCCCGGGGCTGGCTGGGGGGTGTCTGGGCTCTAGTCCGGCAGCAGGAAGTGTAAGGAGGAATCTCAGCCCACGTGTTCTGCCTCTGAGAGCTGAGTTTTCCATAAGTGCCTCCTAATGGTTTCACAACAAGATCTTTAACACTGGAAAATTTGGGAAGGGCGGGTGGGAGAGAAGATGCTCATTTTAAACCTAAGATGTGGCAAAGCAAGATGCAGGGCTCCCTCCGGAGCGTGCCTCCCCATCTCCAGGACCGTGCTGTGCCCCTGGGCCTGGGGTTCCCCCCTGGCCAGCGCTGGTTAGGAGGGGAGGGGTCCCCCCAAGTGGTGGGGACAGGTCATGGGCAGGTCCAGGCAGGACGGCTCCGGCATCTCGGGCCATCCAGAGCCCCTGTCCAGGGTCCCAGGGGCCAGCCTGGCCGTCCCAATGGCAGCTGTGAGCCTGGGGGCAGGTGCATCGCCCTGGGGGAGTCCCAGAGGTGGGGACTTCGTAGAGAATGTGATGTTTGAACCACTGGGTGGATAAAGGGGATGAACAACGTGCAAGCAGAGGCCCCGAGCGTGAGTGTGTCCTGTCCCACCCGTGCCCCCCCCCCGAGGAGGGGACCTCTTGGGGAGCCCTGAGGAGGGGCCCCTGCCCTTCTCTCTGCCCCCAGACTCCCTCCTCCCGGAGGAGTGGCTCCTGATCACGGAGAGCCTGGCCTCGCCACAGGCCCGGTGTCAGCAGGCCGCGACGCAGGCTGGGAATTTCCATCAGAGAAGGTGATAGATGAGATTGGGGCTCCTGCTGTACCCCAAGATCAGGAACTATAGGACCCCTTTCCCACCACTCAGGGTGGGAGAGGAGAAGCAGGGGGTGGGGTGGTGCCTGGCACTCTGGAGGGGTGAGACCGAAGGCTCACACAGCCAGGTACTTGGGGAGTGACCACGTGGGAGTTTTCGATGATTGCCGAGGGCAATGTGGGTGGTGCTTGGGGGGGCCTGGTGGAGGCAGGGGAGCGTGGGGGTGCTGCCATCACCCTGACAGTGGAGAAAGACATTTGGAGCTGGAACCCCTAGGATTTGGGAGAGGGGGTGGGGGCACAGGAGCTGAGTGGGGGGCGCCAGGTTCAGACCCTGGAGGAGGCCAAGAGGAAGGGATCAGACTCCAAGGCTGCTCTCCACACCCTCCCTGCCCTCTTCCTGCAGGCAGATGCTGGGGTCTGCTTTATGGAGAATTCGCCACCCCCCTTGGATTTTACCTAGCTGTGCCCCTATCCCAGAGGATCCTGTTGCGTGCATGGTAAATGTTTGCTGGGGGAGGTGTTGAATGCCAGTCACATCCCCTTCCAGCGTCACTCACAGCCACGTCCCCCACAGCTCCTCCTTCCCTGGCATTGCGTCTTCAGTGGGTCTGCACCGGCTCACACACGTGGGTTCTTATGGGTTCTCCACCTTTCTCAGGTGCTCGTTCCTTTCTGATCAACACTACGGCCATGTGTGCACGTTCAGGGAGTGTCAGAGAGTCAGAGACCCGGAAGTCCAGGGGCCTGGGCTCAAAACCAGCTTCATGGGGGGTTTGGAAGGCATCAGAGGTGCTAATTTTCTGCTTCCAGCTCATGGCAAACTTCCTTTTCATTTCTCTTATCAGCAGCAGGCACACCCGTGCAGGGGTTTTCAGAAATACGGGGCTTCCACCCTGGGCACGGGGTCTCCTGTGGGCCGTGGCACCTCCAGGTCCACCCCCCTCTCCTTATCTCTGGCAGCCAGCGAGCACCACGGCCCTGTGGGGGGCTGCTGCTGGCCCACTCCAAGTTGCGTCCTTTTGAACCTAAGCAGATTTGTGCCAGTATCACTGCCCCACCCCACGCCTGCATCCCTGTTGTTCTGGGACATCCTGGAATATGAGATGACAAAGCCAGTCAGCAGCCTGCAGTGGACAGTGGGTTTTGAGATTGGGATCCCAGATCCTCTTAATAGTTGGTCTTTCAGGTAGTTCCTGGTAAAAGAAGTCTGCCCAGAGCTGGCCTAGACACAGGCAGAGGAACAGCTTTCCTTCTTTAGAGAAAGCATCCCAAGCTTCTGCCTCGGACAGTGGCTTGTGAGACAGGGACTGGTAGGTGCTCAGTGAACAACGCATCAATATATGGGATGGGTGGGTGGATGGATGGGTAGGTGGATGGGTGAGTAGATAGATGGGATTATGGGATAATGGAATGTAAGGATAAGTAAGCACCACCTCTTAGAAGCTGAGTGGGTTTAAAGATGGGATAAAGTACCTGGCAGGTGCTCAGTGAGTAATGCGTGAACGTATGGGAAGGTTGGATGGATGATGAATATACAGATGAGTGGATGAATGAAGAACAGGATGGATGCATGGATGGAGCACATGGATATGGTAGGTGGGTGACTAGATAGTTGGTTAGATGAGTATTTGGATGGATGGTTTGATGGATGAATGGGTAAGTGGATGGGTGAGTGAACAGATGGATGGATGGATGGATGAGTGAATGGATGGATGGATGGGAAGATGGATGGAAGGAAGGAAGGATGGACGGATGGATGGATGGGTGGGCAAGTGGATGGATGGATGCATGGATGCGTGGATGGGTGGCTGGCTGATTGGATGGGTGGATGGGTAGGTGGGTGGGTAGATAGATGGATGGATGAATGGATGTATGGATGAGTGAGTGGATGGATGGTATTATGGGATAAGGGAATGTAAGGATAAGTAGGTACCACCTCTTAGAAGCTGAGCGGGTTTAAAGGTGGGATAAAGTACCTGGTAGGTGCTCAGTGAGTAATGCGTGAAGGTATGGGATGGATGGATGGGTGGACTGATGGATGGGCAGATGGGTGAATGGACAGGACGGATGGGATGAGTGGGTAGACGAATGAACAGATAAACAGGGATAAACCTCATCCCCTTCACCTTCCTGTCCATCAACAGCCTTCAGCTGTGATTTATCCCCTTGATCAACACAAATAGCCACCACCTGGACCAGGTTTGCAGGTCCTCAAGGAGGGACATGGCTCTCCCCCATCCGCCTGATGGGATCAGACAGGCCTTGGAGGCTGGAGCTCTCTCGGGGAAGGGACTGGCACTGGGAACAAGCTCCCTCCACTTGCTGCTGCCAGGATGAACCAGCTGACGTTTCATCGCGCAGCTCTGCTGTGGGAGTGCTGCAGCTCCCAATTAAACTGTTTAAGTGACAAAAGACCCTGGGTAATCATGTGATTAAAAATAAACTTGGGCTGGCTGCTGCTGCTGGCTCGAGCCTCTCCAACTGGGCAGGGGGTGAGTGGGAGGAGGAAGAAGGCTTCAGTCCCAGCCTCTCTGACGCCATCGCCCCGGGGATGGGGGTGCTCCTACCACTCCCTCTTTACAACCGTGGATGGCCCAAGACCCGGAAAAGACCACCGAGGCCTCGGGGACTTGAGGGGGGGAGCAGGCGGTCCCAGGGTGAGGGATATCAGAGCTGAAATCAGGATCCATGAGCCAGGTTTCACTGAGCCCGTGCTGTGACCCATCCTCGTGGGTGGGGCTTTCTCGTGGGTCTCTGCAGAGGCTCGGAGTGGCCCGTCTCCCACGGACATGGGATGGGGGTTCTGAGAAGCCCATTCAGTTGTTTGTTCATTCAACCCTTTGCACCGGGCATCTTCTACGTGCCAGCTGCTGTTTTAGGTGGTGGAGACAGAGCAGAGAGCACAGAGCAAAAGTCCTTCCTGCTGGCTGGATTTAATTGCCCGGGGTCTCCAGCCAGAGGAGGGGCACACTGGGGTCTTGTCTCCGACCTGCTTGCCAGCGGAGCTCATGATTCGCGGTCATGACCTGGGGCGCATAGCAACACCCAGGAAGAGAGAGGCTCTGACATTACCGCTAGCTGCTGCATCACATGTATTAATCACCCCGAAAGCTGCATGGGGGCCTCCTACCCGCCTGACCCAGCCCGTGGGTCCCACTGGACCCTGATGGATAGAGCCCTTAGCAGGCCGAGAACCAGAACCAAAAAAAGCCACCCATCTGGCTGGGCCTTCCCGACACAGATCCTGATCCATTCGCTCCCCAAATGGAGGAAAAGGCATGGTGGCCTCTCCACATGGGCACAGACAAACCTGAGGGGCTGAGAGAAGAAAGACAAGAGGGCGGCCTGGCTTTGAAGGCTGGCCTAGTGCCTGCAGCTCTGCCGCAAGTGTGGGAAAGAGGGTCCCGAGTGGCTGATGGGCCCCTGCTTCAGGAAGGGGAGCACTGGCCTCTGGCCCTTGTGGGGAAGGAAGGAGGGGAAGGAGCATCCTCCGTCCGGGTCTGGGGTCTGTGTGCGCCCCCAGACACTCACCCCACCACCCACTGCCTCGGCCCCTCTGGCTGAGGCCCCTTCACTGGTTGTCAGGCCCCATGGTGATGGGACGGGACAGGACGCGCCCCCCCACTAAGTCATTGGCTAACAGGGTACGGCGTGTCCACTAGCGGACCGCAGGACCAATTTGGCGGGCACCACGCAGGTCCAGGCTGTGGACGCTCAGCCTCCTCTCCCGCAGCAGGCAGGCACCCGCTGGACATGGGGAGCCTCCACCCTTGTTCCTGAAGCTTCCCGTCAGCCCAAGACCCCTTTCCCGCCTTGGAAGGCAGACGGGTGACCACGGTCTCGTTTCTCCTTGAGCCTGGGTGGCCATTTGGGGCAGCAGAGCCCTGTGGGGGCCTGGTGGGATAGGGCCAGCATGGACTCGGGCCCCGCTGGAGGGGGCGTGATGGCTGTCTCACGGCTCTTTCCCTCCAAAGACAGGTGTGTTTTCTGGCATACAGGGGCTTCTGGTTTCATCCTCAGTGGGTGCATCTGGGCTGGTCTGTACTGTCAGGGGTGGTGAGTTTCATAAGAAAGGGCCCACGGCTGGAGGGTGGTGGCTGTCCTCTCAGTGGTCCCTTGGCTTTTTGACAGAGGATGAAGTTTCACCTGAATTCCTGAGAACAGAAAGGGGCAGGTTTGCAGATCCCAGGGGCTTCTGGGTTGAGCTCCTTGCAGGCCGTCCCCCTGGAGGGGCCTGGGAAAGGCTGCTTGCTACCCTCCCAGGGCCGCCTGCCACCCAACCCTCTCCTGTGTAACCCTGACCACACCGCATTCCCTCTCTGAGCTTGTAATGTCTCATCTGCAACTTGCAAATAAGAGCAGCCCTGCAGGGAGGCTCTGGGGTCCTGGGGACAGCACGGTCATCTTGGGGCTGACACGTGGAGGCAGAGGTTGAGGGGCTTCCAGCCTCAGTGCCCTCGAAGCTTTGGCTGCTGTCAGGTTTGAGGACCCGCCAGGTCTCTGCCCTTTGGAAATTCCTGCCACTTCTGCCGAGTCCCTTTGGGGCATGTGCCAGTCCAGTTGCTCCATTTCCCGCCTGGATTTGGGGTCAGGACAGACTTGGTTCCTTCCCTCCAACTGCATGATGGGCGAAGCAAGTCCCACCCCTGGGCACAAAGGAGCTCCCTGGTCCCCAGGGCCCTCGGCTCCCCATGCCCTGGCTCGGCTCCCTGCAGGCCGTTGTGCTTAAAGCACTTTCCCTCCCTTTATCACCGTCCAGTCCCAGCGGAGAGTGGCTCCCCGGAGGGCCCCCCAACTACTGTCAGTCACACAGGTTGCATTGTCTGGCCAGGGCGTGGCGGGTCTGGCCCCAGCGCGTGTCCTCGCGGCTCCCCTTCCAGATCCCAGCCCGGACAGCTCTCATTGCTTGACCCAATTCATTTCTCCATTATTGCAGCTGAGACGGAGAGAGCTCAGCTGCCCATTTGTCACCAGCCCTAAGGACGCACGGCTACTTTTGGGATGCAGATACGGCTCTTTGCTTTGGGGAGAGGAACGATACACCCCCATGTGGAGTCTAGTTCACAGGCTTCCAGCTCCTTCTCAGCGACTCCTTGGGACTCAGGCCCTGGAGCTGCCCTAACGAAGCACCACAAATCAGGCAACTTCAAACTACAGAAACTCAGTGTCTCATGTCCCTGGAGGCCAGGAGTCCAAAACCAAATGTTGGCCGCGCCCCCTCCGTGGGCTGTAGGGTTCTGAGGGCCCTGCCGGCCATCCAGGGCTGTCTTAGGCTTAGGGCAGCATCACTCAGCCTCTCCTGTGTCCCAGGCTGCCTTCTCCCTCCGTCCATCTGTCTGTGTCCGTCTGTCCTCTTCTTATAAGGCACCTGCCATGTTGGAACAGACCCCTCCCTACCCCTTTCCAGCCTCATCTTAACTAATAATGTCTTCAAAATCCTATTTCCAAGTAGGGTTATGTCCATAGGTCAGGGGTTTAGAACTTGAACCTGACTCTCTGGGGGGCACAGTTCAATCCATAACACCTGGAGACCTGAGTCTGGGGGCTCCACTGCTTGCTGACCTGCCAAAAAGGTGCAGAGCGCAGCCAGGCCCTCAGCTCCTGGCGTCTGCCCAGTGGCCGGGCTCTGGAGAAGCAGCCGCCCCACTCCCCACTGGCCCGCTGTGCATCCTGGGGCACATTAGTCTCCCTCTCTGGCCCCGGCATCCCGCCCTGTCCGGCAGCTGGGGTCGTCCCTTCCTTGCAGGATTTTGTGACCGTGAAGTGAGATGCTGTTGGGGAAGGCCCTTCTCACGTGGGCTTTCTCAGCTCTTCTGGAGGCGGGCACAGGTTCGGGCCGCCGTATGCCCGTGTTCGCACCCGCCGTCGTCCGTAAAGCACACTCACCATGGCATCTTACTAACAAATGCAGGTTTGGTTTTTTTTTTTTTTGCTTTTTCACTGATGTGCCAACTTTTGCTTTAGATGAGGAGCAAATGACAGGCCTTCTTGCCATCTGTGTGTGCAGGGAAACGGGTCCCAGAGAGCCTATGTTCGGAAACCATTTATCCTTTAGGCATTCTGAAATGTAAATGAGTCTGCAAGCAAAGCCCAGCTCCCCAGAACCAGGCCAAGGACCCCAGCTGGCCGCAGGCTCCCCTCTTGGGCAGTTAGGACAAAGAAGCATTTCCAATCAGCTCCTCTTAGTTAGCCCCTTTATGTCGGTCAGCTCGACCCCAATCCCACCTAGCCGACTAGAGTAGCCTTTTATTAGGGGAGGGGCCGGTGACCGCCCGGGGAGCACTCCCCCTCCTCCACGCCACCCCCCACCCTCACTCTGGTGAGTAATCCCCAAGCCCCTTTTATGAGGAGAAACATCTCTCAAATCCCTGAGAATGTCTGTTGACCTCCAAGAACTCCAGTCTCAGAAAATCTGACTCAAGAATCTGAATCTTTCCTGGTGAGGATTTTCTGTTCAAGCGCAAACCTGATCTCTGCATCTGGCAGGTTCTCTTAGTCACCATCAAAACGAAAATGGATGGTGAGAAGTGTCTCTGCACCCCGAGGTGCCCTCAACCATGCTGGTAGGCTCCCGGAGCCATTGTGCCCGCATGTGCCAAGTGCGCTCTGGCCGTCCCCCTTGCTTTGGTGTTGGTGATGGTGACGTCGGTGTGAAGTGGCCTCCAGCTGGGTCCCTTCTACCTCTCACCACACCTACTGGGTGCAGGCTCGTGCCGAGAGCCTTCCCCTTCCTGTTAGCCCAGGAGTCACCCCAGCTCCCCTCCGCCTTATCCTGCCAGCGAGCAGGCTTGCCCGTGCGTTCTTGGCTGGTGAGAGGCGAGATTCGAACCCAGAGCCCGTGACCCAAGCGCCCATGCTCACCTGAGCTCTCTCTGCGGTGCCACCCCAGCTCCAGGGTGGCCAGACCCCAGCTCCCCCTTTCAACCCCAGCCCCTCCAGCCGAGGTTGCTCACCAAAGCCCAGGGCAGCATTTTGTCTTAATTGTTCCAAAATCGTGACTTGAAGAGGCATTGCTTTGCACCACCATTTCTCTCCTGATCCCACAGACATTTGTTACTGAAGAGCCTATTTGGGATTTGCCCGTTCCTGGGGCCGAGGAGCAGGGCCTTGGCTGGGCTGGTGCCCGCTCCCCACAGCCCTTCACACAGAGGCCGGGGTCTAAGATTAACACAGCAGCGTGTGCCCTTCTCCCGGGCAGCAGAGCCAGTCTCTCCCCGTGGCACCTGCAGGCTCCTCCCCACACGCCCATGGTTCCCAGGCGTGCCTGAGCCACGGCGTTCATGCCTAGAATCACCGCTGTTAGTGGTGTGTGTGGGTGTGCCCGTGTGTGTCTGCATGTGTGTGCACATGTGTGTGTGTAAGATGCAGATTGTGACCTTGGTTGGTTATGAGAGTCGGATGTTGCAGGCGCAAGGGGGCTGGGTCTTTGGGTTTAGGGGAGCAGGCTGGCCAGGTGCGGACACTGAGGCGGGGAGCACGCCCCCCAGCCCTCTCTGCCTCTGCACACTGCGTCCTGCTTTTGACCTTCGTCAGGAACCGGCCAGCACAGCATCTTCAGGACAGGCACACCTGCACCTGTAACCTTCGCTCCCAGACCCAAACCCCTGGGTCATCACCCTTGGCACTGGGGAGCTGGGGAGAAATGCAGGATCTTGGGCTCCTTCTCGGAGATACGGGGTCAGAATCTGCATTTGACCCCATCCCAGGTGGTCTCTGCACAGGAGATTGGCACTGCTTGGGGGGTCTGTTCATTGGTCGACCGGTGGACAGAGTTGGAGCCCCTCACTTGGAGCCCACGACAGACCACACATGGGGCATGCCCTCCACGTGCCTCCAATCCCGGAGAGGAGAGCAGACAGTGAGGGAGAAGCTGGGTCATGGGGAGTCTCGGCCCACAGTTTCAGGGAACCTGGTCCTTCCAGGTCACTTCTGGGGAGCCCCAGTGTCCCACACCTGCATTAAGAGCCAGATTGTGCAGTGGTACACTCTGACCCTCTGTTTTGCCATCTGCCACCCACGTGAACGTGCATGAGTCAGTTTGCCCACCTGTGAAATGGAGGTACAGTGTGACCTCCCTCTCAGGGCCACTGGGAGGGCCCTCTGGGTTAACAGTAGAGCACATGAGACAGCCCCCTGCATGTCACCAAGTGGTGACACCCCAATTTCTGGCAGGGCCTTGCAAGAGACTGGGTCATGGGAGAATAGGTCATCTTAGAGAGAAAACGATGGGCTGGTTTTGGACTCAATGCATCGGTGATGCCTGGGGGCCTCCAGAGAGAGATGCTCAGGAGGCTGATGGGCGCCAGGCCCCAGATCTCTGAAAGAATACTCACGCGTCCCTCTGTCCCCAATCCCCCATGGAGGTGCCTGCCGGGTGTTTCTCGCGGCCATTTGGGCAGCTCCCGAGGCCAGCCGGCTTTCAGGGGCCATGCGTTCCAGGTGGAGGGACTTGGCGCAGCCAGGAGCCCGCCAAGAGGCCTCCCCGAGCTGGACACCCTGGTCTTCCATTTGAGCTGCCACTTCCCAGGAAATGGGCAAGCAGATCAGAGAGTGGATGCCGTCATCCTCGGACATTTCCTTTCTGTTTTAGCTTTGAGAAACAAGGATGCACCATGCGCACTGGACAGTGGTGAGCCCAGGCCCAGAGCCCGTCCGGCCGCCCTCCTGGGGCTGCTCCTGCCACAGGCGCTTCTGCAGGACAGGCTGGGAGTCTCGGGGTCTGAGGGATGCACCCCCAGGCCTTGGGACCACACTGGGAAGCAGGAAATATGGTAACTAGGATTCCAGAGACGACGTTCCAGAGCCCCAGATTCTCACCAGGGATGAAGCTTATGTCCCTGTTTTGTGTGCAGCCCCGTGTTGCAGTCTGCCCAGCAGCTGTAACAAATACCCCAGACCGGTTAGCTGACCTCAGGAACTCATGTCTCGGTTTTGGAGATTGGGCATCCGAAATCAGGTGCCGGCAGGAGTCTGCTTTTTCTTGCATCTGTCGCGGTCTGGCGGTGGCCAGCGGCTCTCTGTAATGTGACTCCCTCGCTGTCTCGTGGCCTCTCCCCACCCATTGCTTCCTACCACGTCCAAATTCCCTCAGCTTGTGACGATGCCAGGCAGATCAGATTCAGGCCACCCTGATGCACTTTGCAAAGGTGCCATTGACAGTGGCTTCTCCCCTGGGCCGGGCTCCTACTGGAACTTGGCTTTGGAGGACGGGGGGGGCACCCCAGCTCTGACCACACCTTTGGCAAACCGCGTCATTTCACCATCCAGGGTGATGGTGCTGGTGCCCTGCTTTCTCCCTGGAGTGTGACCAGACGTCTGTTGGGTGGGGGACCATGTCCAGGAGGAGGTGTGTGCAGGAGCTCGGAGACAATGTGGGCTCTGGGGGGGAGCAAGGGCTGCAGGTCTGTGCTCAGGGGAGGAGCCTGCAGGGCCTGAGACCATCACCCCAGAGGACGTAGCCTTTGAGCTGAGTGTCAAGGCACAAACGGGAGCTTTCCAGGCAGCGGGAACAGCATGGGCAAGAGCGGGAACAGCATGGACGAGAGTGGGAACAGCATGGGCAAGAGCAGGAACAGCATAGACGAGAGTGAGAACAGCATGAGCGAGAGCGGGAACAGCATGGGTGCGAGTGGAAACAGCATGAGCGAGAGCGGGAACAGCATGGACGAGAGCGGGAACAGCATGGGCGAGAGCGGGAACAGCATGGGTGCAAGTGGAAACAGCATGAGTAAGAGTGGGAACAGCATGGATGAGAGTGGGAACAGCAAGAACACATCTAGGGAACACCGTGAATGAGAAGTGACTGGGAGGTGGGCGAGGGCCATGTCCCAGGGTCTCTCAGTGTCAGGCTGAGGGACTGGTTCTGTAGCCAGGGCTATTGGGGCTTGAGTAAGGATAGTGTGAGATATAACCAGTTGAAGTTTCCAGTCCATTCTGGAGGGTGAGGCAGTGCAGCAGACAGGATCGTTCCTCCGTGAGACCAGGTGTCAACGCCTCTGGCCCCGGGGTCCCTGCCGTGTGGGGCTGGCATGCCGGGGCCCCAGTCAGCGAGGGGCTGTGTCCCTGCTACGGCGCCAGGCCCACATTCTGAAGGGAAGGACGTCCGTACATTGCCTCCCTAGCCCACGGGCCTCGCTGTGAACCAGACACCCGCAGACCCCCAGGCCAGACCCCATCTGTGGATCGTGGGGACAGGTGGTGTCTCCCCATTTTACAGAGGAGGATGCAGGTCCAGGGAGCAGGGAAACATGAGACCAGGTTCCAGTCTCCCTCCCTGTCAAACCATCCCCACATCGCATCAGATGTCCAGAGCCCTGCCCACCCCCTCCGGTGCCCCAGGCCAGGCCCAGGCTCCCCGGGGTGTTGGGCAGGGTCCAGTAGGGAGAAGCTGCACCCAGAGTGCCCCACCCAGGGTTATGGGACTGAGGGGGGACACTGAGGCAGCAGAGACCAGCACCAGGGCCATCCTCACCTGGGGCTTACGGAGGGCCGGACTGCAGGCCCCAGAGCCCTGAGCAAGGCAGACCGGAGCTCTCCCACGGTTCCTCGTCTCCTCATCTTGGCCTCCAAGGCCCTGAGACCGGGACCCCCACCTGCCCACACCCCCATCCCACACTACCCTTCCTCCCTGCCCCTGCCGAGCCTCCTGCCTTGCCTTGGTGTCCACAGTGGGGGTGTCCTTGGTCTCCCTGGGCAGGTAATGTCCCCAGAGGGCTCCAAGCCTGCTCCTTCTGCTCCTGCCCTGGCCCCACTTTGGCCTGTTCCTCTGAGGGTGCCTCCCTCCAGGCCCAGGAAGCCCCCAAGCACTGGCACCTCACCCAGTACCTCAGGGCCAAGCCCGTGCCTGGTTCAGCAGCACAAGGTCAGGAGCGGGTCACCCGAGTCACCCTCCGAGGCCTCGGTGTCTGCACCTGCAGAATGGGCTCAGGACTAGTAACATCCACCACCAGAGGAAGTGCTTAGAAGGCTGCCCGGCACGTCAGATGGCCGTGGTCTGTGGGCGGCCAGCCTCTCGATCGGAGGAGACCCGCAGCTATTTGCCAGGGGACTGAATGAGCCTTCAAACTGGCTTAAGGTCACCTCCTGGTCACAGATCTGATTGCAGATGTGCGATTTCAGAGCTCACCTGTCCTGGAAGCAGTCTCCTTACAGGAGCATGGCCAGGAGCCCTGGCCCATTCCCCTGGCACTAGGCTAGGCCAGGTCCTTGGCCATGAGCCTCAATATAGGGCTAGGCTTGGGTCTGGCCGGGCTGTGCCTCAGTGGTCTGCTGATGTGGTGGCCACAGGTTAATGAAGATGGAGGCTGCCCAGGGGAACCCCGGCTGAAGGCAAATGGCCTGGGCAGGGGGATCTGACGAGCAGCAGACTCTGAGGCCACATCACAAGGAGCATGAGTCCAGGGTGAAGGAGATGAGAGGGCTTGGAATGGTGGAGGCAAACAGTGCAGGCAGCAGTGAGTGTGGGGCTCAGAGATCGCAGCTCCTGACCCTGCAAGCCTGTGGGTGTGGCAGCCACATGTCTGAAGGGGGCTCATGCTGGAGAGGCCAAAATCGGGTCAGCACTTGGGCCTTCGGGGAGGCTGGCTCTGGGCTCGGTTCAGGGAGTGCTGCCCAGCTCTGGGAGGTGCTGAGCTCCCTGTCCCAAGGGGCATGCAAGACAGATGGAGGCCAGAGCTCCCTGCAGCCCTCCTGGCCTGAGCCTGTCCTGAGGTGGGGCATGGAGCCCAGTGGGCACTGGGAGGAGGGGCGTTGTCTCCATGCCCCATGGGTACCACCTTCTCCCATCGGTGGGGCAGGGTCTTCCTGGGGCTCCCCAGGCACCCCTCTGGCCTGAGGAAGGGTAGAAGACCCCAAGGCTCGCTCTGCTCTGCTTCACCTTTGTCTTTCCCAGGCAGGTGCCCCAGGGTCTGCAGGGCAGGGGGCGCGCACCCCCACCTCGGGCAGCCACGGCCACTTCGCCTGCCCACACTGACCCCGGGCTGGGCAGACAAGCGGGCCTCGCACTGAGCACAGATGCACTGGGCCTCGAGGCCCGCCGCCCGCCCCGTCTCCAGGGTAACGCAGAATCCCTCCGTGCGCTGCTTAAAATACCTCCCCGTGCGGAGCCACATGGACCCGGCGCTCTGTTCTTGGCAGAGCTGCCTCCTCCCAGGCCGGGGGAGGCGGTGGCCGGAAGCCGGCCCCAAGGGGCCTCCTCTCCCATGTGGGGCTGGCAGCACCCCCCTAGCTGGCTGGCGTCACGTGGCCTGCGCCTCTGGGAAGGCCCAGGCCAGGGCAGCCTCCAGCGGGCACCCGCGGGCACCCCCCTTCCCGCCCCCAGGAGCCCTGCGTGTGCTGCTCCCCGCCCTCGAGCTGTAACCCCAACACAGCTGAACAACCCGGCTTCACGGGGCCCCTGGAATGCTGCTTGGGGGTGGCGAGGCTGGACCGAGCCTGCCAGGCCTACCAAAGACATGTCTGGCCTGGCAGCCAATTGGGCAGGGGTGCAGGGCTGCCTTGTCCTGCTTCCCGCCCCTCACCGTGACCTTGGGATTATTCTGGTTCTTAAACACCTGCTCAGAAGCATCAGGTAAAACATGCCCAATGAGCTAAGCCACCACGAATGGCCGTCGCGGGCATCAGACCTCCAAGCCCCAGCTCGGCTCTGCCTCCCGCCCGGAGCCCCCTCCCTGCCCCATCTGCCCCTCTCCGCTCTCAAGGGGACCCCTGGCCCCTGCTGGCTTTTCCTGCTCTCCTCTCGCTGCCGTCCTTCCACGTTCTTCCACGGGCCCCTCCGCACGCGGGGACGCTGCCTTGCTTTGTTTCTAGGCCCCGTCCCGCCAGGCCAGCTGGGCCCGGCAAAGGCACCAAGGGGGCAGCACCCTCCCTGCCCTGGAGGGTCTGGGCCCCCTACTGCACCCCTCTTCTCCCCAGACCCCCCAGGCCTGCCGTCCCGGCCCCAACCCTCATGGGGCGCCATCTACCTCCAACTTTCCGGTCCAGCTTCGCCCCCACCCCCGGCCAGGGGTCAGGGGTCAGCAGACTTGACCCCTAAAGGGCCAGAAAGTAAACGTGTCGCTCTCTGTCGGCCGTAAGGCCCCTGTCGCAGCCACTTGACTCCACACTGGAGCACGAAGGCAGCTCATCACCACATGGGGGGTGTTGTCTGTGTGTCCTGAAAAGCTTTATTGGCATGTGCCAATGGCGGGCCTGGTCCACAGACCCCTGCCCTGGGCCCACCCACATCTGCCCACTGCCCAGGAACCCATGGTGGGTAGGGGTTCGAGTCCCACGTTCCTCCGGCCCCAGCTCTGCCATGTGTAGCCGTGAGGCCTTGGGAAGGGACTGAGCCTCTCGAAGACTCAGTTTCCCTATCTTTGGAAAGCAGGTGGTCATCATGCCTGCCTCGCGCAGCTGGAGTGAGAACTGAACGGCGCTACCCGCGTTACGTGTTAATCGCTGATAGGAATTGTGACAGTCAGTCAGAGCAGCCCCTGGTCCTTGCCTGTGTGAACATCTTGAGCCCCTCAGACCTCGGGGTCTTTGCTTGTGCTGTTCCTCCTGCCTGGGGTGGCTTTCCCTTCCTTGTCCACCCATCAAACTCCTACTCATCCTGCAGGACCCAGCCATGATGGCCCCTCCTCTGAGCTGCCAGCAGAGCCCTCCTTGCCCCGGTGGCTTGTGGCACACAGCCCCACCCTGAGATGACCTGAGCCATGCCCGTGTCCCCCACCAGCCTGAGCCCTCACTGCACGTCTCCATCCACAGCATCTGCTCAGGATTGAAATCTGCGCACACAGGCTGCGCATGCTAGGCGTTCTAGGGGCTCTGCCACATGGTCCCTGCCCCCATGGACCTGGCACATCCCTCACATGTGGGGAAATGGCCAGATGTTGGGGTTCAGGAGTGCTGGAGAAGGGGGTGCACTGTATGCGGCAAGATCAGAAGGGGGCACTGGAGCAGAGACCCGAGGAAGTGAGGGGCTGAGCCGTGCGGACACGGCGGGAGGGGGCAGCAAGGAGGGCTGTGGGGTCACAGCCTAGAGCGGGCGCACGGGAGACTGTGGCAGGGAGGCGGGCACCGGGCCCAGTGAGCCTCTGTGACCACAGTCTGGGCTCTGGGCCTTGTTCTGCGGGACACGTGCTCCATCCAGATGCCAAAACCCAACTCAGTCACCGAAGGGAACGAGGCGCCGATCCAGGCTACGAGGTGGACGAACCTTGAAACGTGGTGCTGGGGGAAAGACGCCGGGCACAAAAGGCCACCTGTTACAGCCTCTGCTTAGAAGAAACTACCAGACCAGGCAAATGCCAGAGGCAGAAGGCAGAGGGGTGGTCTCCAGGGGCTGGGGCAGAGGGACGGGGAGTGGCTGCTCCTGGGGACAGCCTCTCTTTCGGAGATGACGAAAGCATTTTGGAACCAGATAGAGGTGGTCACCCAGCTTGTGACTGCACCGAATGCCACGGAATCATTTTCTTTAAAGTGGTTAATTTTGCTTTATGTTGATTTCATCTCAATATTTTCAAAAAGAACAAAATAAGGTTGTGAGGAGAGAACCTGGGGGCAGTGAGCAGAGACCATTCCTGGGAGGGGGCTGTTGAAAGGGGGTCAAGGAGAGGATGCGGGAGGTGCAGCCTGGTGGGGCTGCCGGGAGACGAGGGGGTCCTGCGCTGGCTGGCTGGGGTGATGGATGGTTCGTCTGTGGGTGCAGGGGGAGAGTTGGCTCCTGGTGGCCTCGTTTCATCAGGGACTCGGGGCAAGTCATCGGCGGAGAAGGCGGGTGGGAGAGATATTTGGGGCCTCGGGGACAGCAGGTGTGGGAAGCGGTCATCCCAGAGTGCAAGAGGGAGAGGGGACGTGGGAGGATAGTCGCTCCAAAGGCCTGGTGGGTGCATTTGGAAAGTTAGGGGGCTGGGAGATGGGGTCAGATTGGGGGAGGAGGGGGACATTGGGGGACCATCCTGGGCTTCTTGTGCGGGTGGGGCCAGCAGGGGCAGAGGGGATAAGATGATGGTTTCCCGGACAGAAGCCTGTGTGCTCAGGGGCCCCACGGAGGGGAGGAGCCGCCCCGCCCCAGGTCCAGGGACCCTGTGAGACAGACATCTTCGTGAGAGCAAGAGCAGAGCAAACAGTGGCGAGTGTCTGTTTTCCAGACCCCTCCCCAGGACTTCCCGTGCATGAAACATCCAGTCCCCTCAGCCTCCGCCCATGGCGGGTGCTGTCACAAATGGGGAAACCAAGGCACAGAGAGCCCAGTAGCTTGCCCAGAGTCACACAGCTGTAACAGTGGAGCCAGGATGGGAATCTCTGCTGGCTTGTACCTGCACCACTCTCTATTTTTTTTTAATAACAGCTTTTTTTATTTGTAATTCATAGGCCATACGTGTCCTTTTAAACCTCGGTGGGTTTTAGTGTAGTCACAAGATCATGCATCGGTTACCACTATCTAATCCCAGAACATTTCCATCCCCCCCAAAAGAAACCCATTAGCTGTCGCTCCCATCCCCCCTCCCTCCCAGCCCCAAGCCACCACCCATCTGCCTTCTTCTCTACGCACGTGCCCACCCTGGGCAGCCTGTAAAAGAGCAATCACACGTTTGCCCTCCTGCGCCCGGCTCCTTCCCCTCGGCATGCAGAGTCCAGGGCTCACCCATACTATGGAAGGCACCAGAGCCTCCATCCTCTGCTCCCACACTCCAGGGCCACGCTGCCCCAGCTCATCCCCGGAGGATCATGTCATCGAGCTTCTTGTGGATATTTTTAGCCACAGAACCCCTTCCATGGTCGGAGAGCATGCGTAGGGAGCATGTGAGTGTAATTAAAAGGGTTTGGAACCTGGGAGGTTTTTGTTGTTTTTCTTTAGACAAAGCCTGGATCTGGGGGAGGTGGGGGGAAGTAACGTAGTAATCAGTAATCCCATCCCAGCATCTTGGGACAAAAGCAACCGCGCTTCGTGGATGATGTGTGTGCGTTTGGGCTCACCTGTCTGTGCCCAGACAGAGAAATAGGTTATCTCCACCCATCGAGCGAGTGAGCCCAGCCCTGGCCCACCTGGGCAGCCCCGGGGTCTGTCTACATTTTGGGGTCTTTGGCGTCCGGGACGCGGCTTCACTGTTGACGACACACTTCCCAAGTCTGCAGGGCCGACAGGTTGCTTGAGCTGACTGGCAGCCTGGGGGCTGCTTCCATCAAATGACTCAGTGCCAGCTTTCCAGAGCTGCCGTCCCTGGGCACCGCCCTCCTCGGCCGCCGAGCCCCGCCTGGTGGCACTGCGCCTGGTCCACGGCGCCCGCAGGAAGCCGGTCGCCCGGTGTCCAGGGCCAGGCCCTGCTCTCCCCGCCAATTTGATCCCCAGGCGCGGTCTCCATGGTGACAGTAAACAGGAAGTGGGAGGGAAGGAGCGGGCTCCCAGGCCCTGACACAGAGAGCGCGTGTATTCATCTGCTCTCCTCAAAGCATTTACCGCACGGAACAGCAAACACGCTGGAAATAACTTCTGAAAGATGTCAGCCAACAAAACAGTCATCAAGCCCCTCTGCCTTCGTTTCCTGCAGGAGAGTCACCCTTAGCTTTGTAGCTTCCTTTTTTTTTTTCTTTTTAATTTTTATTGAGATTGTTCACATACCACACAATTATCCAAAGATCCAAAGTGTACAATCGATGCACATACAGCTGCAGAACCAGCCCAGAGCCCGCATGGAAGGTGACGATGAAAGAGGCGTCTGTCCCTGCCTCCCCACCGTCTCAAGGTTTGCAGATCTGGCTGTCCCTCCTAGGATGGAGAGAGGTAATTAATCCCGAATAGCAGCCTGTGGTGGTGCCGAGGTTTGATCTGGGTTGTCTACACCCTGCGGGGGTGTACAGCTGAGATGCCTACACTCAGTGAACAAAAGGAAACAGGTGTGTCAAGAGGCACCGTGTTGCCCAACGGCATCACCTGTGAAGTGGTAGAGCCGGACCTTGAACACCTTCTCCAGGTCTTCAAAATCTGCGATGCTCCTTTGCTGCAGCGTGTGCCTCCTACATCGTAAAGCGTGTTACCGACCACCCTGGCAACAAGGAAGCCTTGGAAACTGGTGTCTCCATCTCCATCTAGATCAGGGAGCAGCAGACTACAACCCACAGGCCTAATCTGTCCGCCACCTCTTCTTGTGAATAAAGTGTTATTGGAACACAGCATGCCCGTTCATTTACACGTTGCCTTCCGCTGCGTTCGGGCTGTGCAGCAGAGTCCAGTACTCAAGACAGAGGCCATGTGGCCACAAAGCCTAAAATAGTTACTATCTAGCACTTTACAGAAAAAACTTTGGTGACCCCTGCTCTAGACCTCAGACGATGAGTTTGCTGAGGGCAGGTACTTGTCATCTTCATTTTTGTACTTGCAATGTCTAGCCCAGTTTATGAGTCGGGGTTCTCTAGGGAAATAGAAGCAACAGGAGACATCTGTAAATATTATGAGATCCTTGTAAGAACTTTCTCACGGGACCATGGGAATGGGCAAGTTCAAATTCTGTAGGGCAGGCTGAGCTGGCAACTCCAGTGAAGGCTTAGGATGAATTCTTTACCAGGAGAAGCTGGCTGGCTGAAGCAGGGATGGAAATTCTCTCTTCTGACTGCAGAGATCATAACTTTTCCTTTTAAGGCCTTTAACTGATTGGATAAGACATCCCACCCTATTGAAAGTGGTTTTCCCAGTTAGTTGTAGATGGCATCAGCCATAGATGCAATCAGTTTACTGATTATTTAAGTCCACGAGATGTCCTCACAGTAACAGTCAGGCCAGTGCTTGCTTGACCAGACAGCTGGGCACAATTGCCTGGCCAAGTCGGCACGTGAACTTCACCATTACAGTCCATTCCTTCTCAACTTGGCACCCATGCATGTCTCCTTAAAATATACTTAAACTCTAAATAAAAAACAATAACAGTCATATTTTTCACCTAACAATACTCAACTATCCTGCTTACAACTGGAAACACTCTCTGCAGAATAGGGTGCAAGTCCTTGGGTAAAATTCACTCTTCAACTTGATATTCTATAACTTAAATACTATGACATGAAACTAATACAACTTATATTATATAAGGCGATAAGATAGGGAAGAAAACGAAGATATTTGCTTTATGTATATATAAATACATACTCATAACAAAATAAGGAAAAAATATTCGTAATCATTACAATCCTCATTTCTGTAACTGGTCACGTGGCCGTAGTTCATATTTATCACGACCTTCTTCCACTACCCATTCCACGTTCCCTTTACCCTCAGCAAGCACTTCAGCTGGCCGTGGTTCTTTGCCTGGTGGGGTGACCCAAACCTTCATTCCTGAAGTTTCTTGGCCATTGGTAATCCTGCCTGGATTGGGTTGTTGCAGTTTTCCATTGACTTGAATCACGGGGCATGGTAGTACTAAGAGACGCCCTAGGGGATCTCCTGTATTCCAGGAAAACTCTTCTTTACCTCCATTGTGTAGTTGCAGTGCTATTTCCCCTTGATAGTCAGGATCAGTCACCCCAGCCAGTACAGTAATCCCCTTCCTTACCTGTTGATTCAGAGGCATAAGAAGCCCAAAGTGGCCAGGTGGCAGTCTCAACTTCCAGTTCAGTGGGATTATTGTTGTGTTTCCTGGTGGAAGCACTCCTCCTTTTGGAACAAAGCCTTGTAGACCAGCAGAGCTTAAACTTGCAGGAACAGAAAGCAAAAATTTCCCTAGTGGATCACTAGGAGTGATAGTGAGTGGTGCTACTCCTGTTTCCACCCCTTGATTCCTGGATCCATGAATCCTGGCTATGGGAGAAACAGCCCCATAGAGTGGACACTGATTTAGAGCATACACAGCCTCCTGGAAAACACTGCCCCTGCCCTGCAAGGTATTGCCACCTAGTTGGCACCATAATTGAGTCTTCAACAGGCCATTCCACCACTCTATCAACCCAGCTGCCTCTGGATAATGGGGAACATGGTAGGACCAGAGAATTCCATGAGCATGTGGCCATTCCCTCACTTGATTTGCTGTGAAGTGGGTTCCTTGGTCTGAAGCAATGCTGTGTGGAATACCATGATGGTGGATGAGGCATTCTGTAAGTCCACGGATGGTAGTTTTGGCAGAAGCATTTCCTGCAAGGAAGGCAAACCCATACCCGGAGTATGTGTCTATTCCAGTAAGAATAAATCACTGCTCCTTCCATGATGGGAGTGGTCCGATGTAATCAAACTGCCACCAGGTAGCAGGCTGATCACCTCAGGGAATGGTGCCTTATTGGGAACTGAGTGTGGGTCTCTGCTGCTGGCAGATTGGACACTCAGCAGTGGCTGTGGCCAGGTCAGCCTTGGTGAGTGGAAGTCCATGTTGCTGAGCCCATGCATAATCTCCATCCCTACCACCATGACCACTTTGTTCATGAGCCCATTAACCTCCATCCAACCACGATGACCAGCTTTGTTCATGAACCCATTGGGCAGTGACAGGAGTGGCTGGGGAAAGAGGCTGACTGGTATCCACTGAACAGGTCATCTTATCCACTTAATTACTAAAATCTTCCTCTGCTGAAGTCACCCTCTGGTGAGCATTCACATAGATACAAATATCTTCATGTTTTGTGCCCACTCAGAAAAGACTATCCACATACCTTTTCCCCAGACTTCTTTGTCACTGATATTCCCATCACATTCCTTCCAAGTCCCTGACTATCCAGCTAAGCCATTGGCGACGGCCCAGGAATCAGTACACAGACCCTCCTCTGGCCAGTTCTCCTTCCAAGCAAAGTGAACAACCAAGTGCACTGCTCGAAGTTCTGCCCACTGGGAGGATTTCCCCTCAGCACTGTCCTTCAGGGACATCCCAGAAAGGGGCTGCAATGCTGCAGCTGTCCACTTTCGGGTGGTGCCTGCATATCGTGCAGAACCGTCTGTAAACAATCTGGCCTGAATTTTCTCTTCCTCAGTCAACTGATTGTAAGGAACTCCCCAAGACGTCATAGCTATGGTCTGGGAAAGAGAAGGTAAGGTGGAAGGAGTGGGGACCATGGGCATTTGGGCCACTTCCTCATGTAACTTACTTGTGCCTTCAGGACCTGCTCGAGCTCTATCTCATATATACCATTTCCATTTCATGACAGAGTGCTGCTATGCATGCCCAACTTTATGGCTTGGTGGTTCAGACAACACCCAGCTCATGATGGGCAATTTGGTGGCCCTTGGTTAAGCGTTCAGTCTCTACTAAGGCCCAGTAGCAGGCTAAAAGCTGTTTCTCAAAAGGAGAGTAGTTATCTGCTGAGGCTGGCAAGGCTTTACTCCAGAATCCTAATGGTCTGTGTTGTAATTATCTTATACGGGCCTGCCAAAGGCTCCAGACAGCTTCTCTGTTTGCCACTGACACTTCCAGCACCATTGGGTCAGCTGGATCATATGGTCCAAGTGGCAGAGCAGCTTGCACAGCAGCCTGGAGCTGTCGCAGAGCCTCATCTTGCTCCGGTCCCCACTGAAAACTAGCAGCTTTTCTGGTCATTCACTCATTGGGTCAGAGTACACTCCCAAATGAGGAATATGTTTGTCTCCAAAATCCAAAGAAGCCAACTAGGTGTTGTGCCTCTTTTTTGGTCGTGGGAGGGGCCAGATGCAACAGCTTATCCTTCACCTTAGAAGGAATATCTCGACATGCCCCACACCACAGGACACCTAGAAATTTCACTGAGGTGGAAGGCCCCTGTATTTCTGTTAGATTTAGCTCCCATCCTCTGACGTGCAAATGCCTTACTGATAAGTCTAGAGTGGTTGCAACTTCTTGCTCACTAGGTCCAGTCAACATGATATCATCAATGTAATGGACCAGTGTGATGTCTTGTGGGAGGGAGAAACAATCAAGATCCCTGTGGACAATATTATGACATAGGGCTGGAGAGCTGATATACCCCTGAGGTAGGACATTATAAGTGTATTATTGGCTTTGCCAGCTGAAAGCAAACTGTTATTGGTGGCTTTATTAACAGCAATTGAGAAAAATGCATTTGCCAGCTAAATAGCTGCATGCCAGGTACCAGGGGATGTGTTGATTTTCTCAAGCAATGATACAACATCTGGAACAGCAGCTGCAATTGGAGTCACCACCTGGTTAAGTTTATGATAATGCGCTGTCATCCTCCAAGACCCATCTGTTTTCTGCACAGACCAAATAGGAGAGTCAAATGGGGATGTGGTGGGAATCACCACCCCTGCATTCTTTAAGTCCTTGATGGTTGCACTAATCTCCACAATCCCTCCAGGAATCCGGTATTGCTTCTGATTTACTATTTTGCTGTTCTAGTGGATTCCACTTGGCCTTTCCTACCACAATAGCCCTCACTCCACAGATCAGGGAACCAATGTGGGGATTCTGCCAGTTGCTGTGTATGTCTATTCCAATTATGCATTTCAGAACTGGGGAAATAACCCATTGGACCCACTAGAGATGGACCTGAGCTAAAACTCCATCAGTCACCTGACCTCCATACGCCCCTTCTCTGACTGGTGGACCACAGTGACGTTTTGGGTCTCCTGGAATTAATGTCACTTCTGAGCCAGTGTCTAATAATTCCTGAAATGTTCTTTTCCCCAACGCAAAGTTACCCTGGTAAAAGGTCACAGGTCTCTTTGGAGAAAGTTGAGAGGAAAATTAACAGTATAAATTTTTGGCAGTGTAACAGGGTCCTTCTCCAAGAGTACCCAGCCTTCCCGTCATTCAAGGGGCTCTGGATCTGTAAACTGTCTCAATCTGGGAACTGATTAAGGGGCCCTGACTCTCTGTTTTGTGATTCAAGTTAGATTTTGTTCACCTGACATAGAATTCTTCTGCTTATACAGAGCAGGTAAGAATTTAGTAGACTGCCCATCTGTTGTACTGCTAGGTACTCCATGATCTACTAGCCAACTCCATAAGTCTCTGCCAGTCAGATTATTTTGACCACTGCTTTGAGTCTGCTGTCCATTATGGTAGCCATGCCCAACTTGCCTTTGGCGTTGTGTGCTGCCATGTGGCTTCTGCCAACCCAGGATTAATCATCCCCATTGTGTTTAAGGATCCAAGTTCAGTGACAGCAGTTCCGACACTAATATCTGACCTACAGAGAACAGTGACCACGCAGGTCTTGAGGGATGATGGATCTAGTCTCACAAATTTATTCCTCACAGTCCTTCTGAAAGTTGTGTCCTCTGGACATTCCAAAGGTGTGTGAGCAGGTCTTCCATAATTAATCCACTCTAACATTCCAATCCCTAAGCCTTAGGATCCCCTCTACACTATACCTGGGCAATTCTGGCATTTCGACCTCAGGAATTATCGGTCACCTGTTGCCACCCCCAAAAAATGTTAATGCCCTTTCTAACCTCTCAAGCTATAACACTGAATCCAGAATCTCTGCTTAGTGGGCCCATATCAATAAATTCAGCCTGATCCAGCTTTATATTCCATCCACCATTACCCCACATCCTTCATATCCATTCTCACATATATTCCTCTGATGTCTGTATATATAAATTGGAAAACTCATGCAGGTCTTTTGGAATATAGTGCACCTCTTCATGGGTCACACTTTGTCCATCACCTTTTGGGGCCTGTTGGGACTTCAGTCTAGTTATAGGCCTGGAAGATAAGAGGTGTGGTGGAGGTGGGAGTGGGTTATGAGAAGAATTAAAAGCATTCCTCAAGCCAACTATCTCAGGGCATTCCACTGAAGTTTCATCTGGTGAAAGAGGATTACTCTTTCCAGACAGGAGGTGGATACAGGTTTAGCAGGCACAGCAGGGCTAATCTTGTAAGGTAGAGATTGGATGGGTGTTTCCTCAGGGCAGATCATTACAGGTTTATCAGGCAAGGACTCAGCAGAATCTAGGGTTTCATTGTCCTCAACTCCTTCATTATCAACCCATATGTCCCCGTTCCAATTTTCAGGATCCCGTTCCTTTCCAGTCAATGCCTTTACTTTAATAGCAGACAGCCTGCAAGGTTGGAATTTAGTTTACATTGTAATTCAGCCACTCGCACAGTGAGACTCTGGGTCTGGTTTTCAGAACCCACGAAATAAGATTCTTTTCAGGGCGCACATAGAAACTTTCACATCTTTCGTGCGGTGCTTAAGTTGCAAATTTGAAGCCTTCAGTTCAACCCTTTCTTTTATAACTGTATCCAGCATTTTAGGAACAACCGGCCAACATCATTATAACTTTTAACTCCACAAAACTCTCTTAAAGTGACAAAAACACTGTAACCCAGAGCCTTGCCCCTTATAAGCATTTGAGTAGCCATACCCAGTGGTGATCTTTTGCATTTCTCTATCACCGTCTCACACCGTGGACTATCAGTGCCATCTTGATTGTTGGAAATAGAGTCATTAATGCTTTTGAATCTTCAGATTAGAGAACCAATTCCAGAAACCCCAGAAACAAGTTTAAAATCTCATCCTTAAGATTCTGTTTCTCAAGAACCACTCCTGGTACCAAAGCTATATTTATCAGGGTTCTCTAGGGAAACAGAACTGACAGGGGATATCTGTCAATAGTATGAGATTTTTATTTTAAGAAATTGTCTTAACGTGACTGTGGGGATGGGCAAGTCCAACTTCCATAGAGCAGTCTGCAACCTGGAATCTCTGATGAAGGTTCTCAGTGAATTCCCCAGGAGAAGCTGGCTGACTGAAGTAGAGTTAGAGATTCTCTCTTCTAACTGCTGAGATCATCACTTCTCCTTTTAAAGCCTTCAACTGATTGAATGAGAATTCTCCCCTTGTTGAAAACAGTCTCCTCAGTTGATTGTAGATGTCAACAGCCCTAGATACAATCAGCTTACTAATGATTTAAGTCCACAAAATGTCCTCACAGTAACAGTTAGTCCAGTTCTTGCTTGACCAGCACTGGACACCATCACCTGGCCAAGTTGACAGATGAATCTAACCATTATACCCAATACATAATGCATGGTGCACCTCAATAAATGATTACCGGATATATTGGTGATGGGTGGGTGGATGGATGGATGGATGGGGTGGATGGTGGGTGGATGGAAGGAAGGAAGGAAGGAAGGATAGGTGGATGGATGGATGGGTGAGTGGATGGATGGATGAGTGGATGGATAAGCAGATGGATGAGAAGTCTTCCCACTGGTGACTGGAACCCATGTTCTAACAACAGTGCCCCACACTCTATATTCCTGTAAATTACAGCAGTAGAATCAAGAGAACATTCTCAGCCAATCCTTTTGCTCAGGGTGAGGAGCAAACCCAGTGGTGACTAATGCCGCCAGGAACCCTGTACCCAAGCTGATGTATTACTAAGAAAGCACTGGGATGGGCAAAGCGTACCCAAGAGAGAGGCTTGAGCCGTGAGAGGTACAGGACCAGGTTCTGGCCTGGGGGGAAGGGCACAGGTCAGGCAGAGTACGGAGGTGGGTGAGCAGCAGGGTCAGGACCTAGGTCTGTGGGGAACAAGATTAGGCCTGAAACCTGCAGATGATACCCAGCTGTGGACAGGGATTGTTCTGGGAAAAGAGAAGCGCCAGGAGAAATTGGACCAATTGGGCCGAAAGCTAGGAGCCAGGTGGCCAGCGGTGCCCACTCTCTCCCCTCACACATTACTCACCTGCAGGCTCGAGACCACAGAAGTCAGTGGGGAATCAGCATCCCCAGAGTGAACTCTCAGACAGCACTGCTGCTCTGGAGAAAGAGGCCTAATGTACCAGCTTCTAGGCGAGCGTGTGCCAGTGTACCACTTCCTGTTTTTCAGATCTCCCTTCTTATGGCAATTGTTCTACCTCCAGGTGCTATCCCCATTTTACAGATGGTAAAACCATTGTTAAGTTATCAAGTGACTTGCCCAAAGTCACATAGCTGGTGTATTAGTTAGCAATTGCTGCGTAACAAACTATCCTAGAACCTGGTGATGGAAAATAGATTCTGGAAGTCAGCAAATCAGGCTGTGCTCAGCTGGGAGGTTCTCCTGTTTTCAGCTGGACTACCTGTGGATCTACAGTGGCACTTGGCTAGCTGCCGGCTGGGGTCCCAGGGATGACCAGGTGCCATGTGAGCTCCACTGTCCAGCAGGCTAGCCAGGGCTGATTGGCACGGCGCTGTGCAGGGTTCTAAGAGCAAGTAGACACATGCAAGGCCTCTTGAGGTTTAGGCTCAGAACTGGCACACAGCATTTGAACCACATTCTATCGGTCAGTGTCACGAGGCCAGCCCAGATCCAAGGGCTGGGCGAATGTGGAAGGAGCTGCAGAGTCCCCATGCAAATGGAGGTGACTGATCACTGCTATTTTGAAGTCAACTGTGGCCAGGAAGGACCCCGTCTTTTCTCACCATGACAACCCCTTGCCAACCATTTGCTTGCCCAGGCTAGCTTAACGTCCCCTCCTCTGGAAGCCCTCTGTCCTCTCCATGGACAAAGACACCTGCTCTTTCCTCTTGGTTCCCACCAGCTTTCTTCACACCTGCATTCCAGCCTCGATCCCAATGAGTCCAAGGTTATCCCACGAGACTGGGAGCTCCTTAAGGCAAAAACACAGTGCCTGGCACAGATCCCAGCCCATGGGGCCGAGTGCAGCTTTGGTGGCTTGAGTATGGCTGCTGGACAGCAGGTTTCCAGTGCCCGGTGTAACAGTGGGGGCACTTCACCCCCAAATTCCAAAACAGGATGCTCAAAAAGGCCTATGTGACCGAAGGGGAGGGAAAGAGGTTTAAAAGCCCTGAATTTACTTAAACAGAGTTCAGCTTGGAGAAGCTCAGCAGAGCACAGAGAGCCAGCCCTTACACATACACACACACAATTTACACACTCACAGACACCTTAGCATACACACATTCACATGATTTGCACACTCATGTGTACACTTGCACAGACATATACATTCTCCTGTGTGCACACTCACACTTATATACACACTTGCTAACTACACACACACATGCACACCCACATTCACACACTCACATGCTCATGTACACACATGCTTTCACACCATTCATACACTCATGTGCACATACTTATATACACACTCATTCACACTCAGACACATGCCTCCATGCAATTCACAGTCTTACACACACGTACACACACAGGCGGGCATGTGACCACTCAGGCAGCTTTGTCGACTCTCCAGTGCAACTGGGCATGGGCACGCCTTGCTTACTCTAGGGTGGCTTGCGAGGAGCTGCAGGGCATGCACATCAGGAGAGCATAAAGCTTTCTCCTCAGTGTATATCTTTCCTTTCATTTTGGACCTCATTTTGTTTTTCAGCAAAAGGCAAGTGGGGAGTCCATGAGGACTGGGAATAAAACGAGAAAAGGTCGAACAAGGTGACACGGCTTTCTTGCTTCAGTTCTCATGTTGTGGACAAGTGTCTGCTCTGCAGTCTATATAGTGCTGTGGTTTTCACATTTTTATGCTTTTTTGTTGGTGATTTACTGTTGAAAATGGCCCCCGGGTATAGTGCTGAAGTGCTGTCTAGCGTTTCTAAGTGCAAGAAGACGCTGATGGATGTGCAGAGGAAACACGTGTTCGGGAAGCTTTGTTCAGGCGTGAGTTAGAGTGCTGTTGGCTATGAGTTCAATGCAAATGAATCAACACTATAATTTTTAAAGGTGTCCTTAAACAGAAACGCATGTAAAGCAAGGTTAGTGTCAATCAGCTGACGGAAATGCTGTGACCAGAGGCTCGTGGGACCCTCACCCTGTATTTCGCCGAGGGGCAGAGGTTCAGTGGTCGTGAATTCAGCGTTTATGGTGACTTTGTGGGACAGAACTATCTCAGATAATGAGAATTGTCTGTATACAGAGTACCTAAAGTGTCACAAAGGAAGTAAGCCCTGAATAAATGTTCACCCTTGACGTGGTAGATTGGCTGCAGCTCCAGCCTCTCCACTTTCCCTTGGTATGGCGGCAAGCCTTGGGGCCCACTGGGCCAGGTGACTTCCTCCGTAATGAGCCTTTTGGGCACTGTTCCCTGGCTCTGACCCAGCCAGCCCTGTCCGGAAGACGGCTGAGATAAGGCGGACGATGGAACCTTGGAGAGAGATTGTTCTGGGCACAGTGCTGGCAAGTCCTCAGCTCTCTGTGCATCTCTCTCCTGGCATCCAAGAAAATCCCTCCTGCCACACTCAGCTTTTAGGAGTCCCCAAATGTTGCAAAATGATTCACTTTAAATATGACACAGAACCAGCTGTAAATAATTTAAATTTTGCTGGCTTGGGGTGTTAGTGGCATTTATGAATATTGTACGAAAACGTTTACTCACTGAAATTCCACACAGTAAAAAAAAATCTCTCCCCTAGAACACTACACAGTACTTATTTTTGCCTGTGTTATTTAGGCTAATGACAGTCTTAGTACGGCCTTAGCTTAATTATTTTTCCCCAGAAAATCAAGCTTTGAAGCATTGTTTTTTTTAAAAAAATTGTTTTCTTTGTTTATTTTCTTTTCTGTGAATGCTCCTAACACACAGTAGGCTATCAGTAAATTTTGGTTTCCTTTCTTTGGGTCTGGATGTTTTGTTTTGTGGTTACCATCCCAAAGACTTCTCTTTATCTGCCGTAACTCACCCACCCCCAGTGTCCTGTCCCCTGTCGGGTTACGGGGACCTAAACTCGCCAGCCAGCTCACTCGGGCTACTGTT
Organism: Choloepus didactylus; assembly: GCF_015220235.1. Taxonomy (NCBI): domain Eukaryota; kingdom Metazoa; phylum Chordata; class Mammalia; order Pilosa; family Megalonychidae; genus Choloepus; species Choloepus didactylus. The sequence continues at coordinate 4,857,016 of NC_051312.1, forward strand.
GGCTCCGTCATCAGCAGTCGCATCGTGACAGCGGTTTCCGTCCCCGACACTGTCACGCGAACCTGCCCAGCCCCGCGCAGCCTGGGAGTGGCTGTCGTCAGAGCCCGAGCTGGGTGTGGTCGGCACAGCCATCTGCTCACCACAACCTCAGAGCTCCCAGCTTAGAAAGTCAGGGCCTCTTGTGTCCCCCGAATTGAATGTTTTTTGGTATTTCAAAAAGGACGTCATGTGATGAGATCAAAGGAGGAGGAGAACATGGCCCAGAAAAGAGCCTACAGGGTTCCAAGAGAGAGACTAGGTCACGGAGATTCTTCTGCCAGTGGGAGTTTCCCTCCCCACTGTGTGTGCACACAGGTGCATGTGTGTGCATGCTTGAGTGTGTGTGCACAAGGGCATGTGTGTGCGTGAGGGTTACAGTGTGTGCATGCGCAGTTGTGTGTGTGCACAAGTGTGTGTGCTGAGTGTGTGCATGGGAGTGCCATGTGTGCATGTGTGAGTGTGTATGCACAAGTGCATGTGTGTGCGTGAGTGTTGCGATGTATGCATGCAGAAGTGTCTGTGTGTGCATGGGAGTGCCGTGTGTGCATGTATGAGTGGGGGTGTGAGTGTGTATGCACAAGTGCATGTGTGTGCATGAGTGTGTGTGCACATAAGTGTGGGGGCACAGAAGTGTGTGTGTGAGCATGAGTGTATGCGTGTGCGTATGCACAAGTGTGTGAGTGCATGTCAGTGTGCGTGTGAGAGCATGTGCACGCACACGCCCAGAGCTGTGGATCCTGACAGTTTCCAAGTAGAGACAGGTGTTGGCGAAGAAGAAGGGGTGTCTGCTGCCCTGTAGCCCTCCCTTCCGGAAAGCTTCCGGAGTCACGCCCGCTCCGTGGTGCGAGGGATGAGCGGAGACTCGTTTTTCTTTTTCACAGCACTCTGGGGCCTTTCCCAGCAGGGGACACCTGGGGAGCTTTCTGGAGTCTGCGGGGGGTCCCCCCCAGGACCCACCAACGTGGGCACTCTCTTCCACCCGCTTCTCCGTTGAAGGATGCTCTCTCAAAGAGCTCTGGGAATGTTCCTCAAGTCCTGTCGCCAGCAGGCACCAGGGATGGGGTTCAGACAACCCCGGGGGAGCTGTCACCGTCACAGGAGGCACTGGTGGAAAGGGAAATCCCAGGCACGAGTCCGACACTCTGGCTCACGCTCACGTTTGCTATAAATAAGTTGGACAAGATGACCCCATCCCAGGATGCCAAAGGTGGTACCAAACCTTGCACAGCACTTTACATGGTGTGTTGTGCCCTCGGTGGGGGTATTAGGCACGGGCTGGTGGCAAGGCCCTGGATCCAGGTCCTGGGGAAGCTACTTTCCAGCATTGCCATCGTTTCATCCTTCCAACAGCCTTAAAGAAGGTGGCCCTGCTTGCTCGTGGGAGCAGTTGAAGACATGTGTCCCCCACGAAAGACACGCTCACGTGCTAGTCCCCGCTCTGCCTGTTTGTGAACTGTTAGTTAAGGTGGGGACTCATTTGTGAATGGGATCTCTGAAGATCCTATTCGGGTGAAGCAGATAGGATGGGGAGGGGCCCTCATCCCCGTGGCTGGCGGCCTTGGGAGGCAGACGAAACTCAGGCCCAGTGAGCGAGCGAAAGCCCCAGGCGGAGACCAGGGAGCCAGGACAGCAGGTGACGGAGACAGAGACACGAGCCACGGAGCCCCAGGGACGGGGGGAGCCGGGCCCGGAAGGCCACAGCCCCTGGAGAGAGCTGGCCCGGCCAGACCTCGGCTTTGTGCTTCTGGCCTCTAAAACCAGGCAGCCATGAACTCTAGTTCTTTAAGCCATGGTGCTGGGTGGCATGTGTCACAGCGGCCCTGGCAGACAGAGACATATGGACACTGAATCTTGGAGAGGCTCCATGTCAAGAAGCACAGCCCCTTTCACTTCCAAGCTCAGTGTCCACCCCTCTGACTTCTTTTGTGACTTTTCAGAGGCCGAGACATGCGGGGAGGTGGGGAGCCTCCCTCAGGTGCCACCTGGAGCCCCCCGCCTTCCCGGGTCAGGACGGATCGAGAGGAAGCCAGCGCAGGGGCAGGGGCAGGGGCTGCGCAGACAGAAGGGAGTTGAGCCGCACACCGGCAAAGGGGAGGGAGGGCTGCTGCAGAAACCCTCACTATTTTTACCGCCTGTCTCCCTGGCTTCTGCCTCCCACTGAAATCCCAGGGATCAGTGGGAGCAGCAGCCCCCTGGGCCTCGTGGGTGCCACATCGGGCTATTTTTGTGACCCTCTGATTTGCCCGCAGATCCCATCAAACGTGGGGGGCAGGGGGAAAGAGTCGGAGCCGTGAATGAGGCACGACCTTCTTTGCCAAGGGCCCCAGAGACCAAGGAAACCCCCCAAGATGTGGGGGTGGCGGCCTTCGCGGGGCTGCAGGTGGGCAGGGTAGGACGTGGTTCAAAACCGGTCAGGCCAGTGGGGCAGGGCCCACCCAACCAGAGACCCCTTTTTATTTTCTAGGGGGGAAGCCCCCGTCTCCTGCATACGCAGACCACCTCTGTCTTCATCACCCCGTCAGCTGTGTGTCCTTAAATATGGCACCAACCCGTTCCCCTTCCCGAGCAGTGCTGGAGCAGGCAGAGCTGGGTGGGGAAATGGGGCCCCAGCTCCGGCTCCATCCTTATCCACCTGTGCGACCTTGGGCAGGTCACTCAACGTCTCTGAGCCCAGTTTTCCCACCTTTGGATCATCACAGGGCAGGCGTTGAGTGATGTGGGAACGAGGTGGTGAATTATATCTACCCCAAGCTATCCACGACCCCCAAGCAGCCTTATCCGAGCCAGGAGAGTGTGCAGGGAGAGACTTTTTTGTTCCTTTCACATGAGCAGTAAATTAATAATAGCAAAACTAACCCTTCTTGAGTGCCTACTATGTGCCACGCCCCCTTCTTTAATTCATTGTCCTCATAACAACCCGAGTATCCCATTTTACAGAGAACTCATTTTAATCCCGTCTTAAAAATAAAGGCATTTGGAAGTGTGGCCACCGTCACATGGCCAGCGAGTGGGAAAGCTGGGGGCTGTCTCCAGGCGGACTTCCCCGGCTCACTGCCTCCCCGGGGAAGTGAGAAATATCCCCCAGGAAGCACCAATCCATTCGGACCCGTTTTTTAACCTTTCGGGAACCCTGCAGCCCAGACAGGTGAGGGGGCACGTCTGGAGCACAGGGAGCCTTTGAAAAATGAAAGTGACAGCAAGGAGTGTCAGCTCCTGCCCCACCCTAGTCTGAGCCGTCCCTTCCCAAAGGAAGCACTGGAGCGGGGTGTGCTTTGAAAGCCGAGCACGGTGGGCACACACAACCCTGTCTGCAGGGACACAGGCTCGGATCCCACCCCCAGTCGCTACCATGTGCTCCGGCAGAACTCTCACCAGAAACCTGCCACCGAATTAGGGCACATCCACGAGCCCCCCACCCCAACCCCCAAAGTCTTGGCAGGGGCAGGGGGCTGGGGGAGGCAGCACATGTGTCTTTGGCAGCCCCCCCCCCCGCCGCCGCCACTTCATTAAGGGGCAGTGTGTTCTCGCCATCGGCTCAGCAGGGCCGGTGGCACAGGGTACAAAATGGACCTCACGGCCCAGGTGTCGTGTCCTCTAGACCAAATCAGGGCTCTAAACCTGCAGAGCTGCAAAAAAGCCGAGCGATCGGAAACGAGAAAGCAATCGCCCGGGCCAAGGACGGCAGTCTCTCAGCGAAACCTCTGCCCCGCGCGTTGGCCCTGCTGAATCATTTTCCTCTGCTCGCTAATGGCATGTGTAATTGCAGGGGTTTTTCAGGCGTCCTTCACCCGCACTTATTTAGACTAGTGACTGATGCATTTCCATGGAAACAAGCACTAGGGAAAAAAAAAGTCTCTGGTACAGTCGGCGGGTGCAGGGATACAAGCGCCAATCTGGAGCGTACAACTTGTGTAAAAGAACGGGATTTTCAGCTGATACAGATTCTCAGCCTCCAAAGTCAAATTTGTGAACCTTCCCGTGGATTAAACATTCTGGAGCCATTATTCTTCTTGCTCCTTTTTTTTTTTCCTTTTCTTTGCTTTTTTTCTTTTCCTTTTCCTCTTCGATTCTGACACCAGAAGGCTGCAACTTTTTTCTGCTGGGATTAACAGACAGTAGTGGATGAAGACGTCCCCGTTGGCTCAAGTCTGCATGGACGTACAAAAGTGGGGCCAGCCTGAGTGAGATGGTCACACCCAGGTTAGGGATGATGGCTGAGAGCTCGCGGTTCAAGAAGAAAGTTCATTTCGGAGGTAGGGTGGCCCTTGGCACGCCTGCCCGGGGTTGGCATGTCGAGTCTTTGTTCTTTCCGAGAGCGGAGAGGGCTGTGGGATTGTGCGGTGCCAGGGGGTCCTGAGGGTGCTTTCTCAGACGGGGAGGTTTGCTGGATAGGTGATCAATTCGCATGTTGTGGTTTCCAGCATCACGGTACTTGTGGTCGTTGTGTTTCGCCACCAGAGGCTTTTGTTCCCGTAAGGGCTTGCTCCTGCTTCTGATTTAGAATGAAAAATTTGGAGCCGTCAGACCACCCAGGAGGACTCGGGCGTTTCGGTTGCTGTTCGAGTCCCAGTGGCCCTTTTGGCTTTCCCAAGAGTCCCTTTGAGCGGCCAGTGGGTTTTTAAGACAAACTCAAATGCTATTCCTAGCTAGCACAGCTGCTAAACCCGAAGGGAGGTTGGTTGCATTATGCGCTGCTGTAAGTAAATGCATGGATTGTTTAGAGCTGTTGCATCTTCTCTCTTACCTGACTGACTGTGCCGAAAGTCCCCACCAAACTGGAATGGGATTGGTCACTTCCTGTCCCATCCAGCCCGCCCTTCTTCAAAGAAAGCGGGGCCAGGGTGTGTGTGTTTAATCAGGTGGACTGTGTATTCCTTTAGCAACGGAACACTTAAGAAGGAGAGAACACTGCATGTACCTTCAGATCGCATTGCTTTTACCAACTTCTCCAGAATGCCCTTCCCAGATGCTCCCTCTTGCTCACAAAGGCAAGCTTGTGGGGTGCCGGCAGGGGGCACCTCTCTTCGATGGAGCCTCCCTCCCAGTTGTTGCTTGGAGGTGTGCAAAGAGAAACTGGAGCCGCGAATCGCCAAGAATCAGGGGACCTCGTCCCCCCCGCAGGCCCTGGGGCGTCCCTGAGGGGCCGTCCACCTGTCCGCAGGTGCTGCCCGGTGTTGGTGGGTTGCACGGGATGAGCACCCAAAGGTCCGGCCAACCCTGCCAAGGTCATTGACAGGGTGGGTCTTTCTGTACCTTATTAACCCCCAGGTGACCCCTAACCCCTTCCCCAGCCCACCCTGATCCTGCCGCGGATGAGCCCAGCTCTCCCCTTGGTTCTGAGCTGTGGTTAGCCCAAGACAAGGCCTCCATCCCAAGCTGTGGAGCCTGATCGGGATCTGACACGATCAGGGTGGTCTCCTGGAGCTCACAGGTCTTTTTTCTGGTCTCTTCTTTCCCAAGCCTCAGCTGCCAGCCTCTTTAAAGAGATAAAAAAGCAAAGGATCCTCCCTATCCCCAAGCCATTCCAAGGTTTAAATCCAGGCCCTGTGACAGGACCCTCGTGTCCTCTCCATGTTTCCCGGCTGATATCACAGGGTTAACAGCAGCCGCCAGTGGGGGGGGGGGCAGCCAAGGGTTAAATGCGAGGTTTTGGTGGTGGCTCCAGGGGCGGCTCCGACGACTGTCACTTTTGTAGGATGCCTCTGATTAGCGAGGGAAAGAGGCAGAGCGTTAATTAGGCCCTGAGGCCAGGGTCCTTTGGGGTCTTGTCCCGGCTGTCAGAGGGGCAGGCTGGGGAAGCAAACTGGTGATCCGCCAAGACGTTTCCACACGGCGGAGACGAAAGCTTCAGCCCCTCCAGGGCCCAGGTGGGTTAATTTGGTGATGGAAAAGTGCTTTGCAGACCTGTCACAAGTCCCTGTGTGTCTTCAGACCCCCTGCCCCTTCTCCATTGGTCCTCCAACGCTGGGGTCCCGCAGCCACCCCTGATGGGTGAGTTCCCTCTGGAGAAAGTAGGAAGAGGCAACACGGGCCAGACTCACTAATCTGGGGAACCGGGAAGGCTTGGCAGGGACCTTCCCAACTGAGCTAATCAACAACATGCAAATCAGGCACCAATTCATCCATTTACTGTAATTTCCATTTAAACTGCAAGTCTGGCTCCATGTGCTTATATAAATGCTTTCCACCGAGCCTCTTGGGCTGATTTTTTTTAAAGAAACATTCTAATTACTTTAGAGTAGAAACCAACCCATTGACAGCCAGCAGCTTTATTCGTTGGTCCAACCGATTTGGAAGGGTGGTGAATGGGAAACATCGCCAGAAACAAGGGCTGAGGGCTGCCCCAGCCTTGCCTGGGTAAAGAGAGGCAAGAAGGGCGGTGGGCACAAGACCCCAGACAGCTCCCCGCCCCGGGAGGAGACAGGAGAGCGTGGACAGCGAGCTAAATGTCAGCCCTGGCTGCCAGCCTGAGCAAGTCCCTGCTTCCTTTCAAATGGAGGGAACGTCTCTGCAGTTCCTTCCTCCAAATGCCCGTGGCTCCAAGCTTTTCTTATGTTTCCTAATAATCTCCAAGGGTAGCATCTTCATCAAAGGTATTATCTCACCTCCGAGATTTATCCTTTAAAAAATGTCACGAAAAGATACAGCCAAGTACGGCAGGGTGACCTTCAGCTTCAGGGCCTGAGAGAGAATTGGGCTCTGCCAATACTAGCTGGGGCCTTGGGAACAACCAGACTGGCCCTGGTTTCCCCCACGTAGAACAAACCTATCTGGGGGGTATTCACAGAACTGTTAAGAAAGCAACCCCAGTACCCGTAGCATCACTTGCTAATTGTGTGGCTTGCTGAAGAACGTCGGTTACCTCCCTGTACCCCAGTTTCCTCCTGTGGCAAGTGGCACCACGTCACGGGGCCTCCCATCCTGGTGGCCCTCAGCTACCTGTTCTCTGTGCTGTACCTGGGGAAATGAGGCCGGGCCCCGTGGTCCTCGACGGGTCCACACCAAACCCCACCATCTCAGGGGCCTCGGCGAGGGGCCACACAGCTGCACCCGGCAGGAAGACGGCTTCGTAAAGTAACAGCAGCAAAAGCACCTTCCGTTCCCACCGGAAGGCAACTAATGTTCATTTTAACGATGTTTTCTGTCATCTTACAATGCAACCAACAATTTGCTGGGATGACTAAGAAAGAACCAGTCCTTCTGGGAGTGTCCGGCTCTCTGAAATGATTTCTGTTCATCAGGAGAAGAAAAAACAGCCCAGCCTCCCAGCATGTTCTTCCTGTGCCTTTGGATTCTGGAGTCCGAAGTTTCGGCTGTCGTGTGGTGCCGGAGGGTTTGGGACTGTGGCGTGTGCCCTGGAGGGTTGGTGACCGCTGAGCCCTGCCCGCTCCTGTGCCCACAGCGAGGGGTTCCAACCTCACATTACTTTAGAAAACTTGCTGTTTTCTTCCCCTTGCCGCTGGATCCTTACCAACTTCTTAGGATGCACGGCTGGTTTTCCCTGACTGGGCAAGAAGGGAGGACAGAGGGCACGGCACACACCACTCACGAGCCTGCACACACCCAAGGAGGACAGCGCGAGCTCCTGAGAGCTGGGAGCCAGTGGAAGTGCAGGGCTCGGGTGCCAGCTGGTGCCAGGGGAGACGGGCAGGCAGCTTCAGCAACCGGAAGCCAAGATGCTTCCGGAAAAGGAGAGTGCAACCCCCGGCCGTGGGGCTGCGGCCCTCCAGGAGAAAGGGCTGTCGTATGTGCAGAGCCCAGTTCTGCCAAGCATGCACCGGGGTACCAGGCACAATGTAAACCCCCTCACGTCTGAAATGCACCCCGAGTGTCTGAGACAGGCCTTTTCTCCCCCCGGAGGAGGAAACGGGGTTCAGAGCGACAGAGCACGTCCCCCACTTCTTGCCTTAAGCGGCAGAGTCAGAATCTGAACTGAGCTTTGTCTTGGACCTGCAAACAGGGAAATGCATTTCCTGGAAAATGATTCTTCTTTTACCCGGGTTGTTTCTGACCAGAAAGCAGGTTCTGAATTCCTTAACCGGCAGAGATTTAACTGATTTTCCAATAGTCTCACCCCATGGTGCTGTCTGTAGGTGTAGTCCGTTTGCCATTGTGTAGGAAGATTAAATGCCACCCCCTAGCCCCCCAAAGCTGTCCGAATCCCCAGAACCTGCAGAGACGATGGGTTACGTGGTAGTTGAGGTGCTAATCAGCTGACCTTAAGATAATCTGCATGGGCCAAATGGAGTCACAGGGGTCCTTTAGAAGTGGAAGAGGGGGCAGAAGAGTTCAGAGTCAGAGACATGGATGTAGAAGGACTCAATCTGCTATTGCTGGCCTTCACGATGAAGGAAGGGGCTCCAATCCAACGGATGCGGGTGGCCTCGAGAAGCTGGAAAGGGCAAAGAAACAGGTTCTCCCCCTGGAGCCTCCACCAGGAGCTCAGCCCTGCCGAGACCTCCCTTCCAAGCAGTGAGACCCAGGCCAGGCTTCTAACCTGCTGAGCTGTGAGATGAGAAACCTGTGTGGTCTCGAGCCTCTAAGTCTGCAGTAGGTTGTTGCAGCAGCTGGAGGAAACCCATCTGTCTGTGTGTTTTGAGAACAGGGTCTGTGCTTCCTGCCCCCTCCCCAGCAAGGTCAACACTGGGTGCAAGAAGGTGCCCAATGCATGGGCTGTCCCTGATTTCGTGACTCAAGTGGACCAAGCCACGGTGACATAGTGTGATAAGTATTTCTTGTCAAGTAAAAGTTCTGCACCCGCCCATTTGAGGTATCCCTGAAAAGTTCGCTGCCTTTTCCTCTCTCCGTGGCGGGGGAGTTGGCGCAGGCTGTCAGCTCTCCAGAGCAGAGACCTTGACCTGCACCATGGTGGGGCCAGGCATAGAATGGGGGTGTGCTGTCCCCAAGGTCTTCTGCTTTCTGCCCCTTCCACGCCCTGCTGGCATGGAAGCGAACCCTGCAGACTCTAGATCACCCCCATTTTGCCGGCGGGGGGACAGGCCTGGGTGAGCAGTGATGGTGAGCTCAGAGCCCGAGACGGCCTGCTTTGGCACCCGCTGCCAGCTCCGCCTGGCATTTCCACCGGAATGCGTCTTTGCTTTGCCAGAAGCCGTTCAGCATCTTTGCTTTTTAAAAAGAAAAGTTATTTTGGTCTCTCGTCCCCATCAGTAATTGACTTCCTCCGTGAGGTTCTGATCCCCGATTTGGCCCACAATCCTGGGGCGCAGCTCAAGTGGTGTCTGATTTAAAACCCGCCGGAGATCACACGGGAGTGCTTTGGGGTGGGAAGGTAGATATGTGGATGCAAGACTCTTGCTTGTGGTTTTGGGGTGTGGACGGCTCTGCCATGTTGTACGGTGGGTGACCCTGAGCCCCAACTTCCTCCTCTGTAAAGTGGCCGTGAGAATACCCCATGGCAGGGCTTCCTCGGGGGTGGTATTGAATCGTGATCCGCTTCCCCAGGCACTGGAAGGGGTGTTAGGGGTCCCCCAGCCTGCTCAGGGTTCTGGGTTCAAACTCGGGAGTTTGCCACTTTGGGCCAGGAGACAGGAATTAGGGCTGAGAGAGGACCCTACAGTTCAACGGAGGGAGAGAGGCCTCACTCACTGCCCCTCTATCGGCCTCCAAACTACAAATCCAGCCACAGGGTTAAGACCAAGTAAACCTTTAGCTTGTATATGACTGCTCCGGTTTGCTAATGCTGCCGTTATGCAAAATACCAGAAACAGATTGGCTTGATAAAGGGAGTTTATTTGGTTACAAATTTACAGTCTGAAGGCCATGAAAATGTCCAAATTAAGGCATCAGCACAAGTATACCTTCACTGAAGGATGGCCAATGGCGTCTGGAAAACCTCTGCTAGCTGGGAAGGCACATGGCTGGCGTCTGCTGATCCTTTGCTGCCAGGTTGTGTCCCAGCTCCTCTCTCAGCTCCTGTGCATTCTTGGTTCTTTCTCCCGGGACGTTTCTCTCTAAGTGCCTGGCGATCCTGTATTGGCATATCCCGGGCCCAACTCTGGGCTTCATCTATTAGCTAAACATCCTTCTGTCGGCATCTCCAAGCATGTCTAAGAATCAGCATCAGCAAAAGTCTGCTTTCAACAGCTGTCTCCAAAACGTCTCTCTCAGCTGCAGCACTGAGCTCCTTCTGTCTGAGCTCTTCAGGACTCCAGTAAACTAATCAAGACTCACGCTGAATGGGCAGGGCCACACCTCCACGGAAATAATTCAATCATAGTTATCACCTACAGTTGGGTGGGTCACATCTCCATGGAAACTCTCAATCAAGAGGTCACACCCTAATCAGAAAGATTAATCAATCTGCCCTCACAAGATTGCATTAAAGAATATGACTTGTTCCAGGGGACATAATAGATTCAAACCAGCACAGTGACTTTGTCTCTATCACTGCCCATCTGCAGCAGTTTGGAATTGTACGAAACCCAGAAAATCATGTTCCTAAAGCTAATCCATTCCTGTGGGTGTGAGCTCATTGTAAGTAGGACCTTTTGATGAGGCTACTTCAGTTAAGGTGTGGCCCACCTCATCAGGATGCGTCTTATTCCTATTACTGGAGTCCTTTATAAGAGAGTGAAAATGAGAAGAAGAGAGAGAAAGCCACAGAAGCAAGATGCTGAAAGCAACAAAACCTAGGAGAGAAGGGAGAGATGAGCAGACACCGCCACGGGCTTTGCTGTGTGGCAGAGGAGCCGAGGATCGCTGGCAGCCAGTCTTCAGGAATAAAGCACTGGCTTGATTATGCCTTATTTGTACATTTTCACAGCCTCAAAACTGTGAGTGTGTAAGCTAATAAATCGCCATTGTTAAAGCCGATGCGTTTCCTTGTATCTGCTTATTCAGCAGCCTGGGAAGCTAAAATGCCATCCCTGCTTGACTTCCTACGTGGCCAGGGCAGTCATGGCCTCCAGGGAGCCTCCCCTGGACCCTTCCCCACCCCAGCAGGACCCCCACCAGCAGGGGCCAACGGTGACCAGTGTCCTGTGGTGTGGCAGAGGACACCGAGGCCGAGACAGGGCACGTAACTAGACCAAGACCCCAGGGCCATCAGATGGCAGGGCCTCCTTTCCGCGTCCCTTCAGGATTTCGGCTGCAGATGCTGACGTAATTTAGTTCTCCATCTCACCTTTTATACCAACCTGTTCAGAATCCACAGGAATTTGAACGCTCCTTTTGTGTCTTAGAACCAACCCTGAGGTTCAGCAAAAGAGCTGTAAATCAATATTCCCTCCAATCTCCTCTTCCAAATACACAGCCCCGTCGGCAGTTCTTACTTTCTGTGCATGTTGCCAATAAAAAGTAAATTTTTACAATAAAATAGTAAATTTTTACAATTGCCTTTGGAGGAAAGAATTTAAATGCTCTGTTCATTATTGTGTGATCCCTCAAAGGGTGTGGAGGGGCCACTCCTGGCCATCGAGGTGGAGGGGCCGTGGCTCATGGGGGCATTTGGAGACGTGCAGGGGCACGTCTTGATGATCCCCAGTACTTAGGAATTGGCAGACAGGACACCAGGAGCCCTGCAGCATCCAGACTGCCCGCTGGCAGCCCAGGCCTGGTGGACGGCTTCACATCGGGGCCCGAGGCGGATCCTGAAACTGTCTCTGCTGCTGTGGGAAACCTTCCCACCAGGGTGACCGTGTCACTGAAAGCCAGCGCCCTTTGGCGTGAGCTGGGTAAATGAGGAAAGGCAAGCCAGCGTGAGGGTGCAGAGGGCTTTCCTGGACCACAAAGCAGAGCATGGGCCAGCCCCCCGAGTGCTGCAAGCAGCCTGGGCCACGGCAAGCAGCCCTGTCCAGAGCCTCGGGTGCCTTTGTAGGGCCCTGGCTTCCTGCCTCACCGTCTCCCCACCCTGCTCTCCCCAACCAGGTGTTTCCGTTCTCCACGCTGCAGTGACAGTCTCAGCGCCTGAATTTACAGCCCTTGCTTCACACACGGGGCGGAGGCTGTGCCCCACATCCTTTCCAAACACCCAGGAGAGGGTCCGATCGGCCGGCTTGGCTCCCAGGCCGTCTCGTGGCCCAAGCAGCCTGCCGGGGCATGAGGTTACAGGGTGCAGGCGTGGCCAGGGGTCTCCCTCTGTGTGTGAGGCTGAGGGCTGTTGTCACAGAGGGCAGGGGACAGGAAGACAGAGAGGGCTCCTCCAGAATCAGCAGTGGCCCACGTTCCTTGAGAGATTATCTGGGTGGGGCCCTTGGGAAGGCATTTCTTTACAAGTGTCCTTTCATTTAAAGCTCTCCTCTACACTGTAAGGCAGGTGCTGCTGTACTCCCATGCTGTGGTCGGGGAAACTGAGGCTGGGGGAGTTGGTGTCCCGCCTGGGGTTGTACTGCCAGTGCGGGATTTAAGCTCACGATTGTCATGTCTGAATGCTGGACTGTTCTGCATCCTCTTTGCCTCCCTCTCACCCACCGGCACCCCAAGAATGTACGGACAGCTCAGGCTGTCTTCTGCCTTCTTGCCCGAATCACTGGGGCCACAGCCCACCCTCCCCCGCAGCCACCACCAACCCCCTTGGGATTTATCTCTTGGCCTTGCAGAGTCCTAATTTTTTTTTCTTTGAGAAAATTCCTCTTCTTATTCCCTTTTTCCAGAAAAACAGTCACTCCAGGATCAAAGGAGCCTGTAGTGCGGTCGCAGTTGATTCGTCGGGGGGGGGGGGGTGGCGGCCGGTTGCTAAATCCTAGGCTCTCAGGATTGCTTGGAGGGTACCGGCGGCGGGGGCTCTTTCCCGGAGGCGAGGGCGAGGCGGGGGACTTGGCCAGGTCCCCGGCGGGGTGGCGTGCAAAGTATGGAGGGCGGCGAGAAAGGAACAGGCGGGACACATTTCTTTTTAGGGTGAAGAAACCAAGAGAGTTTATTAGGGGAGAGTACAAGCTTATATCGGGCGTTTAGAGGGCGGGGTAGCTGTAGAGGTTAAAGGCTTGGATTGGTTCTGAGAGGGCGCGGAGGTTGATTGAAAAGGGGCGAGAGTTGCTCCGGTAACGGTGTCTGGCAACAATGTATACGCACTGGTGGTGATGGGAGTTGCACCGGCAACGGGGAGTGTCCGGGCAAGATAAGGGGGTGGGGAAAAGGCGGTTCCCTCCGGCAAGCCTCCCCTAACAGTGGTATTTTGGGTGAGGAAATGGGGCCTGCCTCCGGCCTCACTTTCCCAGGCCCGGGGGGCTGCGGAGGGCGCTGTCGCCCGTGCCCACCACCCTCCCCAGGGGCTGATCAGGTCCCCCAGCCCAGGCCCGCCAAGTTGAAGCACGTAATCAGTGTCCCGCACTGTAGGAGCTCCCTGGCTGCCCCGCCTTGGGGGTCCTTGCCAAGCCGTACAGCTCCTCTTCTAAGCCGCTCTGCTCCACGGGCTATTTTAATTGCTGACGAACTGGAGCTTGTCGTGCAATCTGTCACCCCCTTTCAAAAGTTGCAAGAGGTATATGCAATGGAATTTCTAGGGTTGTTTTTTTTTTCCCTCCCAATTGAGGTTTTTAGTGTTTTTTTTTTAAGGGCACACTCAGAGAAAAGCTTTCAAGGCACAGAGGCTTTAAATAATGCCTGAGTGGGCACCCGGGCATGTAGCCCACTCCTGGGAAAGGGGTTCACCTCCATTTGCATTCGGTGGATGCTCCTGGTGAGAAGTAAAAGGGCCTCTGGGGTCCTTTTTCCCAACTTTCCCGTTTTAGACTCAAGAGGCCCACTGAGGCCCTGTGAGAAGGACACATGGTCACCCCAAGGTCAGGACTAGAACTCAAGTTTTTGGTTTGTAGGACGGGCTGCTCCTGCCCCTCCATCAGCCCCGAGAGGAACCAGTTGAGCAGGCTGCACCTTATCTTCACCTTGTCCCGGTTAGCCCCATGGATGTGAAACTGCAACAGGAGCTAAGGGTTCGGGGCATGTGAATTTTATCCGTTCATTCCTTTGTTCCATGGCTGTTGGGCCAAGCTGTGTTGTTGGTGCTGGGCAAGAGCAGGACAGTGAAGTTTGAGCAGGGGAAAGAATGTTCCAGAGGACCAGCAGGTGCCAAGGCCCTGAGGTATGAACGAGCGCAGTGTGTTCAAGGAACGGCTGGAATGGAGTGATTGAGGCTTGTGAGCGGTGGAAGATGAGGGACAAGCAGGCAGGGCCACGTGGCATCAGGCCTTCCATGTCATCAGAGGATGCTGGGATATGCTTCCAATTGCACTGGGAAACCGTCGGAAAATTTTAAGCCGCAGAGTGAGATTATCTGACTCACATTCTTGAAAACTGATTCTGTTTGCTCTGTGGAGGGTAGATCAGTGAGGAGAGGCCCAAGAGTGGAAGCAGGGGGCAAGGGGGCTATGGCAGTGACCCAGGCGGAGATGATGGCAGCTCAGACTAGGGTGACGGACACTGCTGGCCTGCAGACTCTGCGGCATCACTACAAACGCTGCTGAGCTCCCCCAATATGTGAAGCCCTGAGCCTGGCACGGCAGAGTAGATGGGCCTGTTTGCAAACAGCTTGGTTCTTGCCTTCAAGAAGCTTCTACGTGGTTAAGGAAACAGCAAGTAAAAATGGTTCCCTCTTGGTTGGCTCCTCTCTCTCCTTTGGCATAAGCAGAGGGACCTCCTCTTCTTAGACTCGTAAAAGCACAGGCTGCTGTGCCATGTTCTGGCCATGTTTAATGCGATGCATTCCCATTATCTGTTAGGTGGTTTCCCATGTTCTCCTAGGAAACATGGGCAGTCTTACAGACCCAGGGCCAGAAGACAGAGTTTGCCTTGATTTCACCTTGTCTTCCTGCCTTTAGTTTCCAAGACTCTTGGTTGCAAGTGATAGAACCCAGGTCTGTATGGCTTGAGCAAAATATGGATTGTATTGGCTCACATGACTGGGAAGGCCGTGCATCGTCTGTATCAGTCAGCTTAGGCTCAGTAAAGCTGCAGTAACAAATATCCCCCTAAATCAGTGACTTAAAACAGAAGAAGTTTATTTCTCATTCATTCCACATGTCCATCGTGTATCAGTGGGGAGCTCACTCAGGGACCCAGGTTGATGGAACAGCCCCCACCTCAACCGTTGCTGGTCGTTATGCCCAAGAGAAAAAAAATGTTCTGGAGAATGTTGCTCAGTTGGGAATTAAATGCTCCCTCCAAGAAGTGCTGTAAAAAAAAAAAACTCATAGGCCAAAGCTAATTTTAAGGAGCCACCCAACCATAAGAGAGCCAAGAAGGAGACTCCAACCACGTGCCCAGAGGGAGGAAAGCCAGAAATCTTAGATGGGTAGCTCTCATGTCCACCACGAGCCAATGTCCAGGGATTCTTGGCATCGGGGCACTTTGTGCTGGCTGCATTCTTAGACCGATTCTCTCCCTGTGGTGACAGTCCCACCATGTACTTTCCACCTCATGCTCCAAAAGGAAGCCAAGATCATCTTCCTCGACATCCAGACCTCGGGAAATCTCCGGAAAAGGCCAGTTGACCCCGCTTGGGTCAGGGGTCATTCAGTAATGGTGTCAATATCCAGGAGGGTCCATCCCAGTGGCTGTTGGGGGGGAGGGGCTGGGTCCCATGAGAGGCAGCTCTGCCAGGACCACCATGTGGTGGAAGGAAGCAGTGTTTTCCCCAGGGAAGGGGTGGATGCACACAAAATCAATGTTTGCACCATATCTTGGCCATTGGGTACAGTAAATCAAGTGATTAAATGTATTGCTTTATCATTCTGAGCTCTTTGTGTGGTAAATGACAGAGAGCTAAATGCCTTAATCCAAAAGGAAAACTTATGTGGTCTGTATAAGTGAAAAGCCAGGTGTGCCTGCATCCAGGTGTTTGACCATTGCGGGACACTGATTACGTGCTTCGACTTGGCGGGCCTGGGCCAGGGGATCGGCCACCCCTGGGGAGGGTAGTGGGTACGGGTGAACAGCGCCCTTCACAGCCCCCCGGGCCTGGGAAAGTGAGGCCGGAGGCAGGCCCCATTTCCTCACCCAAAATACCACTGTTAGGAGAGGCTTGCCGGAGGGAACCGCCTTTTCCCCACCCCCTTATCTTGCCCCTGACACTCCCCGTTGCCAGAGCAACTCCCCCACCGTCAGTGTGCATGCGCAGTTACCAGAACAACTCTCGCCCCTTGTCTATCAACCTCCGCGCCCTCTCCGAACCAATCCAAGCCTTTGACCTCTACAGCTACCCCACCCTCTAATCGCCCAATATAAGCTTGTGCTCTCCCCTAATAAAGCTCTCTTGGTTTTCTTCTATGACCCAAAAAGAACCGTGTCCCTCCTGTTCCTTTCTCGCCGCCCTCCATACCTTGCACGCCCCCCCGCCGGGGACCTGGCCAAGTCTCCCGCCTCGCCTTCACCTCCGGGAAAGAGCCCCCGCCGCCGGTACCCTCAGAGCAACGCCGAGAGCCGAGGGTTCAGCAACCGGCCGCCCCCCCCCCTTTAATAGACCTAGTAATTAAGACCGCAGACCATGTCGTCAGGCCCACTGACCAGTCAGTCTGGGTGTGGGTGTGGGTGTCTCCTTCCCCCTTCTCTCCTGCCGCCAGGTCCTCTGCTGTCCTTAGTGCTGGCTTTACTCCAGGCAGCCTCTCTGCCCGTGGTGGCCTCTTGAGTAGGAGACCCAGCAGCAGGATCACTTCATTTAACCAGTAGTTCCCCCAGGCCCAAGACTGGAGCCCCAGTGGCCCAGCTTGGGGCACCTGCCCATACCCTGAGCCACTCACTGTGGCCAAAGGGGTGGGCAGGCATGGCTCCCAGGCCGACCACTGGAGCCCGGGGCCAGGGGATTGGGGGTGGAGAGCAGGCTGGGCAGCCTCGCCTGAACCGCAGGGCTAGATTGCGAGAGGGCTTGTTCCTCTCATGGAACATTTTTTTAATGAAGTGAGATAATTCAGCAGAGTGTCTCACACTTAGGAGGCAGTAAATAAATGTGTCTCCTGCTGCAGTGATAATAATGATTAGGATAATTAGGATGATGATGATATCAATGAAAGTGAAGATGATGAAGGTGGTGTTGACAATGATGGAGAAGATGGTGAAGATGATGAAGATGACAACAATGATGATGATGAGGGTGGTGAGGGTGGTGATGATGGGTAAGATGACGAAGAGAACAACAGTGATGATGATAGTGAAGTAGAATATGATGGTGATGATGTCAATGAAGATGATGAAGAAGATGAGGGAGGTGAGGGTGGTGATGATGGGTAAGATGGATAAGAGGATGAAGAGAACAATGATGATGATAGTGAGGTAGAACATGATGGTGGTGATGATGGTGACAACGTCAATGAAGATAATGTTGATGGTGAAGGTGGCGATGATGATGATGGTGATGACATCAATGAAGATCATGAAGATGATGAATGAATCCCTCAGAACCCCTTCTCCACCCCTTCGGGGCTATACTGCAGAGCAGAAGGCGTGGAACTAGAGGGCAGGGAGAGCCTGGGCAATGGAAGGTTTTCATAATGTGGTGGGAGATGGTACCCTTTCTAACGCTTCCTTTTCTCGTACGTAAAAGTTCTGAGAGAAGATAGGGATTTATTGCTTTTCATACCCTTACTGAGCCAAATAAAATCTTGGTAAACCTTGTGTTGGTCTAAACCCCTCCTCACTGGGTTTAAAATTGTACTGATCTATTAAATCCCAAGTCTGGGAATCGCTAGCTACTCACCTAGCCTAGAAGCTGCTCCCTTTTTGGAACACTCTTCCTTCTGGTAAACACAAACACATGCACGTGTGTGCACACACACACATGCTCACACACACTCACTCTTCACATGCTCTTTCTCTGCTCCTGGACCCAGGAGCCTCTGACCTCAGCCAGGAGCCTGCACCAATCAGCTCTCAGTGCCCAGTGGTTCCCATGACAACCAGCACACAGCTGCCACATGGGGGGTTAAGCACAGAGGCAATTAAGAGTAATAATAATAATTAGCAGCCAATCCCCGTGGTCCCTCGGTGGCTGCATGAGATACTCTGCTTAACCCCACGAAGAGGTTCAAGTCCCACTTATCCCTGCATGGCCTGGGCCAGATGTGCCGCCCAGCCTGTGCTGTCCGACTGCCAGTGCCCTTAGCCCAGCCCATGGAAGGTTAGAGTCCACGAGCCCCTTCCCCTCTGGGTACCGGGATCCTGAGCCTCAGGGAGCAGAGCCTCAGGCCCTGCTTTCTTCTCCCTGTGTTTGGCTCCCCAGTGGGCACGATCAGCAGTGACTGGAAATGAACACGTGTAAGAGATGGATGCCGGGGAGGAGGAGGCAGAGGAACACCTGGGTACATCTGGTCCAGATGGCAAACACAGGGAGGCAGGTGCAGCTTGGCTGGACCGGCGCCTGGCCTGGTGAGGGCCCCACGGGCGCAGACCACCCTGATGTTGTATGGTGGGTTTCAATTTGCTAATTGCACAGTGGATCATTTAGTTTGGGTCAGCAAGTATTTACACTGAGTATATACCTGGAGTTAGACACCAGGGGACAATGCAGAGAGAAACAAGGTGAAGTACCTGTCCTTGAGTAGCTCAGAGGGCCTGGGGGATTCAGACCTGCTCACAGGGGTCAGACCACATGGGGTTATGAGTCTGGACACTTAGTGGGTGTGTGTCTTTGGACAAGTTACCCTGCCTTGCCAGCCCTTCCTGTCATCATCCATGAAAGGGGCCAGGGGTCCCCTCTCCCTCCCAGGGCTGCGTTGACCCTCAGATGTGCCAGATGGTGTAGACCAGGCACAGGGGAGGAACCAAGGAAGGGCAGTGATGACGCAGTTGGCAATGATGTGGGAGATTCAGGCCGGGCAGAGGACGGAGGGCTGACTCCGTGGAAATGATTTAAAGGATGGCATGAAACCAGCTGGAAAGGCCTAGGAGCATCCATGGGCTGGACCTGAGAAAGCTGTGAGCAGCAGGTTTACCCCTCAGGGGTGCTTGTGACAACCAAACGAGTGAAAACACGTATGGCGCTCAGGACAGGGCTTGTACGAGTAAATGCTCAATTCATGTGGACATGATGGTGGTGATGGTGATACTGTCACCGGTTGGGGAATTGTTGGAGCCCCAGGTTTCTGGAAGGAGTGATGGGAAAGGGGGGAGAGGGAGGTGGGAGCTGAGCCAGTCAAGGCAACGCTAGCTGCTGTAACAAATAAATCCATATAGCGTAGCATAACACAGTGAGATTACTCTTGCTCCTGGAACAGCGCTAGGCATCTTCCAGCTCGCGATTCCACCATCCTCTAGTGTCCTGGAGAAGGTGGGAAAGCCCACTGGCTCCTTAGGAGCCTGGGCTTGGAAGGACCCCTTGCTTGTGCTCTCATTCCATTGGTGAGAACCTGTCACATGGCCACACCCAGGTGCAAGGGTAGCTGGGAAATGTAGTCCTGGGCTGGACACCTGCTCCCCAAAGGAGTGTACACTGTATAGAAAAGGAGGCCGCATTGCTGGGGAGCAGCTGGCTGCCTCTGCCACATAGTTGCTAGGCAAAGAAGGCGCCAAGAGGGATTGCACTGACCTTCCCAAAACCGTTACATGTGTTCCCTTTTGAATTACATACGTGTGTTTGGAGGTTTGGATAAAGCCACACTCGTTTTGGAATATGGGATCCAGGAGACAGACAACAGAGAGGGTTACAAGTGTTTAAATTAGATTTCAGGCCAGTTTCCTGAAGCCAGTCACATAATTTCTCTGTATTATTTGCAGAGTTTAGGAAGGAGACTATGCAGGAAATTTTATTTGGGAGAAAAATGTCTGAATGGTAAACCATGAGTCTCTGTGTTTCTTAAGGTTGTGTTGCCATGTTTTTCCCCCTCCAGCCCTGAGCGATCTATTAAATCTAATTACATCGTCCATATCCTTTCCCGTGAATCTGCTGAGTAAGAAAACCAAGCAGAGGACTTAATTAGGAAAGTTAATCATGTTGGTTTTTCTTTTATTTTTTTAGGAAAAAGAAACTATAATCAGAAAAATAACAATAAACGTTATTTTTCCCCCAAGGCAGTCCTCTACGGATTCTCGTATTTGCTAGAAGGTTGAGCGGCACCCCTTTGGAGTACTGCTCTCCCCGGTTCCAAGGGCCCCGTGGGCTGTCACTAGTTCGGTTTGAACTTGACGGGACTGAGGGCCCCACCTCCATTTTTTAAGGAGAACCCAGCTCTTCGAGAGTCAGACTTGGGGTTCTTATGCCTCGCCCGAACTTTGCAAAGTCAGACCCCAACACCAGGTCTCATCCTGCTCCCCGATCATCCCCGGGAGAGGGGCCTCGTGCTTACCGCCCAGTAAATCAGAGGGCAGCCCCGGGTGGCTTCGGCGTTCGGGGCTGTGACTTTCCTAAGCTGTGTCTCTCTCCCCTCTGCACAGAAACCCGCGTGGATCGCAGCAAGAAGCTCTTCAGGCATTACACGGTCGGCTCTTATGACAGCTTTGATGCGTCCAGGTAGGCTGTTTCTCCCTGCCCCAGAGGTGCAGGAGGGTGCTGGAGGGGCCTGCAGAGACTCGGCACCTTCCCACCCATGTGTCCCCCGGAACCCTGCCGTGCGCTCGTTTGCTGGGACCACTGCCCTCCAGAGCCCCTGTGGGTTGGGGTCGAGCTAAATCCCAGGAGGAGGGTCTGTCTCTCCGAGAGGAGGCGAGCATGGCGTGTGGCATTGCCGGGGAGGGGTGGGGGGTTGACACAAAGGTTAAAAGTGACAGGGTAGCCGCGCACCCCCCAGAGGCAGGATTCGGCATGCTTCGCTCTGGGCTCCCACGGGGGCTGCATTTTCCATGTCCATCGGCAGTTTTTGTATGAGAGGGCTCCTTCCCCCCACGTGTGGTGACACCGGGCAGGGAGAGCCTTTAGGGCCCGGCAACTTTGCTTTCGGCTCCTGTTCTGAGGAGGCAGCTGCTCAGCTCCTGCTTTGTTCCTTTGGGGATGGGGCAGAGGGTCAGCCTGGAGTTTTCTCATGGAGACCACCCCCGTGCACCAGGCCCTGCAGGGGCCAGCGCAGCTCCACACACCCTCTTTTGCACTCAGGCAGGAGCAGGGGTCTGCTGGGCTGGGACAGGCCTGGTTTCAGGACCGGGCTCTGTGAGCAGCCGGAAGGAAGGACCAGTCTCTCCCAGCTGCTGTTTCTTGCTCTTTCTTCAGCTTCTCTGGCTCTACTTGTCCCCAAGCATGAAGCTTCTCATCCCCTTGTGTCCGTTATAAACCAGGGGTCTCCCTGCCCCAGCACCGACACTGCGCTAGGGGCTGGGAGGGGGCAATAAAGAGCCTGTGTGTGGAAAGCTGTCCCTCTCCACCTGCAGAGGGCTTTGTGGACAGCGGGCACTAGGAATGAGGAGACACAGGGGCCGAGCCAACCCCAGGGGCAGGGTCCTCTCCCGGCCCTGCTCAGCACCCACTGCCAGGGCCCTTCAGGGGATCCCACCAACCAGATCCCCTCCCAAGGTGGGCCAGGCTGGGGAAGGATCTAGAAGTCCAGTGGGGTCAGTGATGGGCAGCTTGGACCTGATGTCTTAACTCTCATCTGTCTCCCGGGAGATCGAAACTGGTTTTTTGTTTGCACGTTTGTTTTTGTTAAAGTAAAAGTCACATAATGTGAAATTAACCATTTTATAAATTCAGTGACATTTAGTACATTTACAATATTACATAACTTTATGCAGTTCCAAAACATTTTCATCACTCCCAAATAAAACCCATTCAGCAGCTATCCCTCAGTCCCCTGGCATCCCCTGGCCCCCGGCAACCACCCGTCTGCCCTCTGTCTTGATGGATTTGCCCATTCTGGACATTTCCTAGAAAAGGAATCGTGCAGTATGCGGCCTGCTGTATCTGGCTTCTTTTCCCTTTTCATGGCTGAATGCTGCCCCACTGCATGGACAGACCATGTTTTGTGTGTCCGTTCATCCACTGACGGACACTCAGGCTGCCCCCACCCCCGGGCGCGTGCGAGCTGTGCTGCTGTCACACGCGAGCCTGTGCATTTGTTTGAGCCCCTGTTTTCAGTTCTTTGGGGTTTACACTTGGGAGTGGGGTTGCTGGTGAGGCTGGGTGCAGTGCTGACCTGGTCCGACCACCCCTCTCACAAATAAGACGTGTTTGCTTCACCGACCGGCCCCGAGTTATAACAGGAATGTTGCACCCAGCAGAGGGGCCGGGTCCCCCTTCCCAGGGGCTTTGCACACACAGCCCCGAAAGGGGGCGCGGAGGCCGCGGTCCTGCTGGGAGGAGAGGCGGGAGGCATGGCCGGTCCCACACCTGCCACTGCGTCTTCATCTTGTGAGATCGAGGGCTTCTGCCCCAGCCGAGGCTGCCGCCCACAGGGCACTCTGAACATCTCTTCCCCGACAGCGTGCCTGTTACACTCCGCATCAGTTCTCTCGTGGCCGGGCTGGGTGGAGGGCAAAGCCGATGGTCCACAGAGCCAGAGCAGCAGGGAGCATCACCATCACCTCCAGGGCAGCCGGGCGGGGAGTCAGGATTGGGTGACTTGCCTCTGAAAGCTGGACGGGCCCAGGCAGCAGCCCGCCCTCAGGCTGTGGCTTTTGCAGAGCCACGTACCCTCCAGGCCTGTTGTCACGAGGGCAGAGGGCAGCAGACGGGTCACTTTCAGTGAGCATGTGCGTGAGGCTGTGTGCACACACGCCACTTTAAATCAAGCGGCTCTGCACTTACAGTGATTTGACACAGGGCAGTGGGGGAAGGTGCTGACCCGACGGAGCTGGGGAAAGAGGAGACCGTGGGTCAGGCTGGCTGGGTTCACGTGGCAAAGGTGTGTTGGGGGCCGTCAGCAGGAACCAGACTGCAGCCCGGCTTCTGGAAGACGTTTGGAACTGCCGGGGCCGCCTGTCCCTGCCAGGCTGTCTTAGTCTCCCGGGGCTGCTGAAACAAATACCGCAAACCAGGAGGCTTAAACAACACAAATGAATCGGCTCAGCTTCTAGAGCCTAGAAATTCAAAATCAACATGTCGGCAGGGCTGTGCCACCTGGTAGAGGGGACACTGCGTTCCCACCTTCCCCTGGCTTCAGGTCGGTGGCCTTTTGGCAAGCCCTGGTGTTCCTGGGCTGTGGCATCAAACGCCTCTGTCATGTGACTGTCTGCGTTCTGTCTCTCTGTCTGTGTCCCTATTGGACTCACAGCCCACCCTACTCCAGTTTGCCCTCATCTTATCCAATAACATCTTCAAAGACCCTATTTCCAATTAAGGTCATATCCACAAGACTGAGGTCAGGACTTGAACATGACTTTTGGGGAATATGATTCAATACATAAGCAGTAGGTTGCCTCAGGAGGTGATGAGCTCCCCACTACTGGAGGTAATCAAGCAGGGCCAGATAGTCTCTTGCCAGAATGTCATAGAAGGTCAAACTAGGTGACCTCCCAAATCCCTGGCAACCCTGTATCCGAAGGCTTTGGCTCACGTATGTACAAGTGCCAGCTCTGTGCCAGGAGCCAGGACCATGCCCAGGCCACTTCCATGCAAATGGTACAGAGTTTTAGCTTTGACCACGTTAGCCGTCAGCTGTTTCCCACAGTGAAGAAATCAGACACTCCGTGGGCCTTGCATGACTCAGAGGTACAGGAAATAAACGAGCATGATACGAGCACTGTTTATTAAACCCGTCCCGTGCCCCACATCGCATGTCAATCCAGCACTGCCGAATCACAGCGACCCTGAAAGCAGTCACCCCACTTGACATGGAGGACGCTGATGCAGAGGGAGAACCGTGACGCCCACACCACACAAGGGTCGGAGCCCGAGAGCAAGGTTCCGGCTGCCATGCCTCTCTCCTGAGCTGTAGATGCCATGGCCCACAGTGGCCTGGACTGAACAAAATTGGTGCAGATAAGAGCCAGAGTTTTCTGCTGAGACAGAATCGTGACCTCCAGAAGCATTGCTGGGGAGAAAAAAAAACAAAGACGCTGCTCTGGTTGACTGATAATCACCTGAGCTTTTCCATAAAGGGTGTAGGAGTTGGCCTGGGAGAGCCGTCAGGACTGGCCTCCAGCAGACCGTGAACTTGGAGAGGATGGTGGAAGGCAGGTGGCGAGCTGAGGGTGGCTCTCACCTGCCAGGGAATCCTGGCGACTGGCCTGGGTGTGGGGTGCCATGTGGGGATTGGAGAGACTGACCAGTAGCCCCGTCTGACTGAGCTGGCAGAAAGCGGCCGAAGGGCACAGGTTTTGCAGTGCAGATGCAAAGCGGCCAGCTCTCCGGAATGTGTCAGAAACAGCTCAACGAGCAGCAGAGACCTGGGTGTCGTGCCAGCCCTGCGAGTCAATTACCCTCTGTGGGCGGAGGGGTGACGGGCTGGGCAGGGCGGCTCTTGGCTGGAGCCACCCCGATGCAGATGCAAATGTAATTAAGGAAGCTGAGATAGGAAGAGAGGCTCAATGGAGACATTTTCTGAATCAGCCAGCAGGTTTCTCCCCTCCTCGCCCCGTTATGGCATGTTTTGTTCCGAGCCGACATGCAGAATTGTTGAAGCAAACCTACTCCTTGGTGAGCGTGTCCAGTTGCTCCAGCAGATTCCCTATGGAAGTCTCCCCCCTCAGGACTCCCCGGGATGAGGAGGTGACCCCACCCACCCCACATGCACAGGAGGAATGTTGGCACGTTGATCAACATCAGATAGCAGAGATCCTGGGGATCGTTTCCACACGGGACTTTACAGATCCTTCGGTGTCATAAAAAAATACTTCTCAGCGCAGCATCTCGGCACTTCTCAAGTTCTGGCAGGAGGTGCCAGGGAGCCCTCGGGGCTCAGTCGAGGCTGAATGGGCACCATTCATTCACCCCTCCATTCACCCGTCTACCCACCTGTCTTGGTTTGCCAGGCTGCCATGACAAATTCCACAAACGGGTTGGCTTAACAAGACTAATTTATTGTCTGTTCTGGAAGCTGGAAGTCCAAAACCGAGGTGCTAGCAGGCCAGGCCTTCTCCAAAGTCTGCCGCCTTCTGGTGGTGGCTTGCTGACCGTCAGACTCTGCCTCTGACATGTGATCTGTCTCTGTCTGTCTCCTCCTGTGGCTTCTGCTTCCGTGTCTGAATTTCCCTTGGTTCTACGGTCTCCAGTCATATGGGATTAAGACCTACATGTTTCTGTTTGGCTGCATCTTAATAGGATCTTCAGAGATCCCATTTCAAATGAGTTCACACCCACAGGACTGGAGCTTGGGACTTGAATGTATCTTTGTGGGAGACATGATATTATCTACCACACCACCCGTCTATCCACCCATCCATCTATCCATTCATCCAGCAAGCCATCAACCCATCTGTTCATCCACCCACCCACCCATCCATCCACCCATCCGCCCTCCTATCCATGCAACAATCCACCCATCCAGCTACCCACTCAGCCATCCACCCATCCATCCAATTATCCATTCAGCTACCACTATGTCAACCTATCTATTCATCCACTCACCCATCCATCCATTCACTCATCCACTTACCCATCTATCTCTCCAACCATGACCCACTCACTCATCTATCTACCCACCCACTCACCTATCCACTCCCCTATCCATCCATCCTCTCCACTCAACCATCCATTTAATTAATGTTTATTGAAATCTGACTATTTCTGGAGCTGATAATGTAGAGGTAAAGTAAATATGCACAGTCTTTGACCTCTTGTAGACTTCAGTCTAATTAGAGCAGATAAACAATAAAGTTAACATAAATAAACCAGAAAATTTCACTTTGTTGTCAATTCTGTGGAGCAAATGAACTATCATGGAGTCACTTGGGCAGATTGGCTCAGGCTGACTTTAACAGGGAAGTAAGAGAAGGTCTCTCTGAGTCGCTCCCTGCCCTTGAGTTGAAGCCTGAAGGCTGAGGTGCATCAGGCCTCTAAAGAGGCCCCAGCAACTCAGAGGCACTGAGGCGTGAAGAGCACCGGAAGTTGCAGGACTAGCAGGGAAGAAGAGAAGAGAGGAGGGGATGAGGTCAGGGGAAGGCCTCAGGCTTCCTGGAAAGAGTCTTGATTTCGTTGTTCTGGAGGTGGAAGACACTGGAGTGATATAATCTGAGCAACTTTGCTGGAGGAAAACAGCTGGAAGGACAAATGGAGGCCAGTGAGGAGGGCGCTGTAGACATCCAGGCCAGTGGTGGTGGCCGTTTGGGCTGGCGGAGGAGGTGGGAATGGAGAGGCGGATGGATTCAGAGTAAAAGTGAAGGAAGAACTGACAGGACCAGCCGTGGCACTGCCCCTGGGATGTCAGAGCGCCAGGAGGACACGGCTCTCCACCTTCTGGGAAACAGGTGGGCCTCGGACCCCGTCCCATTTTGCAGTGAGGTCCTCGTAGGACATATCATTACATATCCAAAGCTCGGCAGGCAGTTTCCAATCTGCGCAGGATTGTGTTCATAAACACCACACAGGGCAGAGGTCTGGGAAGGTGATGGGCTCCATTATTCTATTTGCAAAACCAGTGCTTTCTCAAGAGATTGAATTAGAAGGAAAACAAATCCTGTATGTTCATCTGTTGACTAACCGCTAACCACAGCTACGTATCATCAAGGCTGTCATACATCACAGCCCAATTAATTATTTTTTAAAATTACTGATAGGAAATATAATACACGGTTAAAATTTTCAAAATGTACAATAAAGGGTAGAGGGTGAAAAGGTCCCCCTCCCATCCTTGCCTTCCAGCCCCCCAGTTGCCCTCCCCAGAGAGAACCCCTGTTACTGGTTTCCTGAGATGGACGTTTCATAGAGAAGCACGTGAGTGTATAATCTGATGCCTTTTAAAGCCTCTGGAAAATAACGAGTCCCGAGCATTCTCTGTTAATTTTTCCAATTTAGTTTTTCCAACTAATTTATCACATGACCCCAAGCAACAGACGTCCTCTCTCGGGGCCTGCAGTTCCTGACCCCCCCACTCTGCCAAGGGGAGACCGTCCTTCCAGCTCCTGCCAGATCCCCAGTTGTGTTCATGTAAGAGTGAATGAGAAAATACATGTTTAGAGCTTGCAGCTCCTCGGAGGAACGTGCTATATAAATCCAGAGGGATCTGAATTGCGAAGAGCGTGTGTGGGCAGCTGGCTTCCCTTCGAAACTCTAACTTTGTGTTCTAGAAGACTGCCTCAGTGTGTAGGTAGTGAGAACTGAATGGTAAGAAACATTGGTTTTCTCCATTCTTCCTCCACCATTAGTTTATATTTTTATATTTCTTATTCCTTAGACTTGAAAAGAGGGATCAATCTCTATGTATGTTCACTGGCTGGACGAATAAGAAAACACACTCCATTTTGCCCTCTTTCCTAATTGATAGTTCGGCTTAGCAATTAGTAACAAAACCTTCCAGGCAGCTCCATTTGGGACAAGGAAGGAGGTGATTTCACTTTCTACTTCATATATATGGACTTTTACTTTTTAACAAGTGTGTAATGTTTTTGTAATTTTTAAAACCAAGTAAGAGAGAGAAGAAAAGAGCTGAACCCTTTGGGTGGAGCTCGGAACATGCCAAGCTCTTGAGTCTTGCTCTCCCAGCGACCGTCCCCCATCCTCTCATGCAAATAGCACCTGGGGGCCAGGTATCCCATATGGGTGAGTCGCAGCCCACAGGGAATGTGCCCCAACCTGAACCTGGGATGGTTCCTCCCAACCTGCTCTTCTCTGTGGTCTCCCTCATGGGAAACAGCATACCTGGGGCCAAGCAGGAGAGCTGGGGATCCTCCAGCCCCTGCACCCCTCTTTCCATCCTTCCCATCCCTTGTTCAACCCCTCACAAAGGTCCGATGAGCCCTGTCCTTCTCCTCAGCCCTCTGCTGCTGCTCAGGGTCCCTCTAGACTCTTGTCCACACTGTCTCTGGAGCACCTCCGTCTGATGCCACAGGGGATGTCTTCCCTTGTCCATGTTTTGACATTTTTCCTCCCTTCTCAAATTTGGGTCCAAGTGTTTCATTGGATGGATGGATGGATGGATGGGTGGATGGAAGGATGGATGGATGGATGGAAGGATGGATGGAGGGATGGAGGGATAGATGGATGGATGCAAGGATGGAGGGATGGATGGGTGGATAGAAGGGTGGATGGATGGGTGGATGGATGGGTGGGTGGATGGATGGATGGGTGGATGGGTGAATGGGTGGATGGAAGGATGGATGGATGGATGGATGGGTGAATGGGTGGATGGAAGGATGGATGGATGGATGGAAGGATGGATGGAGGGATGGAGGGATAGATGGATGGATGCAAGGATGGAGGGATGGATGGGTGGATAGAAGGGTGGATGGATGGGTGGATGGATGGGTGGGTGGATGGATGGATGGGTGGAAGGATGGATGGATGGATGGATGGATGGGTGAATGGGTGGATGGAAGGATGGATGTATGGATGGAAGGATGGATGGAGGGATGGAGGGATAGATGGATGGATGCAAGGATGGAGGGATGGATGGGTGGATAGAAGGGTGGATGGATGGGTGGATGGATGGGTGGGTGGATGGATGGATGGGTGGATGGGTGAATGGGTGGATGGAAGGATGGATGGATGGATGGATGAATGGGTGAATGGGTGGATGGAAGGATGGATGGATGGATGGAAGGATGGATGGAGGGATAGATGGATGGATGCAAGGATGGAGGGATGGATGGGTGGATAGAAGGGTGGATGAATGGGTGGATGGATGGGTGGGTGGGTGGGTGGATGGATGGAGGGATGGAGGGATAGATGGATGGATGCAAGGATGGAGGGATGGATGGGTGGATAGAAGGGTGGATGAATGGGTGGATGGATGGGTGGGTGGGTGGATGGATGGAGGAATGGAGGGATAGAAGGATGGATGCATGGATGGAGGGATGGATGGGTGGGTATATGGATGAATGAATGAATCCAGACCACACAGGTAAGGCCAGGAGTGGGAAGAGCTCATTGTCTTTCCGTGCCTCATCAGCCTCAGCCACCCAGCCCTATTCAGCAAGGAACCATTTTTTAACTTCATCCACTTCATTCCTCTGCTTGGCTGCTTCCCTAACTCTACAATTACCTCCTTAGTTTTTAATTTAACAACGTGAAACATTATTGACTCTTTGCTCACAAAGGTGAGGCTTTCATGCATTCTACCACCCCCCAGCCCACCTCCAATTTTGAATAGTTGTTGCCAGTCCACTGATTATCTTTCAATAATATTCTAAAACTCCTCTCTTTTGTTTAATACATTTTAGGGAATATCAACTTACCTCTTCTAAGTCCTCTGGAGTCTGTCTATAAGTTGAATTCTAAAGTTAAAAACCAAGAGGAAGCATGGCATCATTGTCATACTATAAATGATATTTACAGCTGCATTGAGAATGGACCTGGGATTCTAGTTCTTTACAGGCTCACGCCAAGAAGGGTGCTCCTAATATCACAACCCCATGGGTTTGTTTTTCTTCCACTCCATCAGTTGTTCAAAGTAACACTGTATTTTAGCTTAGTATTAGGGTCATGACTTTTGGAACATTTTTGTTTTTCCTGGAGTTTGTGATTGCCTTTCTTTCTTTCTTGTGGGAGAAGAATTACGTCTTCTTTCACATGCCACTAAAATACCAACCTGTTTCTTATGTACCACGCTACTCCACCCCATTCCTATTGGAGTCATGTGACGCTTCTCCAGTTTGGACCCCAGTTCCCAATCCCAGTACCTAACTAACATTCTGCAGTTTCTCTTCATTGTGCTACTAGATTGTGAGTTGTTTCTTTGTTTTTACCCTTGTTCTGCTGGAACACATCCTCCAGTAACAACATCAGAAAAGGTACCTGGAGTGTAAACTTCATGTCTGAGAAGTCTCTTGTTTCCAAATGCATCACTATTATAGAATTCTAGGTTCAAATAGTTTTCCCTTTGAACTGTTCAGACACGCTTCATTGTCGTCCCACCTCTGCTTGCTGCTTGTGAGAAGTTATGGTGCTGTCTGATTCTCATCGCATTGTAGCCTCCCTCAGTTTTCCTCACTAGATGTTTACAGGAGCCTCTTTTACCTTCTCTTCCTTGATGTTCTAAAGTGTCCTGATGATGGGTCTGGGTGGGGACCCTTCTTTATTCGTGGCATTCGCTATCCCGGATGCTCCTTCGGAGGGGAGCAGCTTCAGCTTAAGAGTATCCTGTCATTATTCCCCTGATGACATCCTCTTTCTTTCCCTCTAAGTTCAGTCCTTCTGGGTTTCCTGTTGGACCCTCTGAGATCATCACCCCACTTGTTCCTTATTCCTTCTTATGTTTTCCGACTCTTTGCCTCTTTGGTCTGTATCCTGGGAAATTTCAACTTGCAGCTTGTCTACGTGGGTTTTATTTTGGCAATCCTGATGTCATTTCCCAAGAGCTTTTCCTTTCAATGAGGGACGAGCTTCCAAAGCTTGAGGAAAGCGGTTTCTGCATATCTTTGGGAAGAGAGGACACAGAACGTAGGGGCAGGTCTCCACCCTTGTCTGCTCTCAAACAAGACCTGGGCTCACCGTGCTCCTTCAGGTTGAACCCAAAAAGGGACTTCTGGGGACCAGCACCTCTGTTCAGACCCGTGGCCTCTCGCTGGGGGCTGGGAGCTGCATTACTCTCCACAGGGAGGACCCAGGCGCAGAGCGTCTTCGGGCCATTCTTAGCACATTTCCCAGGTGGCGAGTGGGCGTGGGGTGGGGGAGCGCGGGCGATGGCGGGGGATGGTGGAGAAGGCGGAGGAGGAGCTGGGGGAGGCCGGACTCCAGGCGCGTCTCCAGGCCCTGGAGCCAGTGCGGGCCCCCTGCGGCCACCTCGTCGCCACCGGGAGGGAACGGTGCACCCGGAGCCGGAAGCCCAGAGCTGCCGGGGAGGAGTTTTGCATCCGTTCTCCCTGCAGCGTCCTGGGGTGGCAGCTGCATTGGCCCTCTCAGCCCCGCACCCCCACATTCTTTCTGGTCTCTCTTACACCCCCGGCTCATCTCAGCCCTGATTTTGTTCCATTTGCTGATTTTCGTGGTGTGAATACCCCCCCACACACTGTGGCGGATTTCAAGCTCAAGTGTGAGTCCCTGAACCAGGGGTTGGGGAGGGATGGTCACAGTTGGCCCTCGCAAGCTGGTGGAAGCCGGCTCCAGCCCTCCCCGTGCCAAGATTCCTGACTTTCCGCTCGCTTTCTGTCCAACCCGCCCCCCCCATCCCCCAGTTCTGTGCTCAGGGCCTGACACAGGGCTGGCCTTCAAATATATTTAATTAAATGTACTGCTCTGAAGCTTCATGCGTGATGAGGCACAGACCTGGGAGTTCAGATACCCAAGTTCTGGTCCCAGTTCTGATGCTAACTTCCTGCATGGGCCTCAGTTTCCCCACCTGTGAAGTAACCAGATCATCTCCAAGGTACTTATGGTTAAAAAAATCTATACATTCTGCCTGAAATTGCCATAATGAATAGATGATGGTTCACAGGGAATGAAGAGGTTCTGGACAAAACCGCACCCCTAAGGCAGGCTGGTCAGGGGCTGGGATCCGGGACCTCATCAGAGCAGACAGAGGTGGCCACGGGCAGCCCACGGTCAGTAGAGAAGGCTCTGCATCCGAGAGGGGAGCAGCCTCCTGCCTGGGTTCAGGCGTGGGCTGCCAGTGGGGTGTGAGGCCCAAGGGAGCCGCTCCTGGGAAGATGAGGCCGGGAGTGGATGTGCCCCCAGACCATGCCTGGCACCCAGTGAGCTCCCAGTAAATGTGCAGATGTGCAGACAGGTTCTCCATCTCTGGTCAAAGGCCGGCTCCTCTGGACTCCCCTCCAGGAAGCAGGGCGAGTCTTTGCTGTCTGACTCAGGGAGGAGGGACGGGGAGAGTTGAGCAGACCTTCCTAAGCCAATGTTACCTGCACCAGTAGGGGCAGCCAAGAGGTTGTTCTGACAATGCTCTTTCCACCCCTGCACCTCCTACATCTCTGTCTCCTCCAGACAGGACAGGGTCTGACTCAGATTTGTCTCCTGCCAGCATCTGGCATAGAGCCTGGAAAATACTCAACCTTCAGAGAGTAGGGAGGGGGTAGGCGAATGAGGGATGTGTGTGTGTGGATGGATGGATGGAAGCATGGACAGATGGAAGCAGGATGGATGGATGGATGGATGGATGGATGGATGGATGGATGGAAGCATGGATGGATGGATAGATGGATGGATGGATGGATGGATGGATGGAAGGAAGCATGGACAGATGGATGGATGGGTAGATGGATGATGGGTAGGTGAGGGGATGATGGATGCATGCATGGAAATACATATGGATGGATTTATGAATGGATGGATGGACGGATGGACAGATGGATGATGGATGGATGGGAGCATGGACGGATGGATGGGTAGATGGATGATGGGTAGGTGAGGGGATGATGGATGCATGCATGGCAATATATATGGATGGATTTATGAATGGATGGATTTATGAATGGATGGATGGATGGATGGATGGATGGATGGACGGATGGACAGATGGATGATGGATGGATGGATGGAAATCCATGTCTCTAGCCCCCTTGCATGGATCACAGGCATTTCCAGGGCAGACGCAGCCAGGTAGTGTATGCCACCCACTGGCCTCTCCCTGGTAGCCAGTCTAACCCCTCATCCCATCAAGTCCCCTTGCCATTTCTCCTGGTTACCCCTTCTCCCCCATCGCTGCAGCCACAGCCGTATTCAGACACCCCCACCCCCCATCTCTCACCTGGACTAGCTCTCAGCCCTCCAACTCGTCTCCCAGCTACAGGAGCTTTATCCTCCCTCCCAGTCCACCCACTTGAGTGAAATTTCTGAAATGTGAATTTTTCTCATGGCTCACCACCTGCACTTTACAGAGAACACAATGCAGTGCCTTTGCGTGTGGTTTAAGAGCCTCTGCGTCCCCACCTTTTTGGTCTCGGTTCCCCCAGCCCTGCTCCCCTTTCCCACTTCAGTCTCGCCCTTGTGCCTTTGCCCAGGCTGTGTCTGCCTCCTGCCATCTCTCTCCGCTTGGGTCACTCAAGCTTAATCCCCCCCTCGCCTGGTTCCCAGGGCTGTCCCCAGAGCCCTGTCCTTGGCGATCGTCCATATTCTCCGTGGTCCCCTCCCCGGCACCCAGTGAGTTACACAGCAGTGCACGAAAGCCGTGTGTCCCGGGGGAGGGCCTGGCCTCAGAGCAGTGTCGGACGGAGGAACTCTGGGCCGAGGTTCTGGAGCCCCAGTCTGGCACCAAGTCCAGCCTCCCTGGGAGCAGAGGGGAGCAGGGAGTCTCCTTGGGGTCCGAGAGCCTCCCCGGGTTTGGGCTCAGCTGTGACACCCAGGCAGCCCCTCCTCAGCCTGGGCCCAGGCTCCTCACCTGTGAAACAGGCACCACAGTCTGCCCTGGCTTGCTGCAGAGCCTTCGGGAGATGCAATGCCGCCTGCCAAGCACCCACCCAGAAGGGCCCAGTGCATAGTGGGCCCACAGGAGCGGCCGGCTCTTTCCATTCTCCACTCTCCAGCCTCAGTTTCCACATCTGTAAAACAAGGGGCTGGCGCTGGCCATCTCTCAAGCCCTCTGATTCACTTGCTGTGGTCTCTATGGCTTCTGAGCCACCTCTTCCTGAGCCCCTCACCCAACGTCAATGCCAACAGGTTGAGCACCTACTGTGTACAAGGGGCTTTCCCCGAGCCCTGCCTGCGAGGTGGGCTGTCACCCATCCTGCAGACGCGGAAGCCGAGGCTGCGTAACCATCTCAGTGTGCGCCGGCGGCCCCAGGCCTGAGCCCAGCACAGCCCAACGAGGAGGGGCTGTGAGATGGGGAAACTGAGGCACCGAGAAGGGAATGGAGAAGGGAGGGTCAGGATTCCTACTGAGGCCAGAGGCAATGAGCCTCCATCATCTTGGGATTCAGGGGCCTGTCCTAATTTAGAACTGAATATGAACATTTTTGTATACTTCTCCCTGGGGACCTTGCATTCTTCCCTTGGGTCCTCAAAAATAATTCCACTGGGAGTGGCACTTGTGCGTATAGGGTTTCATCTCGGGGTGCTGAAGGGGTTTGGGAACCAGCTGGAGGGGGTGATTGCAGAACTAAGTGAATGTGCTAAACGCCACCAAATTGTTCCTTTGAAGTGAGTAAAAGAAAAAATGTAATTCGACCAGCCTGTTTCTAAAGGTCAGTTTACTGGGAGCAGCTGACCAGGGGGTGGGGAGCGGCTGGGTGGGCACATCCTGCCCCTCCTTGGGGGGACACGGCAGGCTGCGGGCACTCGGGAGGTGCTCACCATGCAGAACGGAGGTGGGTGGCCCCGCTGGGGAGCTTGCTCCCCAAGTGCTGTGAGAGGGCTCAGTGGGCAAAGAGCTGCGGAGAGCGGCCCCTCCCCTCACCCAGGGGCTCCCTTCACCCTGTACCCCCAAGGGCAGAATGAAGGGGGGCACCAAGCAACAGCACTGCCCAAATGCACCCTGTCCACATCTTCTGGATGTGCAGCCCCGACCATTGGCTGCTTCCTGCACCCCACCTTTTCTTTCCCGCTCGGGAAGAGTAGCCAGCAGGTGGGCAGCTCCAGGCCTCGAACACTGGGCCCAGCCGAGAAGTGGCCTTTGCTCCTTGGGGCACGTGCTGGCCGGAAGCCGGCCTGGTGGACGGTGTAATGGGGTCCGGGAACCCTGGGTCTGGGGTGGGCTCTGTGGACCCGAGCTGTTTGGAGGGGCAGGGGCTGCGGGGTAAGCGAGGGGGAGTGGCTGGGTGTGCCGGGGCAGGTTGGAATCGGGCTAGAGATTGGGGAGCTTCCTCTGCCCATGTTTTAAAAGCACGGCCGCTCTCTGCTCGCCAGTTGCGTGTTTTGCCAAGCCTCGGGGAGGTGGACAGGCTTCCAGAATGGAAGGCAGGAGTCAGGGAATCAGGTACCTCTGGCTGCAGCACCTTGGGGAGGGGCTCAGAGCGGGGTCAGGGGTTGGGGTCAGGCACTGAAGCGGGGTGGGGCAGGACATGACCTGGGGGCACTGGCTTCGTCCCTCTGCACCCCATGACCTCCACCTGTGACGTCCCCGGGTGGCAGCTCAGCCTCCTTCCCCGCCACCTCTCCTCTTGCATTTGGAGTGGAGAGGGATGTTCGAGGTCCTGATGGGGAAACTGGGCAGACAGCAGCCTGTCACTTCTCAAACCGGACACTCAGAATTTTAGCCCAATCACCTCCAGATCCTGCTTTTTATAAAATTGAGGCTGTTCGACCACCAGTTACCTTCACCAGGCAGCCAGCGTAGAAGCCCTGTGCGGTCAAGTCAGGGACGGTGGTTTCAGGTCCTAAACCCAAGAGCCCTGACTAATGCACCAGGAAAGACTGCGTCTTCTCCACCAGCTCGGATCCCCCTGCCTCCTTCTGGACCTCCCAGGCCAGGAAGTTGGGGTGCAGAGCTTGGGCCACTTCTTAAACTAAAGGACTGAGCAGGCAGGAGGCTTTTGATGGATCTGGAAAGCTTTGCATGCCCCGGACATCCCTTCACTGCTACTGCACATGAAAGAGGTGGCGTCTCCCCCAGGTGGAGCCGTGGGGGCCACAGGTGGGGTCGACAGTCGAGGCGGCTGAGGCACATTCAGCTTTCGAGCACGGGCCGGGTGAGCGTGGAGAGGTGCGTCCTCCTCAGCCGTCCTGGGGAGCGTTCCCGGGTGGGCACGCATTCCGTCTGTATCTCATTGGTTTCCGGGTTGGGATACCGAAGGCCTCTTCAGCCTTGCAGGGTTAGGTGGCTTTCGCGCGGAAACGCATCCACAGCATATGTTGGGTTGCGATTTTGCCTCACAAGGAATTTTCCTTCTGACTCTCCTCTGCCGCGACCCTGAGGCGTGGAGGTCTTTGTGCAGAAACTGTTGACTCGGTGGTCTCCCCGGTTGCTCGTTGCTGAGAGGAAAGGAGCCCCACAGGGAGGAGCAGAGAATGGACGGGATGCCAGCTCGCACCCCGGAGGGGCCTGGGGTCGGGGGAGAGAAGCCAAGTGGGCCACGAGTTGCTGCTGCCACTTCTTAGCTCTCGTTCCAATCAGGGCCTGGAGGCCGAGCGCCGGGACGCGGGCAGACTCCCTCCCAGCGGCCAGTTCACGGGCGGCCTGGGTGCCGACCAGGGGGCACGATTTAGGAGGAAAGAGGCCTGGGTTTTTCTGTCCGCGGTACCCGTGTGTTTCTTTGCTGGTCTCCGTGCCAACGCACGCCCCCAGCCTGCCAGCCGTCGCGCAGGGGACCGGGGCTGGGTTGTGATGAGTCAGCCTTGGCGTCACTGACGGTGTGCCGGAATATTCCCCACCCGTGTATTATAAAACTTGGGGAGGGAGGGAAGGATGGTGGGAGAGTCTGAACATCAGCTCCCCAAAAAGGTCCAGGTCCCAATTTCCAGAGCTGTGAACAAGGGAGGGTCCACGACAGAAGGGAGGTCAGGGGGCAGGTGGACTCGAGGGTGCTCCTGGGCTGACTCCAAGGAGAAGAGCTGTCCTGGGATCTCAGGGCCCTCGGCAGAGGAGGCGGGAGGGCCTGGAGCCGGGGAGAGGACACTGGCCCCGGGGACGGAGATGGGAGTGATGTCCTGTGAGGGTGGAGGGGGGTCCACCAGCCTCGGGGGGTGAGGAAGGCCTCTCGGAGCTGGAAAAGGCAAGGGACCGGGTTCTCCCCAGGGCTCCGGAAGGCACCAGCCCTGCCCACGCCTTTTTAGGGGTTTGGGCAACTGACTCGGGACTTCTGCCCCCCAGAACAGTGAGAGAGTGAGTGGGTGTTGCTTTAAGCTGCCGAGTTAGTGTTCACTTGTCACAGCGTCAAGAGGAAACTGATACAGAGCGTCCGTGGGCCTCAGTGGGCTGACCTGCGGCACCGGGGCAGGAAGAAATGTCTCAACTGACAGATGAGGAAACCGAGGTGCAGGAATTCCGGTCTCGTGCCTGAGGCCAGGAAGGGCAGCGGGACGAGGGCTAGGGGCTCTGGCTCCTCATCCAGAGGCACCGGGGCATCCTGCTGCCCCCATATGTGGGCTTTGTGGGGCCCCCGGTCATTTCCCGAGGGCTGGGGGTCAGAGAGGAGGCCTGGGGCTGTGTGACCGTCGGGCC
This sequence comes from Choloepus didactylus, assembly GCF_015220235.1. NCBI lineage: Eukaryota > Metazoa > Chordata > Mammalia > Pilosa > Megalonychidae > Choloepus > Choloepus didactylus. Next base: position 4,894,002 of record NC_051312.1, read on the forward strand.
CCGTGGCTGGTATCCCAGGAGGTGGGCTAAGATAAGGCCACGGTGGCCCCGGCCCACAGCTCACACCTGCCTGGGGAGGGAGGCACTGCTGGGGACACGTGGTTGGGGACAGGGCCCGGCCAGCGGAGGGCAGGACTCGAGATGGTGCCGGGAAAGGCTGTCCTTGGCCACGTGCAGTGTCCAGGCAGAGCCCGACCCCACGCCTCTCCCAGGAACTGTGCAGGCCCTCGCCCTGTCCTGAGGCGGGCACGGGGCACGCTGGGCAGGGGCACTGAGGACCCCGGGAAGCTCGGAAGACCAGCGCACACACGGCATCCCTGTGACTGTCTCGGCCATACGGGCAGACTCGGCCCTGGGTTCCTACCTTCCAGCCCTAGTAGATCCCCCTTGGGCCCCAGCACCCGCTCAGAGAGGCACTCAGTGGACATCCGTGCAATCGCAGAGCTCAGAACCCCCCGCTCTGCGGGGTCCGCAGTACCACCCTCCCATGTGCATGTGCATTTGGGCGCACGAGTGCCCCCACCCCCACGTTTCCAGCCGTCCTTCCTCAGCTCACCCAGTGCTCTGGGTGGGGGCTGCTGCACAGGCTGGGCGACCCCCAAAGGTGGTTCCTCCTGAGCTCCGTGGCAGGAGAGGCACCTGTTTCTAACTTGCACACAGCACTGCAGGGGCCGGGAGGCCCCCGGAGAAGGCCAGGCTGGGGTGGGGGGCTGGCTGTGGGCACAGGACCCAGGGAGGGCGGGGAGGTGGGGCTGAGGCTTGCACAGGAGCTCACTGAGGCCAGAAATTCTCAGACATCCCTTGTGTGTACACCACGTCCTGGCACCATCCCAGGCCCTGGGGAGCAGGTGGCAGCAGGACACACTCCCCAGCACCCCGAGGCCCCCGTTGCAGCAGGGTCCTCCAGGATGCGAGGACAAACAAGGGAGATACTTTCAGACGGTGGCCGATGCTGTGGACTGACAGGACAGGCTGCTGACATGGGACAGACGGTCAGCAACGGCTGGGACAGGTGGGGACAGGTGGGGAGGCATTTCGGGGGGGGCGTCTCCCCCTTCCCCACTTCCTCGCCGCTCCTAGAATTGTGAGGACACAGGAGACAAGTGGGGGGTCTAAATAGTGCCGGTTGTGGGGGGCAGTGCCAATGGCGTATGACCCAAAAAGTGGGTGCCGAGGGCCCGTGAGGACAGGCCTGCCCCGCGCCTCAGAGTGGTCAGCTCTTGGGGCCGAGAGCAGGGGCCCCACCCCTGGCCGGCCACGCGACCTTGAGCCAGGCCCAAACCTCTTGAGCCCCAGCCTCCCTGTGCAAAAGGGGAAGGAACGAGTGCCCCCCACAAGGGCTCTGTGTGAGGGAGAGTGGACACGGCCGCACACAGAGTCCAGCTGTCCGTGAGCACTTGGCATCGTGGCTTTTATCATCGGCGCGTGACAAACATGGTCACCTGCTGTTGGAGCTTCAGCTGGCTCTTCTCAGCAAGATGGAGGGAGGGAGGAGAGAGTGGAAGGAGGGAAGGGAAGTCTAGTGAGTGTGTTTCTGTTGGAATCTGCTTTGATAAACTCGCTCATCCTGGGGTGCCGTGATTAATGAGCGAGCATCTGGGGTTTGGGGATAGAAATGGGACTTGGTGGTGAATGGAGGCCAGGCTGGTCATCTTTCCGATTTGAAGGAAAGGAAGGAAGGGGACTGAGTGTAGCAGAGCCCGTCCTTGCAGACAGGGGCCTGGAAACGAGCAACCTGGTCGTCGTGCTCACGGGCGTGCGGCTCGGAGCAGGTGGGCTGCCCCGAGGACAAGGGAAAGGCAGAGGGCTGCTCGGGGTGGCCTGTGCTCCCCAGAAGAATAATGGGGAAGGCAGGTGGGGAAAATCAGGAAATCCCAAAGAGCCGGGAAAGAATGGAAAGAAGCTTGCCAGGCTGGAGGCTGTGGAAATTTGGAGCATCTGCGGCCTGGCAGCCAGGGCTGACTTAGGTCTTTGGAGGATTGACAGACATGCTCAACTCACACGTCTATTTGGATACCGTGGAAAATGGTGGCAATAACTCAAGGTACGGGGCGGCAGGGAGCAGATGGGCCGGTGACCTCCTCTGGAGAAGGGCAGGCAGAGACAAGCACCACAACCGAAGACTTGTTTTCCTAAGAGAAAAACGGGCAAGTATCTGATGATTCCAGCCTCTGTAGACGAGGAGAAGGACTGGGCCCCATGCCAGGCAGTGGGTGCCTGAGAGGGATTCAGGCAGTCCTGTCCTGCTGGGTGTGCACAGTCATGTGAGGTGTAGCAACAAAGGCCTCCTGGAAGTGGTGGCTTTGGAATGGGCTTTGAAGATTGAATAGGAGTTCGGCAGAGAGAGAGAGAGAGAGAGAGCATAGGGAGAGTGCTCTGGCTTGAAGTATAAGCAAAGGAGCATGCTTCTGCCCCTCCTTCACCTCTAGGATACGCACGGGGAAACTATCTTTATGTGGCCCTTGGCCAGTTCACTGAACCCAGGGCTCCCACGGAGTGACGAAAGCGTGTTATTAAAACCAGAAGCTGTTCCCTCACCAGTTTCCCTGCACTGGGCTTTGCTTTTCAGTCTGCTCGGTGGTGTTCCGGTTTCCCTGCTCCCATCCACCGGCCGGCTGTGCCCACTCTGCCCTCTTGTTTTGAGTTTTATGGCAGGGGTGGGATCTCCCTGGGGCATCTCCTTGGAGCATCCTGGGGTGGGGCGAGGCTGCTGGAACCACCCAGCCCTGTCTGGTATCCTGAAGTCCCCAGGGTGCCAGGCTCCACCCCAGACAGCCCTGGGCTGCCGGGCAGATTCTCAGCCCCTCAGGAACCGTGTCCAAACAATGGGAACGATGACTTCCCTTGTGGTCGACTCGAGCCTCAGTCTGCAGGAAGCGCTGGAGGACTGTGAGGCCATCACCACACTCACTCCTGCTCCTGCCATTGAGCCAGAGTTCAGGTCTAGCCCCAATTTGAGCCCCTGCCCCTCAGCATAAAAATAATAAGGTTGGGGGGGGGGCATTACTTTGCTTTTCGGAAAGGATTCTCCAAGTGACCACTTAAAGAGCGAGCCTTTCTAGGGCATCTCGCAGATGACCCCATTTCTAGAATCCCATTTCCTTGTGTGTTTCCTGAAGCTCAGGTGCGGTTTCCAGCCAGGTACACCTGTGTTCTGTAAGTGTAGGGGAGGATTACGGCTTTCGTAGCTTTCACGATGTGTAGCTACCTGCAGTTTATTTGGAGACACCGACCTGCCTGTTTTATTTGTGTCGATTTGAGCATCCTTAGAACAGGGGTCTGCAAATTATGCCCCCGTGGGTCAAATCCAGCCCATTGCCTGTTTTGGTAAATAAAGTTTTATTGGAACGCAGCTGTGCCCACTTGTCTGCATGCTGCCTGTGGCTGCTTGGGGACTAGCGGAGCAGACTTGGGTTGTTGCAACAGGGACCATATTTGACTTGCAAATGTTGAAATGTTCCTTCTCTGGATCTTTACAGAAAAAGTGGTCAGAGCCCCTTTCGTAGGGCCTGTTAAAATGTGTCTCCCTCTTATGTTTAGGTGCCCTTAGGGCTGCCCCCTTCAGTAAAGCTAACCTCTTCCCTGAGCATCAGGTCATGCACCAGAAATGAAATATTCTGTGGCTCTGGCGAGCAGGGGAGGGAGTTTGGGCTGCAGGTGGACGTGAGCTGGGGCCGGGACACTCCCTCAGGCTGCGAACTGCCTGGGATGCTGGTGACCTCGGGGGCAATGCCGTCCTGGCTGGGTAGCTGGGTACGTGGGCCCGAAGAAGGGCTGGGGGTTTAGGGCGAGCCCCCCAGCTCCTCGCCCCACCCTGGGGTGCCCGGTCACCCCCACACGGTGCCTGATCCCCGTGGAGAGGCAACGGCTTTGGGTTTGATCGCTGTGGTGGGCGTCCACCACCCCTCCACCCCAGAGCTGGCCTAGGGAGGAGAGCCCAGCAGCCTGGCCCGCGGCCCGCCCAGCGTGGTCTTTTGGAGGGAGCTCCGAGACCAACAGATGGGGAGGCCTGGCCTGTCATTTTAATTAACGAAGGAAGAAAAGTCACAAACAGCCCCTTCCTGTGCTCTCATGGAAATGCCAGGCGGTTGGACTGTTTGCTGGATTTTTGTTTAAAGAACGTTCCGTTTGGAGTCAAAGGCCTGGGTTTAAGAGCTTCCCTGCCCCTGGCTGAGCCAGGTGAGCCTCAGCAGAGCCTCCCTGCCTTGACTTTCCCCCACTTCCCAATGAGGAGGACCCCACCAGCCTGGAGGGTGTAGGGGTCACGGCCTCAGAAGTCAGGGAGAACGGTTTTACACACAGCTGCGGGCAGTTGGCACACGCGGCGGCTCCCTCCCACCCATGGTGCTCTGGAAGGCAACGTTCACCCTGGTTTCCCAAGGACCATCCCGGTTTTAAAACCGACAACCCCGTATCCCAGGAATCCCCCTGGTCCTGGAGAAAGAGGGACAGTGTCCCTCCAGGCTGTGTCACAGACCTGGGTACAGGAGCCTGTGGTTTAGGCTTTATTCCCCGAGTCAGTGAGTGCTGACCGAGCCCCTGCTCGGATAAGCCAGCCTTTCCTTCTGTGAAACTCCAGGCCCCGAGCATCCCGCCTGGGCCACCGACAGTTATCCCCAGAGCCAGGCCTGGACACAGGTCTGTTCATCCAGAGCTGGGCTTTTCCTCCGTTTGGAAAATAACAGAGGGTGGCAGGGCCCATCCAAGGCCGAGAAATGGGCCGGGCACAGAACCAGGCCCTGCCAGAGTCAGACCGCACTGCAACTTCTTCCAACAAAGCATCTGACAAGAAGAAGATAAGGCAGAGCACAGGGCTGGCGATTCGGGGGCGCAGAGAGGGCTACCTCGCTGGGGCCGTGGGGAGGTGACCTGACCTGTGGCTGAGCCCAATTAAACACCTACTGAAGGAACCGAGTCAAGGCTCCTGCAGACAGGAGAACGTTAGCTCACGTGGTGACGTGAGTCCGGCCTCCTTGCGGGAGAGAGTACGGAGGCCTGGCTGCAGCCGAGGGAGATTGGAGGACAGGTGGGGGCAAAGGTCAGATCCCAAAGTGTCTTAGCCATGGTCGGGAATTTGGATTTTATCCCAGTGATGAGGGGAAGCTGTTGGCAGGGTTCAAGCCGGAGCACGTAAGGTTGTAGGTTGGGGGACTCTCCGCTCATTTTGCCAGCAGATTCTTTTACACGGGAAGCATGTCAAAGTTTTCCAGTTTATACCTAACGCTTTGGAGCAAACGACGTTCCGTGTGCCCAAGACGTGTTTCTTAAGGGCTAATGAAGTCTTCCAGACCCTGCTGGGCACCAGGCTCTGGGCTGGGCACCTTTTCACATCTTTTCTAACACCCTGTGCCTTTCGAGTCTGGGATCCACATCTGTATGCACAGGTGAGGGCTTTGACAGTCAGTGGGTTCAGGAACGTGGCCAAGGGCGCAGAGCTGGTTTGATGATGCTGGGATCCCAACCCGGAGCCGTTTCCTCTTTTTGTCCACACTGCCATCCTTCTCAGCAGGGAGCTGCAGCAGCCTCCCACTGTTAGTTTTTACACCTTTCAGCCGCATCTTCGTCTTCTCCCCCAGCCGTTCCTGGCAGGTACCCGCCTGATGGTGCTTGGGAAATGTTGTGGGGTGATTTATTACAAAGTAATGAGACAATTTAATTTCCATCAAGTTCTTTGCACATTATTGTTTCTATTAGGAAAAACTTCTCTTGCTTATCCTGTTAGCAATGAGGAGGAAAGTGGTTGTAATAAACACCAGGGGGGTGTGTTTGTAATTGATGATTTAAGAAACGGCTCCGCATGTGGGCTTCTCCGTGGAATAGAGTGGGGGGCTCCGGTGGACGGGGCCCTGAGTCGAGGTGAAGTGACGCCACACCCCAGCGAGACGGGCTCCAGGAGCCAGGAGTGTGTCAGCTATGAATGAAAGGCCCACACTCGTCTCCCGCGTGTAAAACGACATCCACTCCCTGAGCACAGCCTTGCAGGGCTGTAATGGTGCAAGATGGCACCGGGCTTCATGGTGAATTCCCCCGGTGAGTGCTGGAACCCTCCGCCGGGTACAGGAAGGGCAGGGGGGTTGAAGAGAGCAACGCTGAGTGTTACCCGACCAGAGAGCGGGAGGTGGGCTGCTGGGGCGCGGCGGGCGACAGGGGACGTGAGGAGCCCTCCACTCGCCCACAGCCGGCCAGGTCTTCCCAAGGACAGGCCAGTCCTGCCACCCGAGTGGCTCTCTGTCCCTCTGCAGCCAGCCGGCCGCCGTGAGCTGGGCTGCCTGCCCAGGCCCTCGCTGGCAGCCCTGCCGAACTGGGACACCTGTTGAGTCCCGGCACCCCCTGCGGAAGAGCTGCCGGGCTTCCAGTTCCTCTCTTCCTCCCTGATTGGCAGAGCCCAGAAATTTCTAGGACAGCCATTGCCATTCCGTTCCCTGGAGGCTCCTCTTTCTAATAGTGTTCAGTCTATCCCTGAAATGCATTTACACGGGGAGTGACTTAGAGGAGCCCCTCCTGGGCTTCCACTGGGGCTCTCCCCAACCCAGAGCTCCCGGAGGAGCTTTCTGGGGACCCCTGCCCCTGCCGTCCAGGGCTGCTTACAAAGCCCTCCCTGGGCCTGCCACCCTGAACCCCACAGGCCCCCGCCTGGCTTATATCCGTTGTATTAAACACACTCATTGTCCACATTGAGTATATTTTGTTGCTATTAAAAAAAAAAACCTGAAACGAGTGATGTACATTTCCTTTCAAAACCCATTTGACAATCAGTAACTCACTGATTTCACTATTGGCGTCCGTGATGCCTTAGCCATCATCATGCGTACCCAAGAGTTCTTTCAGAGGGAGGAGATCCAAACTGAAATGAAATTTCTGTGGATGCTGAATTGAACACGGAACGAGGTTGGCCCGCGGTTAGATTGCGGAGACCTTTACTTAAACGCCTCCTGAGTTGGATGTGGTGTTTGGCTCTTTGGCTTCCAGAGCCAGTGAGTTTTGTTTTCCTGGTGGCAGGCATGTTTGTGGCTTTCAGGCTGCAGGGGGTGGGGTGTGTGGGGCCTAATAGCCAAAATAGCCCCACTGCTCTCCACCGCCAGCAGCTCTGCATTGCCCCTGTCCCAACCCTCAACAGGGGTAACTAGTGCAATTTGCCCGACGCTGCCCAGTGCTTTTGTCCGCGTTTTCCGTCTTCCGTGGAGCCTCTCACCCTATTCGTGTTCAACGTTCTCCCAGTCTTCGTGCTGGTCTGACGTCCGGTTCCTGCATGGGGTCTGGGCAGCCTTGACCGCCTGCAGAGACTCCCGCCCAGAGCTTGCACATCCCACCTGCAGATACCTACGCTGGGAGCTCTGTCGTCTGCCTCACCTCCCAGACCCTTCCCAAGCTACCTCCAAAGAGCAACCGTCAACTCAGAGTGGTTGGTGTTTATGCCGATGACTTGCAGAATTATTGCCAGCACTAATAGGTTTTTTTGGATGAATTTTTTAGAAGGAAAAATGATTGTTAGGCAAAAAGTTCCTGCCACATCTGTCAAGTCAGCCCTGGGTCGTTGCAGTGGGGTTCAGGCCTGGGTGGGGGGGATGTCTAGGGGAAGAAGTGGGGCCATTGATTTTCTATCGTTCTGACCCCTTGGATGATACAGTGGGAAAGCTGGAGCTGTCACAGGCTGGCTAAAGCCTGCGTCAAGCGTCTCCCCTCCCAGCGGTGGCCTCTGGACCTCTCCTTGGGTGTGCAGACAGACGGACATCCGCGGTCTCGCCGTGGCCCTTAGGGCAGCAAGGCCTGGCTGGCTGTGCTCCAGCCTAACTGATGTGCCTCAGAACCCTTGTCCATGGGGTTCCTTCTGCCTGGAATGTTCTCCTCCCCCTTACGCCCTCCTCAGCCCCCCAACCCATTCATTGCTGGACACACTTTGGTTTCTGTCCATTCTGCAGCATCGTGTTCTTTCCCTCGGGAGCCCTCTATGTCGCTGAATGCACCCATTCAAATGACAATCAGAGTGACATCTGTCTTCCCCACTTGCTCGGTATATTCATTTCCTGGGTCAGCTGTAACGAATTACCACAAACGGGATGGCTGGGAAAAGTAGAAATTTACTCTCCCACAATTCTGGAGGCCAGAGGTCTAAACCAAGGTATCAGCAGGGCTCTGCCCCCTCGAGCCTAGACGAGGCTCCTTCCTTGACTTCCAGCTTCTCGGGGCCCCAGGCTCCCTTGGCTTGTGGCTGCGGCCACAATACTGCCCCGTCGTCTATTCTCAAATCTCCCTCTTTCTCTTATGAGCCAGTTGTTGGATTCAGACCCACCCTAAATCCAGGACGATCCCATCTCGAGGTCCTTAATTAATTATGACCGAGAGACCCTATTTCCAAGTAAGGTGACATCCCAGCTACTGGGGGTTGGGACCACGACGTGTCTTCCTGGGGACATGACTCAGCCCTCTCCACTGGCACCCCTGTGAGGGCCGAGGCTGGGTCTCGTTTTTTTTTCTCTAATAAATGCCAAGTTCCCTGTCCATTAACTGACACTCAGTGGGGTTCGGTAAGTAATGGCTTCATTAATGTACTAATTCATGTAGCAGCTGCACCATTGATCCCAAATACTTCTGAACTTCATCCTCCACCAAAACCCAGTTCCAGTTTAGCAAGGAAGAAATGTGGCTGTTTTTTTTTGAGAGGGGCCCTGAGAGCTCCAGGTGAAGCCATCTGGTCTACCCCAACAGCCCTTACATTCAAATTAAAATGCTGGGGATGGGCCTCTTTGTGTGATGGGCAGACACCACCCCAGGGTCCTGCCTGCTTGAACATTTCTGCCGACCTAGGCCTGGCTTCCTGTGGCTCCATGTTTATGCTTCTCCAAGATCAGGTGCCGCTGCTAAGGGAGCTTGTTCAGTGACTGACAAATCCTAAGCACCAACTGTCACCGCTGGCACCTGCTACCTCGTGCACCCAAGAAAATTGCAGCCTTCGCTGAAGGCACATGATGGCACCCTGTTGGGGGAAGTTGAACCTTGGGCTACTGTTGAAAACCTGCTGATGCTTGGCCACTGGTGGTCTTCGCAGGAAGGCTCTGGAAGCATCTTCAGGCCTGGTGGAGGGGTGCACCCTGACTTCCCACGAGCTTCACTGTCTTGCTCCAACTTGTTAATTGCTGCAAGTGGATTCAGTAGATGTGCCGTGCAGGGGGGTGTTGGGTGAGTGGGAACGTGGAAACTTTGACCGTCTCTACTGCGTGGCCCCAGAAGTGTATGGCTGTGGGGTCACGCGTGACGTGTTAGTGGATGTGCTCACACACACCAGGTAACCACGGGGAGAGCTGACCTCACACCAGCTCATTGTGTCAACCTCTCATTTATTGATCTCTCCCTCTGCTCAAGGGGTGCCTTGGGGGATGTGCGTGTGTAGCTGCCCCCCACCGTCTCCATGGTAGCCCATCACCCTGACTGCATCTTGGGATGATTAGAAAAAGGTAACTGCCCTCCCTCAAGACACTCTCCTTTCCTTATGGGGAAACTACCGTAATAAATATATGGGTCTCAGGTGGCAGGGATGCCAGTGACACCCTCCAAAGTTGTACCCTGCACAACCTGCACAGCTGTGCTTGGCAGGGCTGGATGCGCCACCTCCTTTAACCCCCGTAGCTCCTGCTGCAGGCGGAAGTTGGCGAAGGAGACTGCAGACACTGAGAGAGAGCCTTTCTGGGAACATTGAAATACTTCCCACCTTGCTCAGAAAACATATTTTGAGGAGAGCACGACTAGATTACATTTTGTCCTTCAGACAACGAGCTAAGTTTGGACCAAGTCCACCTAGAGCAGACTTTATTCCATGTAGAGAGATTTAAAGGAGAGCTGGGCATGATGTTTGTTCCCAAGGACACGGAGCCAGTTACTAGGACAGTGAATGAGAAGGATCCTAGGAGAGGCTTGGGCAAACTCAAAGGATCCCCGTGGAGAGAACAATGATGTCCCCCTTACTGGAAAGGTTTGGGATGGCTTATGTCCAGTTCAAAAGGCCAGTGGGTTGACCAGTGTTTGGGGAGGGCATGGCAGGTACTTAAGGTATTCAAAGGCCCAGGGGGCGAGGAGGTGAGTAAATTATAAGGCCACGTTTAGGGGATTTCAAGAAGAACAAAAATGATGGGGCTGCGGGTACCAGGATCTCCTTGAGCAGGTTCTAGAAGGATGATCATTCGCAGTAAGGGTGGAGGCACATCAGGGTGTGGGGCGGGGGCTGTTCTCTTCACGAGTCGCCGTCCCCAGGGACCAGGTGGCTTTGACTTCGACCACTTTCTGGTGTCAGCCACGCGGGGACGTGCCCCGTTGACGTCAGAGTGCGGGACATTTGAGCTGCACCTGGAGAGCACAGGTGCTGGTTCTGGGGGCTGCGGCTGGGGCGGGCTCCCGGGCATGGTACAGCTCCGGGGTGGCATGTGGGGGCCACGTCTGAACGCAGTGATTTCCGTGTGGGACCACGGCCATGACCCCGCAGCGGGTTTTAGATTCACAACCCAGCTGAGGACATGTAGAGGTGAGCCCTCCGAGAGCTTCCCATCTCCGGGAAGGATCTTCCCAGCAGCCCAGGGTGCAGGATTTCCCCGTGGATTCCGTGGGGACAGGGAGATGGCAGTCACCCCTTTCAGGCAAAATGCGACATGAGCTGCTGTTTCGAGGAAATAACTCAACCTTTCCAAGTTCTGCGCATTGCTGTGAAGATGGTCAGTTTCTGACGGCTGGGGGTGGCCTTCCTTCCCTCTTTTGTCTTTGGCTCCTCGGACCCAGACAGTTGCCTGCACTAGGCATGCCGCCCTGCTCCCCTGCACCTGCCCTCTGGGTTCAACTGGGAATTGGGATTGTTCTGGAACCTTCACCCAAACCCTGCGGACATTTGTCGGTCACCTCCCCCTGCAGTTGCTGGGCCCCTGACATGCGTCCACATCTGTTTTACTTCATGCCACAAACAATTGTGGGCATGCAGTGCCTGGCCTCATTTGGATGCCACGGCCGTTTGGGGGATCGGCAGGACAAGGCTACTGCTTTTCACGAGCTCGTGCCTTCCGAGGGAGACATCAGCTGGGGTGGCCCAGCACGAGGGGCTGACAGTGTGGGGGTGCTGATAACGACAGCTTCCGCCAGTCCAGGGGTGCCTGCCACCATGCATGGCATTTTAGGGCATTTTCTCATTTGCACTGGTTTCATTGCCTTGCTTTGCAGGGGGGGTAGAAACTGAGGCTCTGAGTAGCCAAGCAGGTCGTTGCCAGAGTCGAGATCCATACCCAGGTCCGCCCAAAGATGTTTATCCTGAAATCATGTGGGAAGGAAAAGTGAGAACCGGTCCTTTCTAGTGTCAGAGATGCCTGCTCCATAGGCGGGAGGGGCCATCAGGCAATGGCACAGTGACAAGGGAGGACTGGAAAGTTAGGTGATGGATTAGGAACCGCTGGGAAGGTTCAAAGAGGGCACAGGAGCCCGGCTCCATCTTTAGCCTGGGTGGGGGGAGGTGGCAGGTCCTTACAGGAGGAGGAAAGGATTGCCATGTGCAAGAGTGACTGTGTGTCCCCGGGGACCGTCCAAGGACCCCAGGTGGGTTATTTCATTACCTTCTCGGAAGACCCCGCTGGGCGTGACCTGTGGCTGTTGCCGTTTTGCAGAGCAGAGCTCCGAGGCTCAGCAAGGTTAAGCGCTGGGAACTTGGAGTCATAGCTGGGACTTGAGCCGAGTTCCGTGCGGCCCCAAAGCCTGTGCTCTCGCTGCTACCCTGGTCCCCACCCCTCCTGCAGTCCCTGGGGAGCTGGCCACCAAGTGTCCAGCACAGACAGAACACCAGCCCCACTGCCCCGAAGAAATCGCCGCATGGGGGACAGCCAGCAGGACGTGCTACAGCTGCCCCAGATCCGGGAGCCCGGGGAGGGTTTGGGGAGCATCAGGTCCCGCGGCCACGGTGCAGCACAAGGCAATGCGAACCTGGAGTGCCTGGGAGGGTCCCCCAGGGGCAGGGGCTCAGGACCCCTCGAGGTGGGGCATCACCTCCTGGAGTTGCTGGGGGCTGGCTGCCAGGGGTGAGCGCTGCTGGGGGCTTCGGGGCCTCCGGAGAGCCTTTCCCCAGTGAAGAGGGCAGAAGCGGTCCGGGCTGTGTGCCCCGCACTCGGGTGAGACGCTCAGAGGCGAAGAGGGCAGGGTGGTGGGAAGGCGCTCGGCCGAGGGGACAGGTGTGTGTGTGGGCTCTGGGGAGTGTGGTGCAGGCAGGTTTGAAGGCCTCGTGGAAGGTCCATTTGCCCAGGCATGTGTGGGCCCGTGAACCCCCAGCTGCTGCTCCCCTCACCTCCACGTGGTCACACCCACTCCTGCTAACTGACCGCACTTCTGGCTCCAGGGGGCTTTCCTGTCCCAGCACCGTCCAGGAAATCACCTCATCTGGCCCCACCCGGGTCCCGAGCGTTCGGTGGCTAGTTCTCACCGCCTTTTGATGAGTGGGGACACTGTGGTGTGGAGAGACCCGTCGCTTAGCAAACGCCAGCCCGCGCCTGCACCCCCGGGCACCCTGGAGCCCTGGGCTTCTGTGCAGGCTTTAGCCCTTGTGGGGTGGGCTGCGGGAGGCTGGGCCAGGGGCTCCCAGGCGTGACCGAGCTCCCCGTGGCAGGTCGTCCCTGGGCGGGAGGCAGAGCCACAGTTGGGGAACTGTGTCTGCCTCCTCGCCCGAGTTCTCAGACCACGCTCGACAGGCCATCCTGGCTGGCTACAGAGACCTGTCCCCATGGGGCTGCCCGTTTCCTGGAAGATCTGTCCCCCGATCATGTTGTGCGGTGGGGAGGGGTCAGGGCGGGAGTTTGGCTGCGTGACCTCAGTGTGTCCCCCAACCTCTCTGAGCCCCACTTGCCACACCTGTAGAATGGACGGCTCACCGGCCACTGCCCCTCACCTTCTCCGGTAGCTCAGGGTCAGTCATTAGCATCTCCTGGGCTTTTCCCAGCTGCAGGTGGTGAGTCCAGGGCTGGGCAGAGCTGCCCTGCACCCCCCTGGGGTTTAAACCCACTGGTGCTCTCTGTGTCCACAGCCCCTGGTGCCCAGAGGCCGGGCCCGGCGGGGTTCTCCGGGGCCTCCCGGCCTTCAGCCTTCGCTGCTCGCCCTGGCTCTGCAGTCTCCGTTCCCCTGGAACCCGGCTCCTTTCACAGCAGCCCCTAGAATGCTGGAGAAAGTCTCCCTCCACGTTGCCTCCCTCCCCAGCTGCCCTCCCCGCTCGCCAACTTACTTCCGGGGCTGCGGCCGCACAATCTGGGTGGGACGTGGGACGCCTGGGCCGAGGGTGGGGGGAGACAGCCGAGCTGGGGGCGGCCTGGGTGCCTCCCGGGGAGTGGGGTCAGGGTGGGGGTTCATATGGCCAAGCCCCCTTGACTGAAAAAGGAGAGGAGGCAGCCAAACAAAGTTGGAGCTTGGGGGTTTCTTTCTTGCTAAGCAAAGAGGCAAACAGTGTGGCTCCAAAGTGTCATCTCCAAGGGGAAGCCTGAAGACCCCCTTCTCCCCTCTCCCCACCGCTGAGCCTCCCCCAAAGGAGGCAGACGTGCTCAGCCCCTCTGGGGTGAGTGAAAAGCCCCCGATGCCGGGCGCCGGTGAGCGCCTCCAGACGCTGCAGCCCCTGCCTCCTCCGCGCGGGATGACGCCGCGGCCGCGGGCGCACTGTGGGCTCTTCCGAGGCTCGTGGCGCGCGCCACCCGCGATCGGGCGGGAGGAGGGGGCGGTCGGTGCACCACATGGGGCTCTGCGTCTCCCCGTGCCTTCCGCCGGCTCGTGCAGGGAGCAAATCGAGTCTGATTTTCCCTTAACCCCCATAAGGGGTTAAAAAAAAAAAAAATGCTGCCTCATTTCTCTTCCGGCTGATCGCATGCAGCTTCCCTGGAAGATGCCATCCGGGAACCAGCCCGGCCTGCGGGCTGCTCACTCCGTGGGCTCCCGCGTCCCCGCCAGCCCCCCGGAGCCCCGAGCGCAGCCCCGCGCCTCCCCTCCGCTGGCAGCCAGCCGCCCCGCCACGCAGGAGCCCCGCTCTGCCTCCCCCCGCTCCGGGCCCCATCGTGCCATGCTCGCCGATCCCGTTAGCCCCCACCCCCCAGCCTCCCTCACTCCTCCTGCCGCCCTGCGCGCTCGGCTCTCTCCACGCTGCCGGAGTCGGCGAGCTGGGCTGACTACTTGGCTGGAATGATGAACATCCCCGGCGCAGCCTCGGCCACGGTGATGATGATGATGGGCTATAATAATGGGCGCTATCCTCGGAATTCTCTCTACAGTGACTGCATTATCGAGGAGAAGACGGTGGTCCTGCAGAAGAAGGACAATGAGGGTTTTGGATTTGTGCTCCGCGGGGCGAAAGGTAAGAGCGGCTGCTCCCAGCCTGGAGACATTCGTGTGTGTGTGTGTGTATTTGTGTGTGTGTGCACGCCGGTAGGAAAAATGTTTCCCAGCGTGGAAATAAGCATTTTTCCTGGGGACACTTGGTTGCTAGACTACCGTGTTCTTTAACATTCTGCCTCGCTCGGAAAATGTTGTTGGGGCTTCCTTGAGGAATATTTTTAATTTTCCATCCACAGTATTACTCCGAGCGGTCCCCTCCCCCTCCGCTTTTGTCCGTCATGGGGATAATGCCTGTGTGGTGGATCCGTTCAGCCTGGCTGCGGCTGCACTCGCAGCTCCCGGGCTCCGATGCCCTGAGTTTCAGGTCTCGGGAAACTGCCCCGTTGTGTGAGTGGGATTCAGCTCCGAGTGCAGCAGCGGCTGCCGGCCACCACCTCGAAGGTGACTTTGCAAAGGGAACGTGGCAAAATGGTCCCCCGAGGCTTGGACCCAGCCAGCAGCACGCACATTCCCGGGCCTGTCGCGGGAGGCTCTGGAGCTGCATTCCCAGGCGGTGCCCCCACCGCCGGCCTTTCCCTCGTGGGCTTGCCTTCGGGAAGAAAACAAGATGGCATCGTCTCCCCATGAAAGGAAGCAGCCCTCCACGGCGTGTGTGGGCCAGGGATGTCTGAGTTTCACCTCGGTGTCGCTGTGCCGCGCTGGGGGTCCCACACCTGTGCTGGGGAGGCCTTCTTGGGGAGCACCCTGCCTACCTGAGGCTTGGGCAGCCCTGATGACCGTCCGGCCAGACGGAGAAAGAAGAGAAGAGAAATCGGAGTGTGAGTGTGTCAGTGAGTGTGTGTGTGAGAGTGTGTGTGTGTGTGTGTCCCACCCTCCCCCTGCCTGGGCCCTCCTCGTCAGCCCACCCTCAGCCTCCCGTCGCTGCCAAGAAAAGTCCCTCTCTTGCCCAAGAGTTGCAGTTGGCAGGTGTGTGGGAAGCCCAGCCTCGCTCCGCCAAGCAGCGGGGGTGCAGCCCCCGTGGACCCCTGCTCTCTGAGGGGTAACAGAAGACTGAGCTCCCTGTGCAGAGAATTCCTAGCAGCTTCCAGATCTGCAGCCACCCACTGGGTCAGTGCTATGTTCCCTCCGTGTTCCCATTTGAGTCCCCTTGGTGGCAAGTCTACGTAGATGTACATTTGGCAAGTGGTTTGGTGTGGTTTCTGTAGCTCTGTGTGGCATGGGAGGAACTTTTCCATTTTTAGCACCGAAAGTGTTTAGTCATGGATGCTTTTAAAGAAAATGACAGGCGTGGAGATATGTACAACAGAACACATTATTCCCTGTCTTCAGCAGAGAGGCCAGAACATAAAATGGTGGTCCCAGAATACCATTGGCGTCATGGCTTGAGTTGGCTTTGACCCATGAGTGGGAGCCTCAGACCCCTTCCAGGAGCCAGCAATGGCCTGGACCACCCACTCCCACTGGGAGACGCAGGGGTCTTCCTTCTCCCGGGGCCCTGTGGGGAGGCCCGGGGTCGCCAGCTGGGGAGACCCCTCCTAGAGTGTCACGAGGTGTCTTTGTTTCCTCAGCCGACACACCCATCGAGGAATTCACACCAACGCCCGCCTTCCCGGCCCTGCAGTACCTGGAGTCCGTGGACGAAGGCGGGGTGGCGTGGCAAGCCGGGCTGAGGACCGGGGACTTCCTGATCGAGGTAGGGACGTGTGTGTTTCTGTCTTTCTGCCTGGGGAGAGCGCCGACTCTCACCTGGGAGGAGCCGGGCAGCCTTGGTGACATGTCGGGGGACGGAGCTGGTGCTGGTTGCTGACGTCCACCCGTTGCAGGTGCACTGCCAGTGGTCTTGTGCGTTCAGTTCCTCTCTGAGCCCTTGGCTAGCACTTTTTGGATGGAGAAAATGTAGCATCTGACCTTGGTCTTGGAGTGCAAAGTGGATGGAGGAGAAAATGTGGTTACCATGACATTGAGTGCCTGTGAGGATCTGGGGTATGGTTGGGTCGTGAGTCTAAGCAGACACCAAGAGGGTCCCTGGCCCATTCTTGTGTCAGAAGGGCACGTTGGAAAGTCCTCTGCATGGCCCTCTCTTGCCTGAGGGATGTACGTTGGTTGCTAAGGGTCACTTTGCGAGTTTCAGTAACTGGCCTGTTGGATGGATGGTGGCATCTAAGACCAAGCATCATGGGTGAGAGCGGAGGCTGAGGTCTATGGTGTTGAAAGGAAACTTAAATTCAGACCCTTTGAACACCAGCCTGTGCTAGTACATAAAATGGGGAGCATTCTCTTCTTTTAAAGAAGCCAGTTGGTTGCGAGGGCACGCGTTTTGCAAACTGCTTGGAGTTGGCACGTTATGGTGTGTGTGAAGTGTTCGAGTCTCCAGCACATCTGAGGTTCGGCCTTTTGTTGTGTTTAGTTGTTACTCTCAATCTTGTGACTCCACAGAATGTGTTATTCTTTGGGAAAGTAAAGAACAAAAAGATAGGTTACACCCTAAAAAAACACCGTTTAAATGTTCAATGGGCTCAAAGGCCCTCGTTGGGACTCCGTGTCTCCTCGGGCTTAACCATGACCCTCATCATGTCTACATTGGAAATCCACGTGCAGGTGGAAGGAACGGATGCGTGGATATCCAGCTGGCCATGTGGCAGTGACCTGCCACTGGGCCGGCCAGACCCTTGCTCCATCTGTAGGGGAGGAGACACATGTCAGGCCGTGGCGAGAGGACCACTGGGTCCATCTCTCTCCATTATACCCAAGTACACAAGGATGTTTTCTCAAGCTATGATTTTGCTTTCGATCCCCTTGGTGTTTCTCAAGACTGTTAAAGAATGATGGCAATCTGAAAGGAAAGATTCTATTTGAGTAGAGAAAGTAAAGCAAATGGAGAAGGTGTTTTAACTTATTATGCATGTACCTTGCTTCAGTTCTCAGTGTATTTGCTGAAAGGTGTGTTCCAATTGTTATTGACAAATAAGAGCCTGGTTTGGATGAGGAAATGGGCTAATATGGATCCTTATACCTTTCAATTGTGGGATGTGTATCTAGAAGGATGGAACCAGGAGCCCACTGTGGCTTCGTGGGTTAACCAGATTTGAAGCCCTCATGAAAATGCAGAGACGGAGTTGAATCATCTTCTGTAGGATGCAGTTGTGATGTCAGCCCTCTTCCCGTGTGTGTATGTGAGGGTGTGTGGGGGGTGGGGTAGAAGAAGTGGGGAGAGAGAGAGAGAGAGAGAGACTCCCATAGGTTGAAATAGATTGCTGCTGGTTATTGGTTTTAAATAATAAATGAGGCTGCAGATGCAAGAGGACCCCCTGTCGTTAGGCTCATTGGATGGTCTCCTTGATAAACTGGTCAATAAAAGCAATGTGGGGCTGCTGGGGGCATGCTTTGGGCCCGCTGCTTTCCTACGGAGATGCTGTGGATCGGTGGGCATCTCCGTCGCCAGCCCTCGCCTGGACAGCCCAGAAGGCGCCTTATTCTGTGGGGTTGGAGCCTCCGCGGAAATTTGAGAATTAAGACTTTCTGCACCTTTGCTTTCAAAGGACCTCCTTTGAAATTGTTCTTACCCTCTGCTATGCAAACATATTTTCCATTTTGTAATAGGTCTTATATTCTGGGTAACCTCTGAGTTCACAGATTCTAGGAAAGACTGGACCGGAGCTGGATTAAAACTGACTACATCATTTGTCATACTTGTTCGTGACCCAAAAGAGACTGGAGACTTTACAGGGCCCAGTCCGATGAGGCTGCCCGTCTCGTAGGGGTTGTACACCAACAGGGGAACCCATCTCTTCCCAGTTCACTTCCAAGGTTACCTCATGGGCGTGGACATTCTCCTCTGGGTGCTCAGATTTCAGAGGCTGAGAATCCCCAATGAGTTGTTTTCCTAATACTGGCTTTCTCCACTGGAATATTAAAATCATGGATAGGACAACATGTGCATTTATTCCCAACAATTTTTTTATTTTTTTGCATGAAAAACTTCAACTTTGGAGGGATTGTCTGACACAGACTCATGGGTCTGAGGTGAACGTTTGTCCTGGCAGAAGGCTGTCCTGTCTATTGTCCGTCAGTGAGGTTTACCAGCTCCTGGTGATGTGCAGGGCCGCGGGGCGAGAAGTTGCCCAAAGTGTCCCAACAGTCTCCTTGGCAAACCTTCTTTGCTTGCCGCTATTTTTCGAAAGGAACTCAAAAGTATGTCAGATTTTTATTTTCTCTTTTAAAAAAAGCATGCTGCAGTTTGAACTTTCGGACCAAAGGGCAACTTTTGAAGTATTTAAAGCCTTCAGCATCGACAGAACTTTATTTTTCCTCTTTCAACTCTGTCAAAATACCCTGACATTGTCATCTTGCTCAGAATCGATTCTGTAATGAAGGGTTTCCCGCAGTGCGTGATTTTCTGGAGTAGTTACCTTCTAGAAATTATTTCTCTCCTGCCTAAGCATTTGGGAAGAATTTGTTCTTTTGTGATTGTTGTTATTGTTTCTTAGCCACGCCCCCTCTCCCACTTAAAAAAAAGATTCGGTAAAGTTCCACATCAGAGGCTCTCTAGAAATCAGAAATTGCAATGATATGGGTGTAAGTGCAAGCGCTGGGTTGTCATAAAAAATTCGTCTCAAAAGTGGGTGAGAAAATGGGTGTCCCATGGGTGGGGACATTCAAACTTGGTGGCTCTGCAGACTTTGTACATTGGCTTCTTAGATCAGCTTGCAAGTGGGGGTCATGGTGGAACCCCCTAGATGGCCAGTGACCCTGCGCTTTCCCACTTAGTGAAATGTCCAGCAGTGCAGGGGGAAAGTGGTGGGAGAGCACTGGAGGCAGTGGGACTGGACAGGGCAGTGGGAAACGAGTGCCTCTGTGGGGGCTTGCAGGGGAGTGGGCTCCGGGTGCAGGGACAGCCCCGGGAGAGAATCAGGGGGCCAGGGCCGATTTTTCACTCCATGCAGGGTCACGTGTAAGAAGGGGGATGAGGACTTCATCAGCCAAGAATGATAAAGGCTCATGTCCCGACTGGTTAAGATGGGAATCTGAATTCAAAGTGGCTTTAAATAATGATAGTTATTTTTCAGGGAGTTGAAATGGAAGAGTTTAGCATTACAACTGGCATTCAGGCATTGTTTGTTGAGGACTTCAGCTGCAATTCTTTGGGGTTTTCTTAGTTAAGCTTCCTGCATGAGATGGGGTGGAGGAGGAAATGCCAAAAATTTATGATGAGTCCTACAGAGGACAGAGATGGGCCATGGATGGCAGATGTGTGAGTAGTTAAGAAGACATGGAGTCCTGCAGGAACTTCCCATGCAGTTGACTGGACACACAACCACCTGAAGAACTTTCTAGAAATTCAGAGACCCGGTCCCCACCCCCCACCTCCTGAATTAGAGTCACGAAGGGGGCGGGGGAGCGTCTGTGGTTTAGAAAGCCACAGCGATGCTGTGGAAGGGTTCCTGAGGGTGCATCTGCTGGGCACTGGGTTCCTCGTGATAATCCCATGAAATAACACCTGGTGTTATCCCCATTTTACAGAAGGGGAGACGGAGGCACAGAGCGGCCCGGTCACTTGCCCACAGTCACACGCTGGGAAGCGGAGGAGCTGGGACTCCCACTCATGCTGTCTGAGCCAAGAACACTGTAGCTCAGAGATTTGTAAGACGTCAGCTGACGTCCTTCATCTATAAGATGGACAGACAAGAAGGACATGCCAGAGGGGGATCCTGAGTGACCAGTAAGCATCCCTAAGAGGGCTCAGCATTCCCAGTACTGGATGGAATATAAAATCAAACTCTGAGGTGCCAATTTTTGTTTTCAAATTAGCAAATGCATTTTGCTCTTAATTACTAGACCCGCTACTGGTGACAGCGCTCATATGTTGTTACGTGAGGGAATAAATTGCCGTAAACTTTTTAGAAATCCATGTGACAGTATGTAACAAGAACCAAAAAGCTGAGCCAGGAATTTTACATCTAGGAATCCATTATCTAAGGAATAATCTAAGATGCAGGCAGAAATCACAGTGTAGCAAAAAAAAAAACCTGGGGGGCGGGATCGAAAGGGGAGAGGAAGACAATGGTGCATGGTTGAGGGTACATGGTATTAAGGCATTAAAAATTGTGCTTACAGTGAGTTCTTAATTCCAAAGACAAAGGGTTATGTTATTTTAAGTGAAGAGGACAGAATCAAAATCAAAACTGGCTGCACAATATAATCTAAAGCCTCCCCCCCCCCCAAAAAAAAAAACAGGCATAGAAAACAGAAAGGAAATATTAACCCCTGGGTGACAGGAATATGTGTGATTTTCTCATTTTTTATGGTTTTCTCCATTTCACAGATTTTCATAGGATTAATTTTTTGACAAGTATTAATTCTATAAATAGGAAAATATATTTCCTAGAAGAAAGACCTGTCACAAGGTAGGGTAGGGGTCTTGGCTGTTTGCTTTCCAGTCAAGGATGCTTTCCTGGGCTTTAATTATTTTCCTGGGGCCATCACTCCTAGCTAGCCTGGTGCAGTGCTTGGGAGACTCCTATGGTTTTGTGATTGTTGTCTTAGCACTGAAGTGCCCAATCTCGTTTTTTGTGTTAATTTCCCTTAATAGGCTTTCCCTTGCAATTAAAGCAGGCGACAGTATCCTTCATCCTTGAACAAATGATGCTTGAGTTTGCTAATTACTTTTTTCCTCTTATTAAATACTCGCACTGAACATAGACCGGAACCATTTAATAATCTCAGTTTGTATTTTACGTGAGGACAGCTGAGAGCAATACCTTCCCAGTCTCCTCAGAGACCATTCGAATATCTTATAAAATGTCTCAAGAATGGGATTTGGAATGCGTAATGTTTGCAAAACTGGAGTTATTTCAGCCAAACTGGAGTTATTAACAATTCTTACAACCCCATGGCAACTGCTCGGTACCCTCCCCCCACCACCACCACCCCAGCTTCAAAGTTAAATATTGCACGTGGAAAGGGAGATGAAGTCGAGGTTATTCCTGATCTCTCATAATGTGAGTTCTTCATCAGGACGTGCTTCCTGGGCCTCAGTGTCACCATCAGTAAAGTGGGCGGCTGTGCAAATTAAATCACCTGAGATGAAATATGTGCCACCCCTAATTTTCCGAACGAGGGACGCCGCTAGCATTTGTCTTGTTTTTACTAGGGGAAGGTAGAGTGTCAGCGGGGTGAGGATCAGGTTGTCATTCAGTCAACATCCGTGATTGATCGTCATCTTCTTCATCACCATTACGGGCACCTGACTCACAAGGGGAAACGAATGAATATTAATCGAATGAATAGTAATAAGCTGTAATAATGGCAGGCGAGCGTTACCACTATTATGTCAAGCTTTTAGCAGTTACAGAGCACACCCACCACGTGCTGCGCATGCACAGTCCAGCACTCACAGCCAAGCGTACCAGCCGCTGCTTCCCAGCTGCCCCTCCGAGAAGGGGACGTCAGCCCAGTGTGGGTGCCTGCTCCCCCACACCTCTGACGTCCCTGCCAGGAATTCCTCCTAATTCAGCTGGAACCTCTGGTCCCAGGGGACTCAGCCTTTTACAGTGCTGTTTGCTCACAGGCTGGTTTTTAGACAATCATCCATGATGCCCGGTTTGCCCTCCAGTGACAGATCTCAAGGCCAAGGCCAGACCCCAGTGTGGTTTTGCCGCTGGTGCTCCCTGATGCCAGCACTCCTTGGGCCCAGTTGTTCCAAGGAGATGAACAAGGAGTTGAAGAGCATCTTCAACTTCCTCTATCCTGCCCTTCGGGACATTGCAAGAGACTTTGTCACATGTTTTGCCGAAGGCCCTAAAGGCCACTCAAGGAACTCTATCTACCCCACCCCCCAAAAATACCCTACTGTCTTATTTAAATTGTTAAAATGGACATTTAATTCAGTAACTAAGTTAAATACCCAAGGCCAGCTGATGGGTGGCTGGTGCTTCTGTTGTCGGAGCCAGGGCTTTTTTGGCATCAAGTCAAAAGAAACAGTGCCCCACGGCTGTCTATGTCCCTCCCGATATAGGGCGTTTCTGTACTGAAAGCTCCATGGCTTCTCACTCTGCTGGATTTGGCAAAGGCCTGGCACCCCAGCCCATTTTCCACTCCAGCTACTGCTTCACTTGGGTCAGCTCAGGAATGGAGGCTATGACCTTCTTGAGCTGTCTTTCTAGCCCTTTGCACAGCCTTTGCTGAAGTTTTATGCTTCCAGCCAACTTTTCAGTGACAGAAGGAAAACATCTGTTTAGGGGCACAATAAGTCAGCTCCCCTGATTTTTCTTGTTTGCCTTCAGACAATGCCAGTGTCCAGGATGTGCAGCTCCCTCTTACTGGGACTTCCCAAGGCTCATGACATCACTGGTCAGTTGAACCCTGTCCAAGGAGGCCCCTGCTCTTGGGGGAGCCCCTGGACATCTGGGAGGCTGGGCCCCTTTCCTCCACATAGCCCTCCTATACCTGGGGTATCGTTCACCTTGTCTTATCGACAGAGAACAGGTGGTCCAGGCTGAGGAGCAGCCCAGCACCCTGCTGAGAAGGTGGGTGCAGGCGGCTCAGCTACTACAAATCTGAAATCTTGGCTTTTTCATTTTGGGGTTCTAATTTGAAGCATCAGTGATTTCAATTTCAGGCTAAAAAAAGATTAGGATTCACTTCAGGGGTTCACGGCTGCTGTGCTCAAGTTTCCATGGGACTGGCAGATGGCAGCGGCACTGAGTTGGACAGAGACAGAGAGTAGCAACAGTCAAGGGCACAGGTTGTGCAGCCCAGTCTGGGTTTGAACCCAGGCTCCACCACTTATTAACTGTTTGAGCCTGGGAAGATCATGATTTCCTTGGCCTCAGTTTCTTAAGCTATAAATTAAAGTGTATGTGAAGCATGGAGCACAGTTCTGGCATAAAATGAGCTCTGAACAAATGGTAGCTATGATAAAATCATTCTGGAAACTTCATTCATTTGTTTAATGCAGCAGATATAGTGTGCTCACCAGGTGCCAGGCTGGCCCCTGCTACAAGGAGGAAGACGTGGATCACACAGGGTTCCTCCTAAAATTCAGTCTGAAAGGGGGGACAAAAGGCAAAATATGGTGAAGGCCCCAAGATATATCAAGAAAAGATTTGATAAAGGAGACAGCGTTGGCAACAAGCTTTGGTGAGTAAGTGGGGTTCCTCTAGGCAGAACTGAGGAGGGAGGGCCCGTGTGAAAGCTTGTGGGTCAGCAGCTTTTGTTTGGGTGGATTTAGGGAGTTAGGGTGAGCTATCCAAATGGTCAGATGTCCTGGAGCTGGGTGTGGCTGGGACTACCAAGGTAAAACTCCATACAGCTGTTCAGCAGCAGGGAGCCCTAGAAGGAGGCGGTGCTGCCAGAGCTGTCCGCGGTGCTGGACCTCGCCCGGGTGTTGGCGCTCTCCATGGTGCTGAACCTGACCTTGCCGATGGCACCTCCCTCAGGCAAAGGCAGTCTGGGGAAGGCACTGGAAATTCCCCTCCCTCCTTAACTTCTCTCTCCATCCCTGTCCTCTGTGTCCTTGGCCTGCCTGGGTAAAGAGACTCATGCAGTGAACATCCTTGTCCGCTCGGTTGAGAAACCTCTTCCATAAGGAGGGGCCGAGGGGACCAGCATGTCTGAGCAGTATTCTGTCCCACGTTCTGCACCTGCCCTCACCAGGTCAGCTTATTCTCATCACTGCAGTCTCGGCTCCCCCGTCCCCATCTCTGAGAGACCTCCCCGGCCCTCTCGTTGCCCCTAACTCTCACACTCACTGTGTGCTTTCTTGAAGTCTGGAATCTCATGCCTCAAAATTCAATGACAGGTCACTCCTAGGATATGGGCATTTTACACCTACTTCGCAAGTGGTGAAACTGAGCCTCAGAGAGATGAAGTAGCCTGCAGGGAGGCCCTGCAGGGAGATTTGAATCCAGTCTGACTCCAAAGCTTGTTATCTTTGCACTGTGTTTCTGGTGCACTGGGGGAAGTCCCAAGTCATCAGAATGTAATTTTATAATGAACCTCCTATACCCAAGGATTCTGTATACCCTAAACCAGTCTCTACATGGGGTGAAGTCTGCAGGAGGTGACAGTGAGCTGAGAACTCCAAATTGGAAGACTCTGGCACAGCACTCTCTGGTGTGCCCGTTGGTTCCCCCGGAAGGAGCCCTCCCTGGGTCCTCTCCAGCTGCCTTCCCTCCCTTCCACCCACTCACCCAGCTCACAGAGCATGCGGCGGGCTCTCATTAGCATTGATTTGTCTCTGTCTGCGGTGCCCTTTTGTGGGGAGTTTCATGATACAAGCGGTTAGGTTGGCAAATGAACTAAAGGAAGGCATTGTGCTAAATGCCTTGTAGTATCTTTTAATTGATTGAGTTTGTCAGCCCTGGGAATTAGGGTGTGTGCAAGCCAACAATAAATAAGTAGAGTTGAAATGAGAAGGGGGTGGCAAAGAAAGCCACGGTTACTCTCTGATACTATAGATTCCTGATAACGGTCTCCTGCCTTTGGTCCCGTGAGACCAATCTACTGGTAAATTTTCCACTTCACTCTACCTGGGACCTTCAGTTCTATTTAACAGGCTTTTCTGCACTCCCATTTGTCCAGCCCTTTAGGGTCCAAGGGGTCATGGAGGTAAACAGGGGCCATCCCTGCCCTCAAGGAGCAAAGTGGGATCAGGCAGGAAGGTGTGTGAGTCTCCTCCAGGACTCTCAGGGTTGGGGGGCTATGGAGAGAGGAGCTGGCTATTCGGACAGGTGGGGAGCACCTTTGGCCTGGGGAGAAAGGCATTGGCATGATCCTGGCCCCTTTTCCATCCAACGGTGACCCCTCTCCCTCCTCTACCTCCTCCATCTGAGTAATTTCTGCTCATCTTTCAGAGTTCTGCCCAGCAGCCCCTCCTCAAGGAAGCCCCCCAACAGTTTTCCCGCAATGTCCACTCGTGGCACCTGGTACCTGACCCTGACAGCACTGTCCCTGTCACCTCATGTCCTGGGAGCTCTGTGAGATGAGGGACAACCCCCTCCCCTGGGCTGAGCAGATAGTAGACACCCAACCAGGATGTACGAAAAGTAAAAATGCCCCACAGACTGAGGGCGCAGCCTGAATAAAGGCTTGGAGGCGGGACGTGCGGGTATGTTTGGGGAATGGCAGGTGCCCCGGGAAGGATGGAGAGCACGGGGCCCACCAGGCCAGGGGGCCTTGACTGTCAAGCCAAGTTGTGGGGTTTCACCCTGCCACCCAGGCACTGTAGCAGGGACTCACACGCCTGGCACTGCTGCTCGCCAGGCTGGACCTCCCCCAAAGAAGGGCTATGGAGCCAGGTTGGAGGATGGTTAGTGCAGCAGCCTTAGTTTCCTCATCTGTGCAGTGGGTGCATAGGGCCTTCGGAGGATTAGATGAGTTTGTGCATGTAAGGCACGTAGTAAAAGAGTTGGCACAGGCTAAGCCACATAAGCAAGAGGGTCGTTTGTGTCTCTGATGCTGTTGCCAGTGGATGGGAGAGGGTGCAGGGCTCTGCCTGGTGTACCCCGACTCCTCATGGCCCTGCCACGCTGCACTGGAGGCTCCTTGAGGTCGGGGCCAAGCTGGGGCAGGCCAGGCCATGTGGTTTGGTCCAGTGTCAGACACAAGTTCCTGGATTTCTCCCCCACCCCCATTCCTGCTCTGTTTAAGGCATCGCTCTCACCACAGTAAAGCCCTATACCGTTAGGCATTTTCTACACACTGACTAACTTAATCCTCATCAGAACCCTGGTCAGTCAGTCCTGAATCGAGACACGTCTCGCCTTTCCCACATCCCCTGCCTGGACAGCTGCCCTGGCTTCCTCTCCTGCTTCCTCAGCCAGGGCTGCATCCACATCTGCGGGAGCCTTTCCGGCACAAGTCCAGCAGTGACACCCAAGCCCTCAGGCACGAGGCCAATAAGCACTTGACAAGACGTGCAACATCAATTAGCCATTAGGGAAATGTGAATCAGAACTACGGTGAGACACCACTTTACACCCTCTAGGACGGCTATGATTTTAAAGGAAAAAAGAAGAGAAAGGAACAAACGTTGGGGAGAATGTGAAGACATTGGAAACCTCGTGGATTGCTGATGGGAATGTGCAATGGTGCAGCCACTATGGAAAACATTTTGGCGGGTCCACAAAAAGTTAAAATAGAGTTGCCATATGACACGGCAATTCCATTCCCAAGTACATACCCCAAAGAACTGAAAGTAGGGGCTTGAACAGATATTTGCACACTGATATTTATGGCGGCATCATTCACAATTGCCAAGAAGATCGAAGAAACCCAAGTGTCAGTCGACTAATGAATGGATAAATAAAATGCGGTATATACATATAATGGGGTATTATTCATCCATAAAAAGGAATGAAGTTCTGATACATGTGACAACATGGATTACCCATGGAGACATCATGTTGTGTAAAATAAGCTGCACAGTAGGATTCCAGTAGGATTACCAGGGGGTTGTGGGGGATGGGGAGTGACTGAGTAGTGGGTGCAGAGTTTCTGTTTGGGATGATGAAAGGATCTTGGTGACGGCTGGTGGTGATGACAGCATAACACTGTAAGAGTCATTAGTGCCACCAAATTGTACACCTAAGATTTCTCAAACTGGAAATTTTTATGTAATATAAATATATATGTGTGTGTGACTACAGTGAGAAAAATTCTAGTCCTTACCCAGTGTCCGCAGGGCCCCAAGGCTCCCAGCCTCTGCTCAGTTCTCCCCCTTCTCTGGGCACCCCTGTTGTTTTGGGGCTTCACCCTGCTGGCCTGCTCTCCGGTCGTGGGACACATCCTCACCTTTGGGCCTCTGTGGTGGGTCTGCCCCCCACTCAGGACACGCTCCCCGATGTTCTCATGACCCTCCCTTCCGCCAGGTCTGTGCTCAAGGTCACCCTTTCCAAGAGCTGCCCTGACCCCCTCACCCACACACCATCAGCCCCCCCAAACCACATCCCTTTACTGCCCCACAGTCCTCTTCACAGCACCACCTGCTCCTGAGCATGTCAGACGTCCAGCTATGGGGGCTGCATGCCCTGTGTCACCCCAGCCCTCCGAGGAACATGTCTGCACGCAGCAGGAGCCCAGTCCATGTCTTCTTATTGAATAACTGAGCAACGAGTGTGTCCCGAGGCCAGCTGACTCCAATGAAGATGTCAAGAGGCCTTGGAAGGACACACTCAGAACTTTCCATGTTGGGGGGCAGCACCCCCTCCTCCTGGACCCTCTCCTGCCGCCATCAGGACCGGGGATTCGAAAAGCACTCGGAGACGGAGGGGTGACTGATTCACGTCGGAGAGAACCAGAAGGAGCCTGCCCTCCTGAGAAGTTTCCAAAGACTTTCTCAGCACTCACCCGAATTCCATGAGTTACAGGGAACGTGTTCCCCTCCTCTCGGGAAATGTTAGGGATGTGGATAAACTCTGCATCCATAAGTCTGGTGGCTGGTTTTTAAACTTGGATCATGTCTTCATCATGTGAGTCAATCGTGTCTGCCATGGGTAAGACTGGAAATAGAGAAGACAAAAGGAAAAGTCAAGCAGAGCTGCCACTGGAGACAGGTTTTTAAGTTCATCGTCTCATATTTTTATTTCTTCACATGTGCCTGTTAGAGTTACATTTTGTCATGTATGGAGGGTGAATTTTTTCCCATTTACTGTATCTTTTTTGTGGCAAAATACACAACACATAAATTTACCATTTTAAAGTGTACTATTCAGTGACATTTAGTATATTCACAATGTTTTACACCTGTCACTTCTAATTCCAGAACATTCCATCACCCCGAAAGGAAACCCTGTACCCGTCAGCAGTCACTCCCCCCCCCCCCCACCTCATCCCCCCGGCTCCCAGTCACCTCTAATCTACTTGCTGTCTCTATAGATTTGCCTATTCTGGGCATTTTGTGTAAGTGGAATCATACCATATGTGCTATTTTGTGTGTAGCTTCTTTCACTCAGCCTGTTTTCAGGGTTCATCCACATTGTAGCGTGGATCAGCACTTCATTCATTTTTATGGCTGAATAATATTCCGTGAGTTGGACAGACCCCATCTGTTTATCCATCTGTCGATGGACATTGCGGTGTCCACCTTTCAGCTCGCTGCTGTGAGCACTGATGTGCACCGATTGGCCTGAACCCCCTTCAGTGACCCCGACATGCCCAGCTTGGGCTGCGGGAACCGGAGAGCAGAGGGGAGCCCAGCCCTGGCCTGTGGAGGCAGAGCTCAAACCCATCAAGACCCTGACTGCCGGGCAGAGTACTGCCAGCTGCAGAAGTAGAAACACTGATGCCGACAACCGTAACTGCAGCGAAGTGCCCACATTTACTGTGAATTTCCTGGTGCAGGCACGTGGTTGGGCTTCACGTGCTCATCCGGTGCTCACCGTGCTCCTTCAGGGCAGGTGCTCCTGGCAGCTCCGTTCCCTGCACGAGGCGGCCGAGGCACAGAGAGGGGGCTCACCTGCCTGCACGCTGAGCTTCTCCGCCAGGCAGCCGGCATGGGGCCAGTAGGGAGGCGCCGCTGTGGCCGGAAGGAGTCAGGGCAGCCTCCAAGGGGGTGGACGGCAGAAGAGCGGCCACTGCTGCCCCCATGCAGCCTCTTGCCCGGGTCCAGCACACAGTTAACCTGGGAGCTGGGCTGGAGAGCTGGGTCGGTTGGGTGCTTGGCTTCCAGGTGCTGGCCAGGATGGGGCAGGGCCGAGGCTCAAGAGGCCTTGAAAGCCAGGAGGAGGTTCTGGGCTTGCATGGCCATAGGGAGCCAGAGATGCTTCTGGAGGGCATGAGTGAGCTCATAAAAATAGTTCTCAGAAGGGAAAGTCTCCCGACAGGTGTTGAGGCACTGGAAGAGGAAGATGCAGGAGCTGGTCGTAGGGCAGCTCCTAGAGCTGTGACATGGGCCAGCGGGGGACGGGCCCCACCTCAAAAGGCTTTGCTCTCCTGTGAGGTGGCAAGAGCCACATGTGGCCACGTCTGCCGTGACTCCAGGCCCACCCCTCGCCCAGCTCAGCCTCGGGATTCCGTCTGCTGTTGGGGATAAGAGCCTTCCCTCCCTTGAGGTTGTTGTGGGATCTAGAGGAAAGCCACCAGGAAGCTGATGTCTACAGTGAGCGCTAGGCTGAGCCTGGACCTCCTGGCAGATTGGACATAGACGCAGAGAGAGGAGGCAGAAATGGTGCATTCCTAGGGTTTGGCACCAAAGGAAGGCAGGAGAGGAAGCGACGGGAGCAAAATCAACTGAAGGTTTTCTTAAAAGGGGGCCCCCAGTCCTGTTTGTCCCTGGATATGAAGGGTCCCGGGAAAGGGGGAGGATGGAGATTGTGGAGGGGGTGAAGCCATCATCAGGGGTCCAGGAGACACTGGTGGGGGTGGCAGGATGGCTGGTTAGGACCAGCAAGATGAGCAGGGGCAGACAACTAGCTTTCGGTCACTGGCGGGTCACCTGCCAAGAGAACCACAGGTGAGCAGCGGGGGCCTGGACAAGAGGTGGCCCGAGATGATGTGGCACTTCCAGCACCGCGGGCAGCTGGGGAGAGTGGCTTCCAGAGCAGGGCCAATTGCGGCTTTAAGGGCTGGACTTCAGCCCTGCAGTGGGTCCCGGCCTCAGCTTGTCGGGGCACGTCCAGTGGTGACCACAGACAGGAGCCTCCACCCCCAGATCCCAGCCCTGCCCATGTCCTGGTCTCGGGAGCAGCCGTGGCTGCTTCTGTGTGCTGGTGACTCTGTGCCAGCCCTGGGAAAGCTGCTGCTATTCCCGATTTGCAGATGAGGCAACCGAGTCTCAGGAAGTGTCCTAGTCTGCCGGCTGCTGTGGCAAAGACCACAGACCGGGGCTGTGCGTCGTCTTAAAAAGGATAATCCATTCTGTGCCGCTCCCAGCTGCTGGTGGACGGTGGCAGCCCATGAGCTTCTCAGCTCATGGCTAACCGCAGCCACTGCCCGTAAGGCGTGGCCATCCCCTCTCCCTCCCTCCGTCTCCCCTTCCCCCTCCATGTCTGTGTCCAGATTTCCCCTCCTTATAAAGATACCCACCGTGTTAGATGAGCCTACCCCCCAATCCAGTCTGGCCTTCTCTTGACTCCTCTAACAGCTCCAAAGTTCCTATTTATAAATATGTTCCAACTCACAGGACCGGGGTTTGGACTTGAACCTGTCTTTTTGGGGGCACTATTCAAGCCGTAACAGGAAGATTCTGTGACTTGCTCAGGGTCTGCAGTCATGGCATGTTGAGGCTGGATTTGAACCCAGGGGCTCTGGCTCTCAGGCTGCAGCATCCCCTGCCAGCTCACCACAGCGTGGGTCACATCGGCCAGCCAAGGAGGCCAAAGAGATGGTGAAATAGTTCAGGGCTTGAGGGTAGGTGCCAGCTGAGAGGATCGGGAGTCCCTGAGAGGTGGAGGTAATTATGGACTGGAGGATCCCTGAAGGGCTTCCTGGAGGAGGTGAGGAGAATGGGGTCTTTCAGGAAGGGGAGTTGTTGATTGTATGTGGAGGCAAAGCAAGGGCATCACCTCCTCAGTGTCCCCTCACTGCATTGGTCCAGAACTTTCTGTACAAACTGGCTTCCATGTGCACTGGGGATGTACTGGTTTGAGTCACTGGAAATTCCAGAGATATTTGGCTTCAGGCCTGGCTGGATCCAGGTGCCTGACGGTGTCACCAGGTTCTCACTCCACCTCTCTGCTCTCGTCTCTGTGTTGGTTTCATCCTTGAGCAGGCACTCCCCGTGTGCTGGCAGACGCACTCTCTCAGTCGAGGAACCACAACAGAAAGAGAGCGTCCCTGTGGGCTCTGCCGTGGGTCACACATCCATCCCAGACTGTGCCTGGACCCAGGAAGGGGCTGACAGTTACATCGGGGTCACATGCCCTGTCCTGGGGATGAAGGGTTGGGTCACCCCATCCCTTCCCAAACCATGTAAACTGAGAAAGGGGAAGAAGGAAGAATAATCAGGGACTGGCAGATTCAGCCAGCAGCTACGCCCTGCCTGGGCCACACACGGGGCCCCTGCTGGTTTTCCTCCTTGCCGTGCCTGCGGGCCCCATCTCACATGGTCCAGAGATCGCTGGGCCTACGCGGGACTGTGTGCCTTCCAGGGGCCCCCTCGGACTCCCCCGGGCCCAGCGGCACAGACCCTCTGACCGTCTGGGGTGAAGGAGGCTGGAACTGGAGTTGGCTGCCACCCTCGGTGCCATCCCTGATCTTGCCCCAAAGACGATCAAGGGCACGTGGCCAACTGATTGGGCTCCTTCCTCCTCCTCCCTGACTCTGGGCAGCCTCTGGGCTGCAGCTGTGTGCAGACGGTCCCTCTGAGGTCTCAACCCAGGGAGAAGGTGGGACCCTGGGCCACTGCTTGGGCCCCGTGTGTCACGATTTTCTTCCTTCTTGGCCATAAGGGACCTGTAGTGTTTAGCCCAGAATAGTCAAGGATCCAGAAATCCAGACAGAGGCCCTAAACTTCTGCTTTACAGTCATTGAACTGAAGCGCTTAACCTTGAACGAAGTTCGGAAAGTAATTCACCCATCCAGCGTCCTTGCATTCATTCATTCATTCATTCATTCCGTCGATCATTAGGGGGTCGGCTGCCCACCTCCCTCCTATTTCACCCGCACAGATGGGGACTCTCAGCCAATTTGGGGACTTTCGTGATGCTGATTCTGGAGAAAGGGGGGAGTCAGGACCAGGGAGACGTGGCGGGGTGCAGTTTGGGGAGAAAGAGGGAAGGAAAACACACTCAGGGCGAGACCTGGAGAGAGGCCGAGTGGCACCTGCAGCTCATAAAGCTGGGGTTGGGGGTGGCTGCTACTGGAAGGCGTTGCTTTGTGCTCTAAGTCAATCCTTTTTAACAGTTGAAGAAACACTTAAAGATTGGAAATCTTTCATAGCTGTTTAGAGTCTGGACTGTGATTCTCTGAAAATCACCCCAGGCAGGAACTGTCCCCTTTGGGTTGATGGTTCATGTCTGGATTACACGTCTATGAACCCATGTGAGCAAAAGAGTACTGGGGCCGGGCCCTGAGCTGGTGAAACAAATGTGAATCTTCTCGAAGAGCGTCTGCGCTCTTGCTGCGGAGTTAGAATCTCGTTTCCCCGAGAGCCACATGCTCTGAGGGGCCCGAGCGGAGGGCACAACGCAGACTGTTCATCAGCGTTTTCAAAGCGGAGGAAGGAGCGAAAACTCGGAAGGGGGCAAGGAAGGACCGACGGGAGGGAGATGCTGCCAGCTGTCCTTGAGCGTCCTTGGGGTCACCGTGGGTTGTGAGCGATGAGCTGTGTCCACACCGAGCCATGAATTTGAGGGTTGGAGCCTGGTTGGGTACCCTGTTTGGGTGGGGAGGTGCCCAAACTTGTCATGATGAGTGTGCCCGGGAAACAGGTGCCCAGCACCTCTGATCAGCAGAAAACAGCCAGAAGGACACGTCTTTCCCTTCCAGTGTGGAAGGCGCCTTTCCAGCCATTCCCACTGCCCGGCCCAGGTGCCAGGGTGCAGCACAGGAGATCCGAAATGCTGCCATCCCTGCGGTCTGCCCCCGGGGATCCACCCAGAGGGGCAGTAACAGCAGTGGCTATTTCTGCCCGTCATTGTGTGCCAGCTCTCGTCCCATCGTCCCCAGCCTCACGAGGGAGGTGGCTTTGGTTGTGCTTTGCAGACAAGACGGTCGCGGCCTGGTGAGCAGAAGGGCCTGCACAGAAGTCACGTGTGATGGGCGGGTGTTGAACCCACACCCAGTTCCTGGCCTGTAGCTCTGGAACGCTGCATTACTCCTGATGGGCCAGGGAGGTGGTCCTGGGGACTCTCGGGGTCTGGCTGCCCTGGCACAGGGGTCCCAGCCTGGCTGGCTCTCCCCGGGGATGCTGGGCACCTCACTGCCCAGAAGATGTGCTGGCATCTTCCTGCAGCAAAGCAAAGCTGGGGTATGCTGTCGCCAGGCTCGGGGTGACCTGCCTGTAGGCCTTGGCAGTGTCTTGGGGTCAGGCCGTCATCACCTGCCATTGGGCAGTGATTCAGCTTCCTCTGCACCCGTGCATGGGGTCAGCAGTGATTTGTTCTAATTCCCAGGTTTGCCCTGGTTTCCTGTATTCCAGGAAGAAATTTTGTTGTTAATTTTCCAGGAGTGCTTTTTGATGGGCGTTTTGGACGTAGCAGGCTGATGAGTGGCTTTTCGTGGAGAACAGGCTGTGTGTCCAGCGGCCCCCGTGGTCAGCCCTGGCTCCAGCTGGTGGTTGCACTGCATACGGCCCCTGCCTCAGCCCACCAGCCCTGGGATTCCCACACTGGCAGAGCCATGGCTGTGGGACAGAGCTCGTGTCCTCCTGGCCACACCTACGTGGGGATCTCAAAGTCATCTTTTTTTTTTTGACAACAAATTTTATTATAAATATTAACATTTAAAAATAAAGACCCTTCTTTTACTCTTTTAAAATATCTATAGGAATTTAAATAAGCTTTCTAAAAAGAGATACTGATTTTTTACCTGCCAACTTCCATTAAAAAGTTATATGAACAAGTTCCTAACGGTCAAAAATTTTACATAGTTCCACTTTCTCCTTGGCTTTTATTTCAATTTGACATCCTGCACTGTAATTTAGGCTGATTCAATATAGTTGTTTTTTTTTAATTCCATTTTATTGACATATATTTACAAACCATACAATCATCATGGTTTACAATCATCTGTTCACAGTACCATCATATAGTTTGTGCATTTATCACCCCAATCCATTTTTGAACATTTTCCTTTTACCAAAAAGAATAAAAATAAGGATAAAAAAATAAAAATAAAGAAGAATACCCAAATCATTCCTCCCACCCCACTCTATTTTTCATTTAGTTTTTGCCCCATTTTTCCACTCATCCATCCATACACTGGATAAAGGGAATGTGATCCACAAGGCTTTCACAATCACACTGTCGCCCCTTGTAATCTTTGTTGTTATACAATCATCTTCAAGAGTCAACGCTACTGGGTTGGAGTTTGGGAGTTTCAGGTATTTACTTCTAGCTATTCCAGTGCATTAAAACCTAAAAAGTGTTATCTGTATAGTGCGTAAGAATGTCCACCAGAGTGACCTCTTGACTCCATTTGAAATCTCTCAGCCACTGAAGCTTTATTTTGTTTCATTTCACATCCCCCTTTTGGTTAAGAAGATGTTCTCAATCCCACGATGCCGGGTCCAGATTCATCACCAGGAGTCATATCCCGAGTTGCCAGGGAGATTTACACCCCTGGGAGTCAGGTCCCACATAGGGGAGAGGGCAGTGAGATCACCTGCCAAGGTGGCTTAGTTAGAGAGAGAAAGAGCCACCTCTGAGCAACAAAGAGGCACTCGGGGGAGACTCTCAGGCACAATTACAAGCAGGTTTAGCCTCTCCTTTGCAGCAACAAGCTTCACAGGGGCAAGCCCCAAGACGGAGGGCTCGGCATGTCAAGCCGTCAGTCCTCAGTGTTTGTGAGAACATCAGCAACAATCCACGTGAGGAAGTCCAACACCTCTGCATCCTCCCCCAGGTCTTCAGGGGGGCCCCAAATATATATTTTTATTCTCTGCCCAAATTACTTTGGGATCAACATCATCTTTTGATTAATTACCTCTTTGTCCATCTTCCCTGCAAAGCTCTGGCCACCTTAAATGGGGTGTCCCCTTATTGCTCATTTTTTTTAATCCAAGTTTCAGGTGCTGGTCTGGGCACAAGGCAGTGGTGATTATTTGGTGGGTAAATGCGTGAAGGGAGAAGTTAACTAAATGGCCGCAGCACACGGGACTCGCTGAGGGTGTGAGGTTTGGCAAGCAGGTTGGGATGGACGTCAGTGCCGTCCCCTCCCCCTTGCTTTGCTGTCCTCTGGGGATACTCGTTAGGAAGACGTGTCCTTCAAAGACTGGCAATCCTCCCCTGCTGGCTGCAGGACAGGTGGCCCTGCCTCCTTATTCACAGGACAGAGCCACGGCTGATGGCGGGGAGGGATGCGGTGCTGTCCGTTCCTGCTGCCATCCCAGAACGGTCCAGGCTGGGGAGCCATGGATGTGAAGGGATGGATTCCAAGAGTTGCCACATTGGGTGAAGAGGAGAGGAATGTTCTTCGAACAATAAGGCTTTACCAGTAGGCCTCAGGCAAGTTCACTGCCCTTTGTTGGCCATGGAACAGGCTGGCGAGGCCCCCGCCAGCTGCGGGCATCTGAGAGGCAGGGCCAGGGAGCGCGGGGGCGGTAGCCTGTCCCCACGGGCACGTGCCAGTCACCTGCACAAGGTGAGCCTCACAAACACGTGCCCTGCAGCGGCCTTTGCAACGGAGAAAAGATGGGAAGACTCTGTTGGTAATGGTCACGTCCTCCACAAAAGACACGTTCTTCATCTTTAATCCAACTTCCTGTACAGGTGCGACTATTGGTAAATGTCTTCTGAAGATGGTATAGTTAGTTAAGGGGGGGGGCCAAATTAAATTGGGATGTGTCCTAATCCATAGGCCTGGAGGCCGGCGAAGGGGAAATTCAGAAGCAGTCGGAGAAGGAAGGAGATGTAGAAGCCACCTCAGGAGAAGGCTGAGGACTTCGCCTTGTGGGGGAGGCAGAGATGCGAGCCCAGGGGCCCCACGGACTCCAGCCCCAGAAAGCTGCAGCCCCCAGGAGGAAGCACCACCGAAACCACGAGCCAATGAGCTCCTGTTGGAAGCCACCTGGTGTGTGGCACTTGTTGTAACAGCTGTTGCAGACTTAGACGGACCCCAGCAGCGTGGCGGCCAGGGGGCATGGGGGGCTGCCATCCCTCGAGCAGCTCCTCCAACAGGCCCCGTGCAGAGGCCCGACCCTCCCTCATGCTGGAAGACAGCCCCTCCACCCTCCCCTTCCCCACGGCCTGCATCGTGGTAACGTTTATATCCAAGCCTCACAGTCTGTCTGCCCACCCAGGACTGAGCTCCATGAGACAAAGGCTCTGTCTGTCTCACTCACCACTGTTATCGCCCGCAGCAGAAAGCACCGGGCACGTAGTAGGTGCTCAATAAATGCTTGTCAAATGAATGAAAACCGCTAAGGATTCAAAAAGAAGAGGGGAGATGTACACAAGATACAATGCAATCCCCAAAACGTCATCCAAAATGACAAACGTGTCATAGACAATGTTCGTGCATTTTTTACGTATGCAAAAAATACGATATTTAGTCTCCATTCTCTGTATTTTCCCAGGAAACACGAACACATGAGTTAAGGCAGGGTCAACAGTCTGGAAGGTTCCACGCCAAGGCAATAACAGGTTTTCCTCGGAAGAGGAGACGGGGGGCTTAGGTTTTCTGTACTGTAGCTTTTTAGGGAAAGCATATATTCATGTGTTTGTTGTGTAATTAAAAACAAAGAGGCCACAAAATGCCGGCTCTGGAGCCTGAGGTTGTTGCTGCGTTATTCTTTGGCATTTGAGAACCTTTGTAATCCGTAGCCACCTTCAGTGAGTGCCATTCCTGAGCCAGGTGTAAATCTCCGGGAATTAGGTGTCCCCTTTATGTCACTTGCAATTTCCCAGAAGATGACGGAGGTGTCGGGGGATGGTGAAACCGGGAAGTGGCAGCCTGGCCCCCTTTTCAGTTGGCGGGAAACCCCCACTTAGGGTGGATAAGAGGGGGCAATGCCTCTCGGCTGTACCTTTGCCATCAGAGGGGTGAGGCCCGTGGCCATAACCAGACAGAGCAGCAGCTCCCTTCCCAAAAGCCAGTGGCACGCAGCTCTCAGGGGCGCCAGTGTGTGCCCCGCATTCCACGTGGTGTTGCTGCTAAATGCCCCCTGTCCCGCACCTGCTGCTTTATTCATTAGGACCCTCTCTCCATCCTGCACATATCCCCCCTGGTGCTGCAGTTATTGATTTGCATTCAAAGCAAATGGAAAATCGCAGTTAGAAGGCTTACAGTTAGAAGGCATTTCTAGCCAAGAAAAGCCAGCCTAATTGCTAGCTGTTACGCACAGTGGTTTAAGATCGGGGCCCGATGGCAGAGGAAGCCTGGGGAGGGTTTCGTCTGGTTTGCTGTGGAAGAGACCCCGATGGCAAAGGCTTGCACCTCCACCCACCTGGAACGGCCTGGGACTTGCAGCCTCCCCGAGGAACGCTGGGACAAGGAAAACACCCCTGCGAGGGTGGCCCCAGGCCCCAGCCTTCCCCGTACCCCCATCCTGGTACCCAGACCCCTGCGGACCCCCCCGGAAGGGCCACTCCTGCTGTCTCGTTCTGCCAGGTGGGCTTCACAGCAGGAGTTTATTGGCTCAGAGTTTCGGAGGCTGGAAGTCCAAAATCAGAGTGTCAGCAAGGCCGTGCTTTCTCCCTGGAATCTGCAGCAGGATCCGAGACGCAGGGCTGGGGAACGTGGAGGGCGGTAGCCTGTCCCCACAGGCATGTGCCAGTCACCTGCACAAGGTGAGCCTCACGAACATGTGCCCTAAAGCAGCCTTTGAAACGGAGAAAAGGTGGGGCCTGTGCGTGGCCATCTCTGTCCCTGGGTCTGCTCCTCTGGCTCCTGGTGACTCCTTCCTTCCTCCGTGGCTTTCTCTGACTTTGGCTTCCAGTCTCTTCTCTTTGCAAGGCCTCCACCATTATGGAGGGAGACCCACCCTGGTACAGCCAGGCCATACCGTATCCAAAAATCGCATCCTCGAGAGGTCCCGTTTACACCTGGGTCTGGATTTAGAGTAAGAACATTCTCTCGTTGGGGTGCATGATTCGTCCTGCCACAGCCAGTGCCCATCTCCCGCGCTGCCTGCGTCCTCCAGAGAGATTTGCCCTTTTGGGGTAGCAAAGCCGCAAGCCAAGACCGAGGCTCACGCACTTGCTTGGCTGCCCTAGGGCCTGGGGGCCATGCACTCAGTGCAGACCTTCCACCACATTGACCTTAGGCCAGTCACGGCTCATGCTAGATGCTGCGACAAACAAGCCCCAAATGAGTCATGACCGAGACACATGGACGTTCACTTCTTGCTCCCTAAAGTCCCAAGTGGGGGTTCTCCGTGGGCAGCCAGCTCTCCTCCAAGCTGGGATTCGGAGACCTGGTCTTTTTTCATCTTCCAGCTCTTCCTTCCTCAACAAATGGATCCCAAGGGGGCCGGGCTCTGTGGCATCCAGCTGGCAGAGGGAAAGCACAAGGGAGTGTGTCGCTTCCACTTGTGCTCCGTTGACGAGAATTGAGTCTTGTGGCCATTCCTTGCTGCAGGAGAGGCTGGAGCATGTTGTCACACTGTGTGTCTAGGAAGAAAAAAAATTCCACCATTGATCTGAAGGGCCTTGCACTGGATCCTAGGAGACGAGCTTAAACACTTTTAAGAAAAATGCATCACAGAAAAGCTTGCAATTTTAAAATTTCTGTGCGTTATCTGTTATTTTTCGCCGGGCGGAATGCCAAGCAATGGCCGTTATGTGCCTGTAGCCGCCCAAAATCTCCTAACCTGAGAAGCTCTTCCTACCCTCCCGGTTCCCAGCTGCTCGCAATAACGACGCTACCAGCTCAGACTCCTCGCTCTGGGCCAGGCACACGACCCAAATTATCTCCTCTCATCTTTCCGGGAGCCCCGGGAGGTGGACTAGCATTCTTGTCCCCATTTTACAGGTGGGGAAACTGAGGCTTTTGGAGATTGAGTGGCTTGCAGAAGATTCCAGGGCCCGTGATGGGGGGATCCCAGACTTGAGGGGGCAGTGAGGGACCCCTCCCCAGGCCCACTCAGACCTCTCCCTGACGTCCCGAGGGGGGCACGAGATCAAGAGAGAGGGCCTGTGGAGGCTGGAGGGGCCAGGTGAGGGCAGAGAGGATGGTCCAGAGACAGGGGTGGCTGTGCAGCCGTGCCCTGGGCCTGCGCCCCCTCTCCCCACCCACTGCCCGCCCTGGGTCCCCGGCTCCCCCACACTGCGGGTGATGTCAGGCCCAGCCTCCACCGTGTGTGGTTCTGTCGGGAGCCTGGTGTCTGCGTTTCCTCGGCTGCCGTTACAAACCACCACAACCGGGTGTGTCTAACAGCGGAACTGATTGTCTCACTGCAGGAGTCTGGAAGAGGGGGTGGCCGTCTATTTGGGGGGCCACCATGCCACCCAGTGCCCTAGAGTCGATCCGCCTTTGGCTGCCTGCTCGTCATCGGAGACAGACCTCAGCCCCACGTTCCCGGTCCCCCAGCACCCCAGGGCAGCGCAGGCAGAGCCCTCGAGTCTCGGGGGGAGCTGCCCCTCCTCCTCTGGGTGAGCCCCTCCTTCTGGGCTTCCCCGGACCCTCTCACCATCTCCCAGTTCCAGCTGCTCCAAGCACCACTACTGGGACATCAGGGTTTCAGGAGACACGGGAGAGAGACCGCAGGGGGAGAGGGGGCCTTTGAGGCCAAAGTGGGGGCTGCGGGGTCCCAGGCTGGCCAAGGGGGGCCTCAGGCACCCTTCCCACAGCACCCACCCACCATACTGCCCAGAAAGAGTCTGTCCACATGGATTTTGCTTTACCCAATCCATGCGCAGCCAGGAAGACTCCTGTAGGCTCCTGGGGAGCTTGTGCCTGAGAGGGGCTGACAGATTCCAGAAGCTGCCATCTGGGGGCCCAAAGGCAGAGGCTGTGGACACCCTCAGAGAGTTATGTGGCCCGGCCGGGACTGTGGGCAGCTGGGGAGGGACACCCCATCCCCCCAGAGCACCAGCCTGTGGCCTCTCTGGGAAGTGAGGGCCCAAGTCCGCCGGACGCTCCCAACTTTTACGAGAGAGGCCAGAAATAGGGCATTTTCCAGGAACTCTTCCTATTGTACGTGTTGATGATTATTCAGACTTTTTTATTGTTATTATACAGGAAACTAGGCAGACCCAGCAAAACGGGGCCACTGTGGCCACCTCGGGTTTACTGGGGCATCTCCTGGCAGGGGAGGCAGCTGCTCCTTTGTTCCCAGAGACCGTGACTCACTTTTGGCTCCCTTAAAAAGGAGGAGCCTAGGGGGAGCAGGCAGGCCGTGTGGCCTGGGGACCCCTGCTGCACCGTGGTTCACAGGGGGCCACATGGCACCCCCCACACCCCCCGCACTCAGCTTCCTTATCGGTCAGCAGAATGGCCGGGCCGAGCGGGAGGACTTGGTGACAGAGGCCGCGTCCAGCACAGAGCTGGACCCTGGGGTGGGGCCTCAGCCGTCGGAGCCGCCATAGCTCCATCATCAGCTTCAGGAGTTTTGTTTCCTGGGAGTGTGGGGTCCGTGCCAGCAGCTGGTGCCAGCGTTCGGAGCCAAGTCTGTTTGTCCTGAACCCTCGAGCGCATTCCCTCCCGCTCAGGAGAATGCAGAGATGATTGGTGTATTTACCAGATTATGGGATCAGCTTCTTTGCAGGGGAAAATTAGCCCAGAATCGCCGTGCATGCTGCAGTCACTGCCAGCCGGCCCGAGGGTGCTTCTAGCTTCCTTTTGAGAACGGGACCCTCCCCACGGGCCTGTGACCCCCTGCTCTCAGCAGACCTGAGCTGGCCGAGATAGCAGAGGCCCTGCTCCGTGTGGCTCAGGGGCTTCTGCCACACAGGGCACGTGCTGGTCAGCTCAAGGCAGAGGCCCTTGGGATGTCCCTGGGCTGCCAAGAGTTGGGGGCTGCAGGGCTATAGGGGATCCGGTGCCTGGGCCTGTGTTACGGGATTGCCTGGGTCTGGGGCTGCTGAACTGCAGGGATCTGGGGTTGCAGGGCTGCCTGGATCTGGGGCTGTTGGGCTGCCTGGGGTCCGGGCTGCAGGGCTGCAGGAGTTGCAGGGCTGCAGGGGTCAGGCCTTAGCAAGTGCTGGGCAGCACACACGCATGTCCCCTCTGCAGCAGCTGCTCCCCAGCAGGCTGGCAGAGGGGGGCCTGGAGACGCTGCCCTTCATTAGCCGTCTCTCTCTCTCCCGCTGCTCTGTTGTCTGCCTGCTCCAGGAGTCTGCACACCAGGAAGCTTCTCGAGCTGGACAGGGCCTGGCCCTGGAGGCAGGTGGGGGCAGGGACTGCAGGTGGGGGCGTGGCCCAGGCCCCACCTGCTCCTGATTCCTGGATAGGCGCACTGGGGTTTCCTTGGGTAAATGGTGGGAGTTCTTGTCTATCTGAGACGGCTGGATACCTGCTCCCCCGGGATCAGGAGGGGTGGTTTTTTGACTCTCTTCAGTGAGCATCACCTCTGCACCCTGGCAGGGACCTGGGCAGAGGGCAGGAGAGCAGCTCCCGGAGCAGTGTTCCAGACGGAAAAGGCTGCAAACAGGTCAACAGGCCTGGGGGGAAGGGTGGCCGGGGCTGTGGGGGGGTGAGCACGCACACACCAACATGCACAGTGCACACACGGAGGTACACGAGCATACATGCGTGCATGCACACACATGCACATGGATGCACACTTATGTGCATACATGAGCATACACGTGTGCACACACACATATATGCACATGCATGCATACACGCTCATACAGGAGCATGCACGTGTCCACACACATATATGCACACGTACATGCATGCATACACGCTCATGCAGGAGCATGCACGTGTGCACACACATATATGCACATGCACACGTACATGCATGCATACACACTCATGCAGGAGCATGCACATGTGCTCGCACACACATGCACACACATACACAGTCAGCCTGGCACAGGGAGGGCTCAGGCAGAGGGGTGGGAGTTATGCCTGGTGCAGGCAAGGGCTCTGCCTGCTCGGGAGCTGTCGGGGGGTGGGCAATAGGGCGATAGGGTCAGAAGGGAGGGCGGGGCCTAGTCCCGCAGGGCCTCTTAGGGCAGATACACCTTGGATTAAAAAAAATGAGTAAGACTCTAACTCTCCACTTAAGGTGGTTGGAGCCCAGAAGGGAAGATGGCAATGGGGAGCCACTGGGGGTGGTAGAGCAAGGGCAGGGTGCAGCCAAAGGTTATGAAGACCCCCGTGGAGAACTACCTCAAGAAATTACAACCCACTTTCGTTGCCTTCACCCTTTGCATGTTTTTTCTTTTTCTCAGCAAACCCCAGGTGTCACATGGCCTGCGCTTCCCCACATCCACCTGCATCTCTCCAAAGCTGGGCGTCTTTCTCTAGGGACCTCAGTGCTGCTGTCCCCTCAGCCTTCGACTCTTGTCCCTTGGGGGAATCTGAAACTCAGCCCGGGGTCAGATGCCCCTGACAGTCTCAGGAAGGTCCTTTTGCGGCAGCGGCTCTGATCGCACCCAGTGTCACCTGGGCTCAGTGTGTCCCTTGTGTTCACCTGAGCATCTCCCTCTCTCGTGCAGCCACCTGCTCCCCAGTGTGTCAAGAGCCCACTCCTCAGCCCCGTCAGCTTCCTGTGAAGCTCTGGGGGCTCCGTGGCACACAGGCCCAGCTTTGGGGTGAAGCGCGCCTCCCAGGGGGGCTGTAGGCTCCGTACGTCATCACGAGGCACGGAGACTGCCGCCCCCTTGGCGGGACACGGGCTGGATCGAGGGCTTTGGGGTGATAGCCGAGCCCCCCATTGAAGCCCCCGTCAGCCTCCCACGTGATGGCCTCCCCAGGCTGGTCTCTGCAGCTCCGATCCATCCTCTCGGGCTTGGTGGTGGTGGTTTCTGGACTCCGGCACCACCCCCACCCCACCCCGCACCCCACCCCCTCAGACGCTCCATCA
This sequence comes from Choloepus didactylus, assembly GCF_015220235.1. NCBI lineage: Eukaryota > Metazoa > Chordata > Mammalia > Pilosa > Megalonychidae > Choloepus > Choloepus didactylus. The sequence goes on from NC_051312.1 coordinate 4,936,903, forward strand.
GGAGGAACTTTCCCTAATCAAACAAAACCTTTTGGCTACACCGAGATACTGTTAGTACAAGGAGGCGAGATAAACGCTGAATTCTCTCTTCTCATCATCCGTTTTCTCTGTAAGGAGTCGTGGCCTCCATGACGTCCAGTGAGGTGGTTTTGCACTGCTCTGTTTCGAGGCGGGGTCTCTCCCCCCCTCTCTCTCCCATCATCACGGACACGTCCCATGTGTCTAAATCAACTGCAGGGCATCATTCTCTCGGATGCCGGATGGCCCCAAAGGCTGGCGCCTGCGTCTGGGGCCAGGACCCCCTTCTCTACGTGCCCCGCTTGCTCTCCACCCCTCCTGCCTCCTCGCAGTCAGCCGCTCTGTGTGAGCCTCTCGCAGGGGCCGGGGGTTCCAGGTGACAATCTGCGCCCTCCGAGTCCCACTAGCCAATGGCCTCGCCTCTGCCCACTTCCTGGCCATACCTGCCCCTCCAAGGTGACTTCCAATGCAAAACACCAGCTTATTTCAAAATATATTTTTTAAAATTAATGTGTTGTTTTAACAAAACCCTGGTGTACATTCTTATCTTTTTTTTTTTAATAAAATGGTAACTGTCACTACAGTATGTAGCGAGTGCTCACCATGGGCAGGGACTACACTGGGCGTTTGTCGCCTGGAGACGGGAGCCGCTGGACAGTGTCAGCGTCAGTGAGAGGATATTCTGTTGTGAGGAGAGCCTGTAAAATAGCCAAGCTCCAGGTTTTTAAGGTCTTCAGGAAGTAGCCTCTGGTCGGCTGGGGAATGTGGGGGGCTGAGCGGGGGGGCGCCTGAGAGCCTAGGGGGAGCTCAGGCCCGGGATGGAGTTTGGTGCCAACCACTCCTCAGCTCGAGAACAACCCCATAAAGCTGTTCAGCATCAAATGGGGCATTTCTCCGAACAGAGTGAACCTGGTGTCTTCAAAGTCATAAATCGTTTGTTTAAAAAATAAAGGGAAATCTAATGAGTCAGTTTCCACATGGGATTCCAAGAAACATAAAAAATGACCTTTGGAGGCCACTTCCTGTGCTGAGCCTTGTGCCTTCCACGCTGGGCTGCGGATGGGGGCGACCGGGCGAGCTGCGCGTGGTCAGATTACACGGAGGATTCCGGACGTGGGGACTCGGGCACGGAGGGCCTGGTGGAGCGTGTGGCTGCCTGAGGGAGGGTGACCAGATGGGGGACATCCTTGTCCCCCCCACCCCCCTCTCTCGCACGCACTCTCTCTCACTTTCTCTTGCCCTCTCTCTCTCTGGGTCCAAATTCCCCACTTCCTGTAAGGACACCAGGTATATTGGATTAAGGGGCCAGTGTGGCTTCATTGTCACTTGTCTATTTCCATCCGTAATTTCCAAATAATGTCGCATTCCAAGGTTGCAGGGATTGGGACTTCAGGCTGCATTCCAGAACAGTGTGCTTTGTGTTTTAAACCCTCCGTCCAGGAGCCACCCCCACCCCAACCCCAAGGGCAGAGGCCCTGGCCACGAGGCCCACCGCACGGGGACCCCCGTCATATTCCGGCTCCTTCGAAAGCACCTGCCTAGTGCTGCCCGTCCCCAGCAGTGACTTGGGGGTGCCTTGGGAGCTGAGCCTTGGGGTGCCAGGATGGAGAAGGCTGACGCTGGGAACACGGGCACAGGACCGAGGCTTTGTTTGCACGGAGAGCGGGCAGGGGGTTGGTGCGTGTGCGCACACCGGAGGCCTCTGGAAACTTCTAGGTGCACAGCCCTGAGCAGGCTCCTCTCTCAGGTCCCCCGAAAAGTGCTACTTGCACACTCCTAAGTATCCCCAGTTTGAGAAAGCCCTAGGCTGCCCTTGCCCCACTCAAGTCAATCTGGTTCTCGTGTCTCCTAGAAAAGGCGACTCTTCTCAGTCTAAAAGGCACCCACGAGGAGTGCTGCCTCCTTCTCGCGGCGGCTTGTTGGGTGTTTGCGTTGCTTCCTCAGGGCTGCTCGGAAGTGCTCCGGCTGCTGCTTAAGCTCACCCTCCGTGTGCCCTCCTTGGCCGCTTCCCCCCACCCACCCCCACCCATGAAAGCCAGACCCACCGCCGTCTGTCCCCTCGACGTCTGCCGTCCGGAGGTACCGAAGGATGGACGAGCCCGTGTCCCCGCACCGTGCCCGTGGGCTGGCGGCTGCACACTCACCCTCTCGCCTGAAATAACGTGCGTCTTCCGGAGGCCTCGGGACCCCAGCTTTGCACCGGGCCCTCCAGTCTGGGCAGTGCCTTCTCGGCCCCCACTGTCCTCGGGTTTGGCCCACCAGGGACCGACCAGCCTTCTGGGGTCTGGGGTGCCCTGACACCTGTGCGGTGGGTTCGCCTTTCTCCCGTCGCTGCCCAGCTCACCCCATGTCGGCCAGCGCCGGGTTGGGGTCACATCTCCGGGCCCAGGGCACCCCCTGCTTGCCTTTTGAGGACTCTTCGTGGCATTTAGGCCCAGTTGTAGCCCGGAAAGCGGCCTTGGCATGGAGGATGCCCCCACTCCAGGCCTCTGTGGGTCAGCGCACCACAGACCCTCCCACACATCCCTGCCCCTGGCCCTGATCCCCAACCCCTGGAGAAGCCGTGCGTCTCCCCGCGTCCACGGGACCGGATCAGGGCCAGCTCCTCATTTCCCCCCGAGGACAGGACAGCAGGGTCGGGCAGCCGTGCCTCGCCCCAGGCAGGAGGGAAGGGCCAGGGCTCCGACCCTTAAAGCATCTTGTGGTTGCCTTTTCTTAACTGCATTTTTTTAATTGAGCTATAATTCACATGACATCAAAGTCACCATTTTCGAGTGTGCAAGTCAGTATGTTTGCAGTGTTGGACAACCATCATAACCCTCTAATTCTGGAACGCTTCCATCACCCCAAAAGAAGCCCCTCCCTATCGCGTCACCCCCACCCTCCCCCCCCCAGCTGAGTGACCGCTGACCCCCCGGCTCTGTGGCTTTGCCTCTCTGGACACGGCTGAGCTGGGGTCATTAAGCATCAGATGTTACTATGGTTCTCTTCACTTAGTGCCGTTGCTTCTGGTCCTAAAATGAAGGTCTCTCAAGCCCCCTCCCCAAATGGGGGCAATTTGCCTATCGTCTCTAAGCCTCGTCAGTAAAACGGGTAAAACGGACGGCGTGAGGCCAGGCTTCCAGAGATGTCAGCTGGGGGAGCCGCTGGAACTACCCTGTGGGCTCAGCCGGTGGGACTTGCCTTCAGCTCAGGGCAAACCTGGGGGCTCGATCTAAGCGGGATTTGTGACTCTCTTGTGGCCGGAAGCCCAGGGCCCACAGCCCGGCTCTGAGATGCCACCAAGGCCGGGCCTCCCCCGGGCGTTCCGTGTGGGGTCCGAGGCACTGTCCCCTCGGGGTCCCGAGATGCCAGGCAGCAGGAAGGGAAGGGCCGGGAGCAAAGGGGGGTGCAGGCTGGGCCACCCCTCCCAGGAGCTTTCCCAGAACCCTCAGGGGTTTCCTCCCAAGTCTCATTAGCAGACACGGTACCCCGTGGCCACTCTCAACAGAAAGATGGGAAGGGGGGCTTTGTAGCCGAGTCCATTGCCCCCCAAGGTGCGATCAGGGCTCTCTTAGCGAGAAAGAAGAGGGGAGTAGAATGGGTGACAGTGGACGGGTCTCCACAGAGCTGGACGGCCAGGCCCCTCCTTGTACACCTGGGGAAACTGAGGCCCAGAGACGGTTGGGGGCTTACCAGAGCCAGGTGTGGTCAGTGGGGGCCTCAGAGGGTGACGGGGTGACCATGTGACCCCTCTGGGCACTGGTGACAGAAAATTACATGGTGATTAGGGGGTCCTTGGGGGAAGTTGGGGAGGAGAGGATGGGTCCTGGAGGCGACCCCCTTCCCTTTGATCTCTGAGAGGAGCCATGGGGAGGGGCCCGGAAGCTTCCGGGAACCAGGGAAGCCGAACCCCACGGCCTCTCGCGCTGCCCCTCCCTCTCCCCTTGGGCGGGAAAGCCGTCCTCATCACTGACCCCCCTGGCAGCCTGATCCGAAGGGCAGACGGGGGCCCTCAGGGTGTGCCCACCTGCTCCCTGCCGTTCACGCCACAGGCGGCTCAGGGCCTGAGACCTGCAGCTCCTCGGGAAGCAGGCTTGAGGAGAGCAGCTGCGCCAGGCTCACCCAGATCCGTGCAGCACCCACAGCGACAGGCCGGAACCTTCCGGAACACACGCCTGCCTCTTTCCTCTCAGGCCCTGAGCTCTCGAGGCTGGAGGCAGCCCGCGTCGATTCAGTGTCCTCGTCACAAAGCACAGTGTGAACGAGAGAGATGGACAGACAGACCCAGGCATGTGCAGACCCCCCCTCCCTTTGCAGCGGGGAGGGCTGCGGGTGGGAGTGGGTGCATCTCAGGATGGGGACAGGGAGAGAGAAGGACCCAGAGTGCGCTGCATTTCCTCAGCCGGAGGCCCCATCCGAGGCTGTCCAGGTGGGATGAGGACCAGGGTCTCAGTGCCGGGACGAGGGGTGGGCTCGGCTGCTGGCAGAGGGGCGGGCGGTGCCAGGCAGCCCATCGGATGGCATCTCGTGGACTCCACGGGCATGTGAGCAAAAAGGCGCCTGCCCCTCGGAGAACTGTCATTTCCCCCTGGGCAGGAGTCAACTCCAGGATTAAAATTAATTTCTCTTCTGCTTCATAAGACGTTTGCAGCCTCCCCAGGCCCATGCTGTCTTTGATGACACCTTGTCGAGGTGGGCCCCAAGCTGGTGCTGGGATTATCACTCAGTCAGAGCCCACAGTGCTCACTCGGGCCTCCGGCACCTGGTTGCTTTGCCGGGCAGGTGACCCTTCCCCAGACTCTCAGCTTGGATGGTGGCACTGCGGCCCCTCCCCACCCAGAGGCCACCCGAGGGCCACCAGGATGGCAGAGCTGGGTGGCCTGGCACTCAGGCAATTAGGGGGACAACAGCGGCGGGCCCTGGGCGTGGGGTCGGCGTGGGGTTTGCCTCCAGGGACCAGCTGTTCCTCCCACGCTGGGCAACCTTGGGCAAGTCACCGACCTTGGGCAGTTCAGCCCACTTCCACTCTCTCATCTTCCCAGGAAGGAGCCAGACCCTCCCAGGGCTGCTGTGTCTTCCCGCACATCCCAGGTGAAAAGTGCTCTTTACATTTGGAGGCCCTCGCTGAGAATTTTCTAAACAGTGCTGTGCGGCCACACAGAGCCCTCCTGTCCACTCACTGGCCCCTCGCAGCCGAGTTGAACACGAGGTGGGAATGGCTGATGTCCCACCTTGCAAACATCAAAACTGGGGCCCAGGAAATTAACGGGGTCCAATGGGCAGGCCGGGGTGGAAGGGAGAAGTCGGGGACACGTGCCTTCCTACCTTCCGTCACGTAACAAGCACCCTGCCATCTCCGCCCGTGGGTTCAGTCCACCTCCCCGGGTCCTGTGTAAACCGTTCCCTTTCCTGAGAATCCCGCTGCCACTCGCTCCCAGAGCTGCCTCCTCCTGGAACAACCTGCTGTTTGCCCCGATCCCCACCAGCCCCCATCCAAGCTTAGCCTCCCATGTTCCGTTCTACCAGGGCCCTCCCAGTGGAACCGGTGAACCCTGGCATAGCACGCTGGGTTTAGCTGATAAGATCTTCCGCTGGAAGAAACTTTCCCCTCGCTGGAGACATTGGCATTCTGACGGGCACTCCCCTCTTTGAGGTGGGAAACCTGCTTAAGCTGTATCAGTCAGGATAGCCTGGTCATGACGCAGTGACAAACAGTCCCCCAATCTCAGTGGCTCAAAATCACAAAGGTTTACTTCTCACCCACTCCTGTGCCTCAGTGGGTGTGCTGGGCTGTGTCCTGTGTCATCCTCGCCTAGGATCCCAGGCGGCTAGAGACCCCCCGTGTCCATCACCGCTAGTCACTCGTCACAGCGGCAGAGCTAAGGGGGGCACAGGGCGTGGTCTGTCAGCATTAAAGCTTTGCAGGAAGCGACTCACATCACTTGCATTTACATTCCATTGGCCGTACCTGGCTTGAGGAGGGTGGAGAAGTCGAGTCCTACCTGTGCCCAGAAGGGGGGAAGGAATTTCACAAACGGTCCTGATCCTTACACGTGACTCAAAGCAAGAGCCACTAGTTCCGGAGTTGCAGGCCTCCAGTGGGCCAGTGAGAACAGCCCCTACATTAGCAGAACGTTCCCACTGCCCTCCCGCCATCCCTGAGCTTCCAGGCACCGGCTCACCCACCGGCGGGAGAAGGCTGGGTTCCCAATAAATGAACTGTTCGGTGGCCGAAGAGCCGGCGACACCGGCTTGGGCCTTGCCATCACAGGCTGACCCTCTGTCGGCTCTACCTGGGGCTGTGGGATGTCATTACATGACTTGGGGTACAGTACTTCTCCACCACGTGGCAGAGCCCCTTTCCCCTGCTCCAGGAGCCGGGACAGCCCCTCTCTCCAGGTTCGTCGTGAACCTACTGGACACTGGGCTTGGGGGCTGAGAAGCAGCCGATGGGGGGCTATGGAATTCAAGCAGAGATGGCCTGCGGACAGACTCGAGTCAGCTCAGCCGAGGGCCCTTCCGGGGACTCACCCCACTTGCCTGAGACATGAGACCCCCACCCCGCGGCGTCTCTCTGCCTCTCACTCCTGCTCGTGGGCCACGTGCCACACTCAGCACAGCTCCAGAGGTTGACGTGTTTGTTTTGTAACCTTCCTAAGCAGAGTGCAGGCTAAGGGAGGAAAAGAGAACGCTGGGAATGTTTGCAAAGAGGAGGCAGGACCGAGTGGACGTGGAAACACGGCTCTCAGAATGGGCCCAGCCATGCCGGGGATGTTTTCCGTTGCCAGGCGAGTTGTGACTCCCGGCAACGGTCTCCTAGCAACCACGCGTGCGGGGACCCACTCATGTGGGGTGGGAGGCTGGGCCAGGGGCCCTGCTGGGAGCCAGAACCAGGCGGGGTGCTCCAGCCGGCGCCCCAGGGGCCTGCAGCCCTCAGCCCGGCCTGTTCTCCTGGCCTACGCGGTGCTCACGGGTGGGGCCGGCTCTGCCCCCCTGCCCCTGCGCTTTCCCGGGCATCTGAGACAGAAGCACACCCCACTTCTCCATCTGCACACCCGCATCTCTGTGTCCACTTCCGGGTTTTGTTGGCAGCGGCCTCTGGAAGGTGCAGAGCAGGGAGTGGAGCCCCCAGCAGGGAGAGCAGAGGGGCTGCACCCACCTCCCCCACTGCTCGGTTTCCCCAAGTGGCTAGGCCTCAGTTTCCTGATCTGTGAAATGGGAGTCCTAGCTGATACCTCAGGAGACCCCCCCATAAATCAGCCAGTGACACCCCTGGGGACCGCACCCCCTTCCTTCCTCTGCCCCCGACCCCGCAGGCACACGGCAAATGGAGAAGGTGCTCCAGGCTGCAACGTCAGCGGAACGAAAGTGCAGGCTGAGTACAAGAATCGGGGCAGGAGTGTCCTCTGGAGGGGTGTCGGGGAGGCCTTCGCCGAGGCCTGGCGAGGGGGCAGCACTTCCAAGACCCAGGAAACATGCTCCAGGCGGAGGGGGGCACGGCAGGTGCTGAGGCCCCGGGGCAGGTGGGCCCTGGGCATATAAAATCCAGGAGCAAGGACCGCAGAGAGCAGGAGTGTCGTGGGGGAAGGCAAGCCCCAGCCCCGGGGCCCAGCCAGCGGACCACAGCCTCATCCGGGAGTCAGGGGCAGCCCGGGAGGGAAGCTCGAGAGGTTCACCTGGCTGGGCGTGGGGAGCAGATTACAGCAGGGCCAGCGGGAAAGCCCCCCAACTCTGAGGCGAGTGGGCCATCGGAAAGGCTGGTTGGAAAGCTGAGTCTGGAGGGAGCCGACAGGGCCGGGCCTGTGCCCTGGAGAGGCCGACATGGCCGAAGGGAGCTCCCGGGTAGATGGTGCCACTGGCTGCACCAGGGGCCGGGGACTCTGCTTTATGGATGCTGGGTTTGGGGTCCTTCTGGACTTCCAGGGGAGGACGCGTGGGCCAGGCATGGGGTGAGCTGTCCCAGGGCCTAGTGCAGGCAGACGAGGATGGCCAGGGACAAGACACAGCATCCACCGCAGCAGGAGGAGAACTGGGGAATCCCGGAGAGCTGAGGTGGTGGCCACCAAATGCCCAAAGGCATCACTGCACAGGACAAAAGGACAGTGCTTGGAGAGGTGGAGGGGGCAGCTCTTTCTTCATGAAACGGCCATGGCGGCTGGAGAGCAGGTGGAGCTGAGGCCGCCTCTGCAGACATCTGGGGCTGGTTCTCTCTGCTGTGGGGGTGTCTGTGCCTCATAGCGGGGCCGGCAGCCCCCTGGGCTCTCCAGATGCCAGTGGCGCCCCTCGCCCACCGTGCATCACCAAGAGTGCCCGACCTGTCCAAGTGCCCCCAGGAGGAGACTCATCCCCAGCTGAAGACCAGCACATTATGGAAAGTTTGGTTTTTGTGGTCACCATTTTTATTTTTGAGAGGTGGGGGGCGCCTCGAGCAGACTCAGTGGCCAAAGGAGTGTCTCACAAGAGAGGCAGAAGTTGGTGCAGAAACCGTGGGCTCAAGTTCCTGGCGAAGGCGGGGGTCTGTGGTGCTCTCTGTGAGGAGCCCTGCGTTCCCCCCAGACCGCCTCGCCGCAGGCCTGACAGCAGCAGAGCTGGGAGGGAGCCCCCCGAGAGCAAGGGGAAACCAGGGGGGCCACGCCGTCCTCAGGCTGGGGTGTGGCCTGCGCTCCCCTCTGTCACGGGAACCCGCCTCGCCGCGATGGCTATGCCAGTGAAATGAGGGGACACCTGTGAAGTGTCCCCAGCCCTCTGCGTTGCCCATCGGCTCTCGGGAAAGGCTGGGGAGGTGGTCCCCCAACCTCAGCCAAGCCCCAGCCCACCCCCAGGGCTCACAGGACCTTCTGCTTGAAAGATGACCCCACTTGAGACGGCTCCCCGCTGTGCAGGGCTGGAGACCCTGGTGGTTCCCTCTCGTGGGACGTCCGGCCCGTTTCGGAGGCTTTGGGCTGACTCCCCCCCGGCTCCGCAGCCCCAGCCCAGCCCCGGTCTGCCCTCCGCCCTAGGAGGGATCAGAAGGTGGGAGGGGAGGCCCAAGGCCCCTGGACCACTGACCGCCACGAATCTGCTCCTATTCATCGGCCTGGAGCAACGTTGTCCATTAGAACTTTATAGAAACATCCCGTCTGCACTGCCCACTAAGTAGCCACCGGCCCTTAAAATGCGGCCAGTGCAGCTGAGGGACCGAATTGTTCATCTCACTTAATTGTGATTAACTTAAAAGGAAACGGCCACACGCGCTGGGGCTCCGGCAGTGGAGAGCTCAGGTGCCTGCTTCCCTCCGGCGGCTGCCCCGAGCTCACCTCCCCTTTGGAAATCCGGGGCGCGAGCAGTGGTTCCAGGTGCTTCTTTTCTCCCTGTCTCCCGGTCGGTCAGCCCGCATTTCCCGAGGACATGGCAGGGGGCAGGGGACCCCAGCCCTGCCTGCAGGGAGCTCCTGGGTGTGGCAGGGATGGGGGGATAAACAGTAAATGAGCAAACACTATTTTTCACCCCAACGGCAAGTGTGTGAAGAAGGTAAGCCGGCGGGACTGGCAATGTGGGGGACCAGCAGGATGGCCAGGGGCACCTCCTCAGGAGACCTGTGAGCTCGGGGCCGAGCTGAGGAGACCTCGGAGCGAGCAGCCAGCGGGGGGCTTTGAGGGCAGAGAGTCCAGAGTGCGGCCAGTGTGGAAGGGGAGACGAGAGAGGGGCAGTGCAGATCCCACAGACCACGGTGAGGGATTTGGATTTTATTTCCATGGGGGGATTGGGGTAGGGGTTGGAGTCTGTTGGCCAAAGGGGTGGAGAGAGGAGGCAAGACCAGGGTCCATTTTCAGGATAACTCACAGATTGGGTGCGAGTTTGGTGTGGGGAGCCCCTGGTTTTCCACACACGGCTGGGAACAGTGGGGCCTTTGCTTGATGGGGAAGCCTGGGAGGCCGGGTTGGGGTGCAGGTCGGCAATGGAACGTTCCGCCGCAGCTCTGTTGGGTCCGAGGTGCCCACTGGACAGCAGGTGGGTGTGGCCTGTGCCGGAAGGTGCTGGGGAGTGGTTGGGGTCAGCTGTTCTTGTCAGGGTCACCCAACACCCCAGCGACACATGTTCACCCCGATATGCTTCGGGAGTGGTCCAGGGCCCCTCGACGTGGACGCCAGGCTCAGCTCCAGCATGGGTGGGCACGTGTTCACCCCGATACGCTTCGGGAGCTGTCCAGCAGAGCGGTCCAGGGCCCCTCGATGTGGGCGCCAGGCTCAGCTCCAGCATGGGTGGGCACATGTTCACCCCAATACGCTTCGGGAGCTGTCCAGCAGAGCGGTCCAGGGCCCCTCGATGTGGGCGCCAGGCTCAGCTCCAGCATGGGTGGAAAGAAGCGGAAGGTTTATTTTAGCTCAGAGAAACCAGAACTCCTGTGGAGCGGGAGGGCAGCCAGCACCTCAGACCACCCTTTCCTTCAAGTGGCTCGAGCACCTGCAGCCTCCCCACCACGACTGGAGCGGACAGAAGGGCCCAGCACGCTCGTCCATGCTCGTCCAGCACACTCGTCCACACTCGTCACACCTGGCACCCAGCGTGCCTCCATCAGTGGCCCTATCGGCCCTTTACCACGTTCCGCCGTGAAGACGTAACTTGTGCGTTTCTGGGTGTTTTATGGCTCCCTGGGGAGGAGTCACGGGAGTGGGCTGCCGCATGCAGCCTCGCCACGCCTCTGCAGCTCTCTCACCCAGACGTCCAGCACGGTCTTCGCCATCTGACCGTGGGCGGCTTGGCCCGCCTGGGGGGCATCACGCTCCAGCTTGGAGTCGGATCTCTGGAGCTGGGGGGTCTGGGTTCGAATCCTGCCCTTTCCCCTCTATGACCTTGAGCAGGTTCCTCGATGGCCCCTGCCTTGGTTTCCTAGCCCATAAAACGGGGATCTGGACAGAGGGACATTGCAAGGGCTGACATCTCAAGGTGAGTAAGCACTTGGAACCCATCAAACATGGAGGTGCAGAACCAGGCCGTGCTGAGTTAAGGCCCTGCGGGGTGGAAAGCTCCCGGCAGCCACTGTAACGCACATGGACTCTCCACTCTGGGCGCTGTGGCCCTCGCTCACTCACCGTAGCCTCCCACACCCCTCAGAGACGCCACTGTCATCCCCATCTACAGATGGGGAAACCGAGGCATGGTGGGTGTCCCAAGCAATCACGGATAGAGGCCTGGCTCCTCAGTCTTCGCGCACGGCCTGGGGTGGGGTTGAGGGGTGGGAAGTAGGTGCCCACTGATCAAGGGCTCTGTGTGAGGAGGGGGCCGGGCCGGGTGCTGCCCTCCCCGCCCCCCCCCCATCCTGTAGCATTTCTGCAGAAGACAAGGCTCTCTGTGTCTCTGAGTCCACAGACAGGGCTCCCTGTTTGCCTAAGTCCTTCACTGGCACCCACAAAATCTCCTTTTCTCCTGGCCCTGCTGGGGCGTCTTAGAGGCAGATCCATCACACGCTGGTTCCAGGGAAGCCACAGGAAGGTAACGTTCTTCTGCTTTGAGAAAGAAAGGAACCAGCATGGAGAGACCCACCCGTGTCTAAATCAGGGTGGGAAATATTTATTAGTGGCTCTGGGGTGCCAGGCACTATGGGAAGAAGTTAGCTTCTTATCCCAAAACCCAAGAGTAACCCTTTTTACCTGCGGGCAAACTGAGGCCCAGGAGGTGTGGGGTGGGGGCCGCTAAGACCCCCTGGCCGATAAGTGCCAGAGCTGGTGCCGTGGCCCGTTCTCACCCAGTCATGGAGGCTGGGGCGAGGCTGGGTGAAGCCAGACAGATGTTTCTGGAACACATCAGAGCAAAGGCTGCACCTCCATTCCATTCCCTGGAATTTTGGAGGAGAGTCGACCCGACCCGGGAGCACAACGCCTGCTTCCTGGGGGCCTTGGCGGCTGGTAGATGCCGGGTGAGACGGGGGCTTTCCTCCCTCCAAGCAGATGCATTTTTACCGTCTGTGAAATCACCTCCTCTTTGCATTAGGCCAAGGCAAAATCACCCCGTTTTATGGCCAGTCCTACTCAAGCGTTTCTAACGTACCTGAAACGGTAGATGTTGATTCAGCAAAACCTAGTTTAGCCGCTTCGGTGTTGCACACAGCAGGGCACCCCCCCAGTGATGACGTTTTCTCCTTAGTGCCTCCCCTCTCGTTCTCAGGACCACGGGGTCCGTTCGGTGGATTTTTATCCATTTTTGACCCTTGACAAATGGCGCCGTCATGTGGTTCCACCCGATGAGACCCAGAAGGCCTTGAATGCCAGGGAAAGGGCCTGATGGCGGGCACGGCCGGGAAAGGGGGATCCGGGGGCAGGCGCTGCGCTCACCCCCTCACTGCTGAGCCAGTGAGGAGACAGGCCGAGGCAGAGCCCAGTCCCTCCCTCATTGCTGACGACGCCGATGCCCCTCACGGTGGCCTTGCTGTGCAGGCAGGTGGGCTTCCTTCCGGTTCTGAACCCGGAATTAGACCAGCTGGCCGGATGACGCTGACCCAGGGCAGGGGGCCGCAGCCCTCACCTCGGAGCTTCCGGGGAACAGTGACCGTAGCAGGCAGAGCTGCTGGGGCCCCGTGTCTCCAACCGAGCCCACCCAGCGGCGAGCCATTCCTCCTCCGCCTGGGCCACGTTCTCTAATGCCTCGTCCACGAAGCGTGGCAGATGACACCCTCGTGGAGAGGTCCCTTGTGCGTGGCTCGTAGGAGCAGCTTGCCTTCCTTTTCTTCCTTCTGCACTTGGGACAGGAGTCCCCCAGCTGGGCAAGAAGAGCCGCCCACTTCCTGTCCCCTCTCTGGAAACCTCTAGCACAGGGGTGGGAGCACAGTTCTCCCTCTTGCCTGTCGAGCTCTGTGGATATGGGTGGGCTGCTGTGCTGTGTTGAGAAGGATTCAGAGGTCCGTCCCAGGCTCAGGGGGGCGACTCTTGGGGATCTGCAGAGGGTGTCATCCTTGCTTTTGCGGCAATGGGCCGGAGGCCTCTTTGGTCATCGAGGCATCGGGTGGCAGGAGGACCAGGGAAAGACCCGGAATCCTCTGCATGCAGCCACTTTGGCTTTCTAAGCTCCAGAACGAAAACAGGACAAGTCCCAAATCACAGCTGCTTTGGGATAAGGTTGGCATTATTCACTAGAATTGAAGCTGCACTGACCGCGCCAGCCAGCAGAACTACCCCATGGTGCACACCCCAACCTGCTCGCACCCACGTGCGTCCGGGGACACGCAGGCGGCTCCCAGCAGCCTTTTCAGTGGCGCAGGCCGGAGCTGGGAATGTGTCAATCAGCAAGAGCACAGGTCAGGCACGGGTGCCACAGGTATGCATGGAATTGTATTCGTCCAGGCAAAAATGAATGACCTGCAGCCACGCACGTCCATGCAGACAAAGCTCAGAAATGGCACAGCGTGAGGAGTTTACACCACCAAAAAAGGCATAGGGGATGGCACATTTATGCGAAGTTCAAAGCAGATGGGAGCATCGATTAGGGATATACAGGGGATGACGCTAGAAAGAAATGCCTCAAGCATGATAAACACGAGTCAGGACTCCAGGGACCTCTGGGGAGGGGCTTGGGCCAGGGAGAGGCCACCGGGGGGCTTCAGCCTTCGTGTGTCATGTGCCCCATTTCTTCAGCAGGTTTTCATTAAACCTCACGCATACGTTATATGTACTCCCTGAGGGATGTTTCATTAAAAGTGTGCATTTATCTAAATATATCTAGAACTGTACAAAAAAGGGAAAAGATTTCTGAGATGTGTGGTGTGTGCATGTGTGTGCATGCATGTGTGTGCATGTGTGTGTGTGCAAAGAAAGGACAATTGAACGACCGCAGATGGGCCCCACGGGGGTCTGGGTGAGGAGCAGGTGGCCTTTCCCTGGGAACCTGGGAATGGGGGGCCCCCCCGAGGGACCCCAGGAGTGGGGCGGGGGTCGGATTTGCGCCCCAGTCCCTCGCAGCTGGCACACTGTTTCTCCTCCAGGCAGGGCCCTTCCTGCGGTTTGGAAGCTGCAGTCGAACCGCTTGATCCCCTGCCTGCATCTCCCTAGAACCCCTCGGGGGGCCCTGCAGCCAGGGCCTGCTGGCCTGGTCTCCTTGTGGGTGAGGGGCTTTGGGGACGTAGGACTCTGCAGGGAGGCGCCCGGAGAGCCCGCCTGGGAGTGACCTGAGCAAGCAGCCCTGGGACCCATGTCAGGGCGTGAAGCACCCACCACGCTGTTGGACCTCTGCCCTAAGCACCCCAGCAGGGAGGGTGTCTGGGGAGCAGCCCGGGGGACCCAGCTCGCCCTCTCCTCTCGGCCGCACTGTCTCGGCCCCCTGCCTCCCTTGTCCCCGGCCTGGGTCGGTGTCGGACAAGAACCCGGATCCTCGGAGCCTGGGCAGCCTGTGGGCGGAGGGGAGGTGACGTTCACCCTGCTGATCCCAGATGGGGGCTTGCGAGGGAATCCCTTCGCCCCTCTCGACTGTCCTGGCGCCCAGAGCCCGGGACATCCCGCAGCCAGCACCAGGCACTTCTCAAACCCTCGTGGAGAGCTCTGGGGGAGCTGTGCCCCTGCAGGGACGCGTTCAGCTCCCCCCGCCCCGCCCAGAGCCTGGAGTTCCCGGGGGCCTTGTGTACGGCTCCCCATCGCCCCTGGCCCCTCCGCTCACAGTCCCTGCTGCACCCTCTTCCCTCTCTAGTTTTGAGCAGGACGCTCACGTCCCAGGGGCTGCCATTATCAGCAGCGGGCAGGTAGATCTGGAACAGGGCTTTAGCAGCAGCTGCATTCCATGCTCCTAAGTGCCTGAGAGAAGGGAAGATTGCCTTTCTCTCCATTTTCAGTAGAAATGAAGACAATTTTCCAAATCCCCACCCCCACCTCCCTTCATCCTGGAAGGCCCACCCGGGTGCCTGTCTGCCTAGAAATTCTCCCTAACTGGCTCGAGGAATGAAGGAATCTCAAAGGACGCTTCCTCCAGGCTGCCTTCCTGGGTTGCCCCTCCCTTGTGAGCTTTGAGCTGCCTTTTGATTTAAGGTTAAAGTAAAACCTGGAAAGATGAGCAAGTACAGAAACAGCCTTTGGGCCTGTAGCTCCCTGTGGTAGCACAGCCCGGAAACAAGGGCTCACGGGAGGGTGGGAGGGGGATCGAAAGGCCGGGGCTGCTGGGGTCCAACGCAGGGGATACCAGGGCGGTGGGGAGGGTCAGAGCCCCGTTTGGGGCTGGGGGTGGCAGTGCTGGTCCAGAGGCAAGATCAGAGCCGAGCCAAGCCGGTGAACTTGCCCTTCGCGACATTCCTGAGCGCTCCGTCCAGCAAGGCTCCGGAACGAGCCCTCTGCTGCTCTGCTTTAGCCCCGGCCCCAGGAAGCGGCATCTCTGCTTCGATTTGAGAACGTCAGAGCTGCTTTTTAAATTAAGGATGCTGCTTCTCGTGGATTCTGGAGCCTTGACGTAGGTGGGAAGGCACGTCGTCGGTGTTAGTTTTGAAACCCTAAATTTGCCTGTTAATCACTATGGCTACAGGTTAAACACACTTGAGTGCTGGGAAGCATCAGGTGGCATCCTTGCGGGTTGTCGAGAGGCCTGAGCCCCGCTGCCAGGGAGCCCAAAGAGTCAGTTTAAACCAGTGTTTGTCTTTAAAGGATCATTTGCTTTTTACAGTCAGATTTTTAAAGTTGAGAAACATTTCAGTAATTCTTGACATGAATCTTGGGGGTCCCCACAGGTGCCCAAATGTAGTTGCCAGGATCCGAGGGCTGCTCTGAATATCTGGAAGCCTCAAGGAAACGGCACGGTTGCCTTGGCACCATGGTGCATGCCAGCGGCTGTGCCACGTTTCTTGCTTTGGCTACGATCATGTGAGCAACTCCATGGAATTCTTTAGACCCATTTCCGTCTGCTGGCGCTAGTGAGAAGCTCCGGCTGCAAGTCACATTTGTCTCTAATATAAAATGGAGAAGTAATTATTCCTTCACAAGTACAGTCTATCTGGAAAGCCAGATCCTTCAGCCCTTGGAATCAGGAGAGAGGGAAGAAGAAAGGGCAGCTTGGGAGCCTGTTTCTGGCTTCTGCTTATGCGCGGGAGGAGGCTGAGGCTCAGAGAGGGCGGGCGCCGGACTGAGGTCACACAGCATGGCCCTGCCACCCCAAAAGTTCCCCTGGGGATGGGCAGAGAGGGCACGTAAGAGCAGACTTGGGGATGAATGAGTTCTTTCTGCAGCCTGGGAGCAAGGGAGGCCTGTGGGCGGAGTCCACACGGTCTTCTACGTAAGAGGCGACAATGTCCAGCGTCCAAATCAAAGAAGGGGTGGAACGGATGGCAATGTGGAGGTTCCAAAGCACCCATCAGAGGCTCCTGCTGATCCCGTAACTGTTTTTATAACATGGAAAATACACATAACATAAATTGTACCATTTCAGCCATTTTTAAACATCCAAATCACAATGCTGTAGAACCACTACCTCTCTGTAGCTCCGGAATGTTCTCATCACCCCAAAAGGGAGTCCCATCCCTCCCCCCAGGCCCTGGCAACCACCAATCTGCTCTCTGCTCCGTGGATTTGCCCATTACGGATGTTTCATAGACTTGGAATCATGCGCTATTTACCCCTTTGTGTCTGGCTTCTTTCGCTCAGTACAGTGTTTTTGAGCGTTGTCCATCTTGTGGCATGAACCAGAACTTCATTCCTTTTTACGGCCAAGTAATACTCCGTTGTACGGCAAGACCGCGTTTTGTTTGCCTGCCCTTGGTAGAGGGACCCCTGGGCCGTTTCCCCCTCTGGCGGCGCCGTGGGCCCTGCTCCCACGTTTCTGTCTGCACGCCTGTCTTCACATCCCCCAGGGAGATCCTGGGAGCAGAAGTAGTGGTTGTGGGATGACCCCATGCGCACCCCACCGAGGAACCCCCATCTGCTTTCCAGACCCTCACTCCCACCTCTCTCGGGGGCTCTGATTTGAGTCGATAAAGCAGCCACCTGGAGCCTTTGCCTCCCTCTGCAGCAGAAACCCCCAGATTTCTTCTTTCATTCAGGAAAAGAAAAAAACACGACCAAGGTGTTCTTTCACGTCTTTGTCTTTTGTTCGGCAAATACTCCCCGAGCCCGGGTGGCACCCCGGGCATGGCCTGGGCAGCGAGGACGGCGAAGTGACGAGCCAGCCAGGCCCCTCTCTCAGGGTCCAGAGCCCAGCGTTTGTGTGAACAAACACAAACACAGCGCTGGCGTTTGTCCGGGGGCCAGGCCCTCCGATACGCCGGGTGAGCCGGACGGCAGGGCCTCGTGTCCCTGGAGAGGCCTCTCCGCAGAGTCCAGGGCCCCGGCCGGCCGAGGAGGAGCGTCTCCCAGCAGGGAAATTAACTTGCATCTGGTTTTGTTTCATTACCTCATCACTGAAAACTGGGAAGCATCTTTCCAGAGAATTCCTGGGGACTGCGCAGCGCAGGTTATTTATAGCCGCCCCAGTGGGTTTTGCATAATAGTCCACGTTTCGCAGAGACATTTGTAATTTGAGATCAAGTTCTCTCATCTGCTGTAAACAGAGAAGGCTAAATAGGATCGGCTGAATAGGGGTTCTGTGAGCCTTTGGCCCACACTGCCGCTCCGAGGGGGGTCACGGGAGCCGAGAGAGGCCAGGGTGGAGCTAAGCCCACTGGACAAGCAGAGAAGCGTCCAGCAGCAGCTGGCATGCCCACCACACCCTGGGACCCCAAAGGAAGAAACCGAGGCAGGGGGAAGGCTGGGTGACGCTCCCACGGTCCCGGGCCCATAGATGCAGAGCCGTGATCGAGCCCAGCTATCACCCAGGGAGCAGGGACGCCTGGAGAGAACCCAAGTGTGTCGCCAGGGATCTCAGGCACCTGCAGGCCACACACACCATCCCCCACACACATCCAGCTGTGTAATTCCTCCTGCCGCACAATCACGGCTGAACGCTAGCTTTCTTCACAAAGAGAGGCAAGTGGCTGTCGCACGTGTGCGGGTACAGTTTCCAGGGTCCTTGGGAAGCTCATCTTTGTGTCTCTGGGATACGCATGGTGGGAAATGGCCAGCAGCCGCGGCACTGCCTCTCCTGGGCAGCCCCGGGTCAGTTGCTCAGCCTCTCTGGTCAGAGTGAAGTGGGGGAGCTGGTGGCTGCTCCCCCTGCCCCACAGGACAGGGCTGGAAACAGACTTCTTTCAAAAAGGGCGTGAGGTGGGGCGGAAGGAGTAAAGGCGCCCCCAGACAAGGAGAGCACTTTAAGGTATGTTCCCGCCACCCGGCTTGGCTGTGGCCCCTCAGCCCCCATCTGCTGTCAGGACGGCAAACTGACTTCCGTACTGGACCTGTAATCGGGTAGTTGTCCTGCTTCAAAACAAGCCACGCCAACAGCCGGTGGCAGGTGGTAGCTCACCCACGGTGTCCGCAGACAGGCGGTCAGCAGGGGCCGTCTCTCTCCGTGGTCAGGATGTCCCCCGAGGCCTGCGGGCTCTGTCTGAGAAGCCCTAGGGCCAGTGGCCGTGGGAGGAAATGCTGGCAGGTGGACCCCAGGGCAGAGGGTGCGGGGGGAGCTGGGCTTGGAGACGAAGGCTCGTGGGAGGAGGAGCTGGGTTTGGTTTGCCAGCACTGCCATGAGCGTTGCCACACGGTGGGTCAGTTTAACAACAGGACTTTGTCAGCCTGCGCTTTGGAAGGCTAGGGGTCCAAAAGCTGAAGGTTCTGGCGCTGGCTCGCCGCCCCCCGTTCCGCAGTGCTCTCTCTCTCCCTCTCCTTGGGTCAGTCTACTCTCCCGATTTCTGCTGACCCCCGGCTTCCATGGCCTTCTCCAGCATCGGCTTCTGGTTTCTTCTCTTTGTCAGGCCCCACCCCATAGCGTGGACGAACACCTCCGTCCTCCCCTGGGCCACGTCTCCGGTAGAAACCGCGTCTCCAGGAGGTTCTCAACCCGCAGGAACGTGGGTTCAGGTTAGGGACCTGTCCGTGCAGGGCACCTCGTTCAGTCAGAGAGCTGGCCGGCGTCCGGGCCCGGGCCCACAGCTTCCCCATCTGTCGGTCACCTCAGGGACCCGGAACTCGAGGCACCTGCACGCAGCCCCCGAACCAGCTCGTCCGTGAGATCTCCCCAGGCTCACGGGACATCCAGACAGACAAGACGTCTCCTTCAGCCCATTCCCTTTGCGTGCCTGGGACAGCCTTGGGTCCACCTGTGGGCGTGGGGGCTCCCGGGGTGGCCCAGAGCCCCTCGCCGTGGGCTCACCCTCCTCCCAGGGCTGCGGGACTGAAGCACCTCGAGTCAGGAATGACCATGTTCAGAGAACAGCGTCACCCCGAGACGCTGCACGGGTCTCCTCCGTGCTGGCCGTCCTCCTCCTCCCCCTGCTGCTCCTCCTCCTCCATGCTGGCCGTCCTCCTCCTCCCCCTGCTGCTCCTCCTCCTCCAGGCTGGCCGTCCTCCTCCTCCCCCTGCTGCTCCTCCTCCTCCGTGCTGGCCATCCTCCTCCTCCCCCTGCTGCTCCTCCTCCTCCGTGCTGGCCGTCCTCCTCCTCCCCCTGCTGCTCCTCCTCCTCCGTGCTGGCTGCCTTATTCCTCCCCCTCCCCTCCCCCTCCCCACTCCTCCCCAACTTCCCCCTCCTCCTCCTCCCTCTCCTCCTCCCCCTCCCCCTCCTCTTCCCCCACCTGCTCCTCCTCCTCCATGCTGGCTGCCCTCCTCCTCTCCCTCCTCCCCCTTCCTCCTCCTCCCCCTCCTCCTGCTCCTCCTCTTCCTCCATGCTGACCACCCTCCTCCTCTTCCTCCTCCTCCCCCTCCTCCTCCCCCTCTCCTCCTCACCCCCTTCTGTGACCCAGAAATGGTGCCCAGGGCAGGTGGGACATGGGACCCCTCTCCCAACCCGAGTCTGCATCGTCCCAGACACCTCCTCTGTGCCGAGCCCCGGCTGGCCTCTGGGACGTGGAGTCCAGGAAAGGGGACCAGTGTGTCACCGGCCGTTTTGGTGCAGGTGACCTGTGAGGCGCCGAGGGTGCTGCGGGCCAGCAGGAGAACCAGCAGCGTGTGGCACGTGGGGCAAGGCGGGCCCAGCCCCTGCAGGATCTGCTGGATCAGGCTCCGGGTTCTATCAAGACCCCCGCTGGTCCACTTCTCGTAGAAGCTGTGAACTCAGCTCGAGGAATTTAAAGCACGGGGACAAGTCTCTCAGATGGAGAAGGTAGGGGCAGGGCACGCAGAGGGGACGGTACGGCAGTGCAAAGGCACCGAGGCAGGGAGGAGCGGGTGACCTCAGCTGCTTCGCAAGAGGCGCTCGGTCCTGCTGTTGCCGAGGGAACCTGCAGGAGACGGTGTCCACACACGGGACGGGAGGATTTTTCCGATGGCTCTTGAGGGCCTTTGGGGTTGCTCAGAAGGTTTGTCCCGGTGCCCCAGGCCAAGGATGCGCCCTGGCAGTGGGCATCTGAGAATCGGCTCTCCCTGCTCTGCTTGGGGACCGCTGGTCCTCTGTCGTTTTCTTCCCCAGCTTCCCGACTGATGAGCATCTTTTTATCCGGGGGACAGAGAGAATCATCGATTATTTCAGGGGGATTGTTTAAATCCTGCACTTCTGCTGGTTTGGTGCTTCCAGCAGAGGAGGGGGTTGGGAGAGGCCTGGTCACTGAGGCGACAGCTACATTTCTCTCCCTGCCAGTTCCAAGTGGGAACGTGGCTCTGACACCAGGCTTCCAGCTCAGCCGCCAACAGTGACCGCAGCCCAGAGCCCGCCCGCCGGCCCGCGGCTCCCGGCCCTCACATTTCCCCAGATTTCCTCTGCTCAGGCTCCGGGAGGAAAACAGAGAAAACGGTCGGAAATTTGCCTCTGTAACTCAATTCCGTGCAATGGGTAAGAGGGACAGCTGAGTGGAGTGTTGTGTCCCCTGTATCCATCAGTTCCTTTGGAAGAAAAGGCCCGATGGCAAAGTTCCCAAAGCACCCAATATTCCAGAGCTTTCCCTGAGCAGTAATTGGAGTGGAAATTGCTAGAAATAAGGTCAGGGGAGGCTGCGGGCCATTAAGAAATCTGCAGGAGCTTGTGCGGGGCCTGGCTTTTGGTCCCAACGTGGTAATCACTAAAGGGTGAGAGACCGGAGACCAGTTGCATTAGGGAAATTCAAGGATCGAGTGTTTGACCTAAAAATGAGGAGTAATAAGGGGGTTCCCGAGAGGGGCCCTCTCCAGGCTGGAGCTGCAGACACGTGGCCCCGCCCTCTGGGGTTGGTGAGATCTGTTTTCTGGCCGCTGCTGGGGCCTCGTTTCTCTTACTGGGGTGAACCCACCCCCACGGGCACTGGACAGTGGGCAGGGGCCCCGAGCGCCAGGGCATCCTCCCAGGATCTGCTGCTCCGGAAGATTTGGAGTGGCCGGACGGCGCGGTAATGTGCAGGGAAACGTGGCCGTACTGGAAAGCACCCTTCGAGGTTGGAAGGCATTTTTACATTAAACGGAAACCGAGGGCTTCCCCGCCGTGGCAGCCGCCGTGGGCCTCTCCCCGTCTTCGCCCGGTGGCCCTGCCCGGCCCCTCTGGACTTCTCGCTACCACTGGCCGTGAACCGCCCACCCAGGAGCCTGTGCACCCCCCAGGCGTGTGTGCAAGTGTGTGAGCGTGCATGCACGCACCCCAACTCCCCCACGCCTGGCGGACCCGGGCGGACAGGGATGAGGGGAGGGCCGGAGTCCAACCTGCTGGGGGTGCCCCCACGCCCACCTCGTACCGGCTGCCCCTTCACCTCCCGGGGAAACGGGGTGATGCTGGCAGGACCCGCCAGGGGGCCCATTGCCGGGAGGGGGGCTGGTTTGTGGAAGGTGCTGGGTGGGGGGCAGTGGCACGCATCAAGGCGCGTGGTGGCCGCGGCGGGGTGTTTAGGCACGGACACGTGGACGTGCTGGACTTGTTAATAGATGCCTCGCACCTGCCGCTTCTGGACTGTGGGAGTCCTCGTCCTTGCACCGGGGCCTCTGGCTGGGAGGGGCTCACAGGCCGCCCCCTCCTCCTGAGAGGAGCCCCTGGGTCTGTCAAGTGACATAACCCTGGCGCCTCTCCTGGGCCCCCCAAGGGCCTCCCAGACTCACTGCCAAGCAGACTGAAGCCGTTCAGAGGTTGGGGGGTCCTGAGGGGCCCCAAGGAGCTAAGCATGTCGGCGGTCCCCAGTCTCCACACACCGACCTGAAGGGGCTGGAATGACCCAGGGGTCAGGGGTCAGCAGGGGGTCCTGGGCTCAGGGCACCTGGGCCTCCAGCTCACCTGTGCCCTCCCCCGGGAAAGCCGTTCCCTCAGCCAGTTAACTCCTGGGCTCTGGCAGGTGGCGCCTCTCGCCCTCACCCTGACCCCGTCACCACTGGGGACCCTCAGAGCCCCAGATCCCGCCTCCCGGAGCACCCTGTTACCCAGTTTCAGTTCAGGTGCCTGCGCAATCCCCTTTTCCTCGCCGCTGAGACCACCGTCCCCACCACCCCGCGGGTGGAGAGAGAAGAAGGGAGCCGAGGTGGGGGCCGAGCAGATGCAAGTGTCCACTAGGCAGCCCGGTCAGCGCCCAGGCCCAGCCAGGGCCTCGGAGATGCTGCGGAGAGCTCAGCCGAGGTCTTGCCGCCTCTGCCCGGCCCCCTGCCCAGCACTGCTGCCTCGCTGCCCGGCCCTGGTGCGGCCACTCAGGGCTGCGGGCTCCCCTACTCCACCCCGCCCGGCCGGTGCCCCCGGGCTTTTATTTGAATAAGGACTTTCCCGGGTTGTTCCACCCTCCCGGACCTCTCTTAGGGCCCTGAGCAGTGGGTGCCCAGACACTTTCCAGCCCCCCGGTTAGGCCGCGAGGGGTGATGGAAGAGGCTGTCCGCAGGCCGCCCTGCTGCCCTCTGTCCTCCCAGGGCCTCTTGAGTTTGAGAGAAAGTCCCAAAGCTTGGGGCGTGGGGGAGCAGACCCCAGCTCTGCACCCGACCAGCTGTGTGACCTTAAGCAAGTTCCTTAACCTCTCTGTTCCTGGGTGGAGAGTGGCAGGACCACCTCTTAAGGTTCTGGAGAGGGTTAAACGAGTCTGTGGCAAGTTCTTGGCACAGTGTCTGACACGGGCGCCCAATTAAATGTGGCATTTTCCATAGTCATTATCAAGATGAGCAGTCCACGTGCTCGAGGGGTATCTGCATTCTCTCTGGAGTAGCAACCCCATGGTGGTAAGAGAAATATTCCCTGTGCTTCCTGAGCTTTCCATCTAGCACAGGAGGCAGAATATGGAGTACAGAATACTCTATAAATTGTGAGGCAGGGTGAGGGGCTGGGATTGGGGTCAGTTGGGTGGTGGTCTGGGAGGGCTTTCCGGCGGAGGTGGTGATGGTTGAGCAGGTCGTGTTCCAGGCGGCCCCAGGAGAGGAGCGTCATGGCAGGAGGAGAGAGGAGGGCGATGGCGGCCCCGGGCTGGCCGGGCGCCCGTGGCAGGAGCAGGGTGAGGGCAGAGAGTCTTGGGGACAGCGCGTGGGGGAACCTGGAGGCCACCGAGGAGCGAGGACGCATCCTCGCCCAGCAGGTCTGCAGAGGGGAGTCTGCGGGCTGCTCCGTGATTCCTAGAGGATCTCCTCACTACAGAGGGGAGACCTGGGTGGAGGAGGTGAGCACCGGCAGGACTCTGCAGTGCTGGACCAGCCACCAGATAGGGAGGGCACATGGGGTTCACAGTCCCCCCCGGGACACCTGGGAGGAGGGTGCAGCTTTCACCAAGGAGGGGAAGCCGGGGGAAGCAGGCCCCGGGCTCATCCCAGGAGTCTCCTGGCTGGCCACCCACATGGCCTGAGCTTGTGGCCCCCTCACTCCCCGGGGCCTGGACTAACCCGGAGGAAGTTTCCCATCAGCAACAGCTTCTCCCACCGCATCTTCTCATCTGGAGACATCGGGGAGCACCGGCCTGCGCCGGGGGGCAGTTTGGAAGAGGGGGGCTGTGGCCATGAGATATCTTCTGCTGCCACTTTCCCTGGGGTCTCCTGTTTCTGAGCCAACAGGTGGCCCACGTTTGGGTCTGCACAGTGTCTGACCATGGAGCAGGAGATGGGGGGCCGGCGCTGACCTCGAAAGGCTTCCCAGTTTTCCAGATACACTTTTCACTCTCTATTATGAAATATATCACAGATGAAAGAGTATATAAAATCCGCACCATGTACCCACTCTCCAGCTAGGAACTGGAACCTTGCCCGCTCCGCCAAGCTTCCTTTTTACACCTCTTCAGTCACCAGCCTCTGTTTGTCCTTGCAGTTTTACTACCTGTGCTCATATCACTGAACAAAGCTTACTCTCACCTCCCTTTTAACTTTATATAAACCAGTTTCACCATCTGTATTCTTTGATGACTTGCTCTTTGACTCATCCCTATGTTTTTAAGATTGCGCCTCCCTGCCATGGGGCTTGTTTCTTCCTTTTCACTGCTGTATAGTATTCCACTCTGCAAAAATACAGGTGCTCAGTCTGTTATCCAAAAGCCCTGGGGCCTGGTGCATTTGAGGATAAAAGTAATAACATGCCTTGTGCATTCTCTGTATTTTGTACAATCCCAGCTATCGCTGGGAATAGCCCCTTGGAATTAAGCCCATTCACTTCTCATTATCAAAATGCACGTGTGTGTTCCTCCTAAGCAATATAGATTGTTTATAATCTACCTAGAGCTCACGGAATATAAATGGCCCCTTATCAGTTCAGCCCTTGTTCTGCCACCAGTTACACTCACAGGAAAAGAGGCAACGTATTGTTTTCAGGGCTGTGTGGCCTGGGGGTTGGGGTCTGGGGTTGTGCACCTCTCCCCTCCCCCACACATCCGCTTGCCCCTGATGGGCATCTCGGTGGCCTCCCCTCTTCTGTGATTCTGCACAGGGACGTCCTGAGCGCTCCTGGTGCCTTCTCTTTCCCTGCATAAACTTTAGGGAAGCAGTTGCTAGATCTTCAGGGCCCTGCACTTTCAGCAAAATGCTTTCCGTAAGGGCCGCCCCCGGCCATCTCCCACACCCGTTGGCCAGCCTCGGCACTTGGCCCCAAGCAGCGTTTTTGCCCAATGAGAGGCAGGGAACGGTTTCTCATTGGGGTTTTAATTTGCGTTTCCGTGATTGCTAATGGACTGGAGCATCTTTCACCTGTTCATAGATCTTTTGCAATTCCTTTCCTGAGAAATGCTTGTTCTTATCTTTTGCTGGGTTTTCTACCCATTTCTACCCATTTATCTCTTTCTTACTGATTTGTGTTCTTTGTATCAGCTCTTTACTAACCCTTAGCTTGTCTTTCACCCTGGTTATCATGAGCAGTTCTTCATTTAAAGCAAACAAATTCATCAACCTTTTCTGTCAAGGTTTATGCTTTGTGTGTCCTGTGTAAGAAATTATTTTCCAGCCAGAGGTCATAAAGATATTTTCTAGGAGTTTAATAACCGTGTGTGTGTGTGTGTGTGTGTGTGTGTGTGGTGTGAGGTAGGGATGCAATTTCACTTTTTTCCCATTTAGGTAGCCACTCGTCCCAGCATCAGTTGTGGAAGCAGACGCTCTTTGCCATGATCCGCCATGCCGGCTTGGCCACACACCCAGCTTCCTCCTGGCGACAGTCTGTTTGGGGCTCTGTCTTGTTCCAGTTTGTCTGTCTCGGGCTGTCTTGATTACGTTTGAACACATCTTCCCTACGCCACCCCACTCACCATCTTCCTCTCTTTTTTAAACATTTTTATTATTAAGGTTGCCCATTTTAACTATTTGTAAATGTACAGTTCGGTGGTATTAATTACGTTTACAATCTTGTGCCTCTGTCACCACCATCCATCCCCCAAATCCTCGCATCACCCCAGGCAGGGAGCCATAACCTCCCATTTCCCCTCCGCCAGCCCGTCACCTCTAGTCTGTGTTCTGGCTCTATGAATTTGCTTCTTCTAGATATTTCCTGTAGACAGAATCATGCGGTGTTTGTCCTTGGGTGTCTGGCTTATTTCACTCAGCACAGTGATTCAAGGTTCATCCATGTCGCAGTAAGTATTGAAACTTCATTCATTTTTACGGCCATCCATCCATTGTGCGGATGGAACACATTTTGCTTCTCCGTTCATCTGTTCATGGGCACTTGGGTTGTTTCCAGCTTTGGGCTATTGTGAAAACTGTTGCTATTGTACACCAGTGTGCAAGTATCTGTTCAAGTCCCTGCTTTCAATTCTTTTAGAGTATAAACCTGGGAGTGGAGCTGCTGAGTCGTATGACAATTCTATGTTTAACTTTTTTGAGGAACTTGCCAAAATGTTTTCCACAGCATCTGCACCATTTTATACTCCCACCAGCAATGTGCAAAGCTTCCAATATCTTCGCATCTTTGCCAACACTTCTTTCCATTTTTAAAAATAATAGCCATCCTAGTGAGTGTGAAGTGGTATCTCATTGTGGCTTTGATTTGCATTTCCCTAATGACTAATGATGTTGAATGTCTTTTTTGTACTTATTGGCCATTTCTAAATCTTCTTTGGAGACATGTCTTTTCATGTCCTTTGCCCATTTTTCAATTGGGTTACCTTTCTCGTGTTGAATTGTAGGAGTTCCTTTTATATTCTGAATATTAAACCCTTATGAGATACATAGCTTCCAAATATTTTTCTCTATTCTGTAGGCTGTCTTTTCACTTTCTTGATAATGCCCTCTGATGCAAAAAAAGTTTTTAATTTGGGTAAAGTCCAATTTATTTTATTTCTGTTGCTTGTGCTTTTGGTGTTATATCTAAGAACCTATTGCCAAATCCGAGGTCATCAAGATTTTCCCCTATGCTTTTTTCTAATAGGTTTTATGGTTTTAGCTCATACATTTGGATCCTTGATTCATTTTTAATTACTTTCTGTATACGGTGTGAGGAGGGGATTCATCTTCATTTGTTTTTGCATGTTTTCCCAGCACCATTCGTCGAAGAGACTATTCTTTCCTCATTCACATACTTGGCTCCCTTGTCAAAAATCAGTTGACCATAAATATGTAGTTTGTATCTGGCCTCTCAGTTCTGTTCCATTGGTTGGTCTCTGTCTCCATGTCAGTCCCACCCTGTTTTGATTATTATTGAATTGTAGTAAGTTTTGAAATTGGGGGATGTGAGCCTTCCAAGTTTGTTCTTCTTTTGCAATATTGATTTGGTTCTTTGGTCTCCTTGTGATTCCATATGAATCTGAGGATCTGCTTTTCCATTTCTATTTTTAAAAATTCTGCTGAAATCTTGATGGGGGACTGTGTTGCATTGAAGATTTGAGTAGTATTGATATTTTAAAAATATTAAGTCTTCCAGACCACAAGCACGTGCTTTTCTTTAATTTCTCTCAGTAGCATTTTGTAGTTTTCAGTGTACAAGTCATCCACCCCCTTGGTTGAACTTATTCCCAGGTATTTTGTTCTTTTGGATGCTATTTAAATAAAATTATTTTCTTAATTAGCTTAACTACTGTTGGCTCTTTATGCCTCCAGATAAATTTAAAATCAAGTTCCACACAAAAAAAAAAAACTTCTCGTGGGATTTTGCTTAGAATAGCATCAACCCAGAATAGGCCAATTTGGGGAGAACTGACATCTTTGCAGCATTGTCTTCCCATCTGAGCGTTTGACCCATTTCTCCATTTACTGAGTTCTGCCTTAATGTCTTTCAAGCAGGTTTTATAACTGTCTGTAGAAAGAGCTTCTGCAACATTTTTAGATTTATTCCTTGGTACTTTAATTTTCGTTGCTTTATCGTATAGTTTCCAAATTACAATCGCTGATGGTTGCTGGAGTATAGAAATGTGCTGAATTCGGTAAATGACTTTTTTATCCAGCCGCCTCACAAAATTCTCTTCTTAATTCTAATCTTTTATCTGTTGATTGTATCTTTTATTTCATTTTCTTTTCTCTCTCTGCTGGCTAGGACCTGCTATAAAGTGCTGAATACAAGAAATTGATAATGGGCATACTCGTCTTGTTCCAGATCTTAAAAGAAATGCTTTCAAATTTTGTTTACTCCACATTTTTGCACATGCGTGCATGGGTGTGTGTGTGTGTGTGGTTTGGTTTGTTTTCTGGGACATGCAGTTTCTCAGGCTGAAGTATTTCATTCTATTCCTAGTGTGCTAAGAGGTTTTGGTGTCACCAGGTATGGGTAACGAATTCTTTCACATCCTGTTTTGCATCAGTTGAGAAGATCAGACGGTTTTTGTCCTTTGCTAATTAGTTACATTCATTGATTCTCCAGAAGAGCAATCAGGTTTCAAAGGTAATCCTGACTTGTCATGATGTAGTAAACGCTTCTACACATCGCCGGACTCCGTTTGCTAATATTCTATTTAGGATTTTCCCATTTAAGTTCTTGAATGAGAGTTGCTAGTATTTTCCTTTCTCACGTTATTCTTGTCCGATTTGGGAACCAAGGTTCCGCCACTCTCACCAAAAAAGCTGGGGACTGCCCTCCCCGCTTTTCTCAGGAAGACATCGGTCAGGTCCGAGTTATTTGTTCCTTCCGTGAGGGTCCAACCCTGCTCAGAAAGCCACTGGGGCCTCGGGTGTTCCTTACAAAAAGTTTAACTTCTGGTTCAGTTTCTTTCAGGTAAAAGATCTTTATTTCTTCTTGAGTCGTTTGTCCTAACTTTGGATCCATTTAAAAACTCCCTCTCCAGCTATTCAAGCCCCCCCTCCCCACCCCCAGCCTGTGTCCAGCCTCTCCCGCACCCTTCCCCGCCTTCGCATGCCCAGCTTTCCAGCCTGATGAAGCTGCGCAGGTTCTCTCCATGTGCCCTTCATTCATTCGACAAACACACTGATGCCCCTTCCCGTGCCACCTCATCCACTGACATGGGCTCTCTACCTGCCGTCCCTGGTGCCACAGCCATGGCTCCCTGCTGGGTGGAGTCGGGGCCTGTTTGCTGCCGGGTCTGGCACGTGGCGGGGGTCCTGAGGGTACCTGGCAGGACCCCGGAGGCCTCGCACCATGCACCGTGCAGGGACTTCCGGGAGAGCAGCCCCTAGCTCTCACCTGGCCTGGGGGTGCAGTGTCTCTCAGGTGTCAGCTAACGGGGGGCCTGGGGATCCCGGACCACATCTCCACGTCACAGTGCCTCTGCCAGCCCCAAGACCTTAGAACCTCAGGGCAGGGAACTTGGGGGCCATCTCACCCCCATATCCTGTCCCCAACCTGGCCTGATGCCCATGTGGTCACACTGCTTCCCTCTTGTTTCCCAGGTATCAGTTCTTTTTGGGGGAAACAAAGTAAGTAGGAGATCCACGTGGCCGTAGGAAACATCCGGGGTCCAGCCAAATGCCCCAGGCCTCGCAGATGCTATTAAACACCTACTGTGTGCAGGTGCCGTGCGGTGCCTGGGGAGACTGGCTCGTCTCTGGGGTGGATCAGGGTCCAGGAAAGGACTGCTCTCCCTGCCCTCTCCCACAGCTGTGGGGTGTCGGGGGTCCCCAGGCTGCAGTTTCTCCCCTCCGGCTTGCAGAGCAAACAGACCCAGCCGGAGAGCCAGCCCGAGCAAGGCTGGGCGTTTCCCGGGGTGAAAGGTGAGAGGTGAGAGGTGGCTCTCTCCAGGGCCCACAGCCTCTCCTCGGAGATGAAGAGCTCCTCTTTAAAACCAGCCTCACCCGCATTATAAATGCATTTATTAAATTACATGTTGCTGCAGATGGTGCTGTGTATTTTTAACAAAGGCGAGCAGACTCAGCTGGCTGCCAGGGAGAGCGAGCAGGGGGGAGCTGGCACGGGGGCTTCCTGCGTGGTGGGTGGGGGCGGCCGGGCAGGGGCCGCAGCCCCTCAGCCCACCCGCCGGTGGAGGGGGCCCCTGGCTCGGTCCCGGGGGCCGGCTCGGCGGAGCGGGCCTGCAGCTTTGCCTGCGCCTTGGCAAAGAGCGCGTGGTGGGGAGCCTTGGCAGTTGGCAGGAGTGGGAGGGCGGAGGGAGGGGGCCGGGGCTGCAGAAACCATAGCGACGGCAGCAGAGGACACTGCCTCCGCTCAGCTCCTCCTGGGCACACGGTCCCTTCCGGGAGGGCCTCGGGGGCCGCAGCCCCTTCCCCAGCCGCCACAGGGCCCCCCCAGCCCAGGGAGTGGACGGTGTCAAACAAGGGTCACCCAGATGGGGAGGCTGCAAAGAAGTGGGCTCAGCAAAGAGAACCCCAACGCCCCAGCCTGCAGCCCATCTCTCCATCATCTGATGAAGTTTGCTTTTTAAAGGAATCTGCTTTCTGTTCATTCAAGCCCCTCGTGGCCTTGAAGAACGTCCTTCCAGGGACTGTGTTTGTAGTGCGCAGGGCCCAGGGCCGGGGCTGAGGTCCGGCTGCGCCCCGGAGGACGAGTGAAAGCAGAGGGGACTGCATCGTGGGGGTGAGCGTGGCTGGCCAGTCCCACCTGGTCTCGGCCCACTGACCGCAGGGTGTCCGCTGTGGCCACCGCCTGGGCCTGGGAATTCTGGGAAGGGTCCGGCCTTGCCTTGGCCAGGGTCCTTCCTCGGGCTGGAGAGGCAGAGGGAGACCAACCCAAGCGGGTGGCTCCCAGGTCACCTGTTTGAACGTTTGGGAAGCAAGTGTATGAAAGGATCCCCAGTTCCTCGAGGCCACCCTAACCTGTCCACTCCACGAGCCCACGAGCGCTGCCCACCGCCTCACTCCCGTCCGCCGGGGTCCACGCTTGTCACTCTCTGTTGCATCACCTGGGCCCAGAACAGTGGCTGCCGTGCATCTGTGAATGAATGAATGAATGAGTGGGTGAGTGAATGAATGAACAATTGAATGAAAAGAGCCGTAGAACCCCTCTGCCTCGGCTCGCCCACACTTATGCTCCCAGCTCTTGCCCAGCTCTCCCTCCTGGGCCCCGTTTCCTTCTCGTGACAGTCGAAGGCAGTGATCTGTGGAAGAGCATCCCTTGTGCCGCGAGGCTCAGGGGTCCCGGCCCAGGGCCCAGCAGGAGGACGAGCGTCCCGAAGGGGTCCCCAGGCTGCCACCACAGGGCAGGGCCCCTTGTCAGTTTTTAGTCCTCGTTCTTTTCCTTACACGGCAGGAGCCGGGAAAACGCACACACACCTGTTTCTGATACAAAGAGAAGCGGCTCTTGGCTGCTGGGCGTCTTTGGTTGAGAAAGAGGCCTGCATAGAAACAGACCCCGTCCGTGGAGACGGGAGAGGCGGGGGTGCTGCCCCAGAGTGCCCACCTGCCCTTCCCGGGGAGGGGAAGGCACTGGTCCATCCCCGGCCTGTCCCTTATTGAATCGCCAGGGCAATGGTGGACAGTTAAAGGGGACAAGAATCAGCCCCTTTGTCACTCGAGAAGGTGGACACTCTCCCCTTGGCCATGAGGTCAGGAGGAGCAGGCCTGCACCCCAGGCTCCAGGCTTTCAGCATCCATTCACTCATTCATGCATGCATTCATTCATTCATTCATTCAGGCAACAAATTCCGATGGCTATGCTGGAGGTGCTGAGACTTCTCCCAGGAAATTTGCTATTTGCTGACTTCCTTCTCCAAAGCCCCAAGAGGGCAGGTGGGGAAACTGAGGCTCGGGCTGGTGACGTGCGCCACCGTCCTCCAGCACCCCTTGGGCCTAAGATCTCACGAGCTTTCCAAGGGCCCATGAGATGGAGAAGAAAAGACACTTTAAGGCTCCAGAATAAGGAAAGATAATGGGGCCATATAAATGAATAAATATTTCACGACTATAGCCAAACTTCATTCACTGTTTATTTGGAAACAATTTGTAGTTTAGATTTTCTCACTTTGCAAGAATTCTGAGGGTTGCGTGGTGACTACAGAGAAAGCACAGCCAATCATAAGTGAAAGGGGCCCTGACAGCCAAATAATTACAGAAGCAAAATTAGACAAATGCCTTCAAAATATTTTACAGCCAAAAGGTGGCACTTGCTGGGATACTCCTGCATTCGGGGGCCCCCCTGGGCAGGGTGGAGAGTGGCCACTGGGCTGAGGGACAGAAAAGGTCGCCTGGATGGCGATGGGGTGGCTGTGGTTGCCCAGTTAGGGTGCACGTTGGCCGCTTTGCCTTACGGATTCAGAGCGGGGTCTGGGGAAGCATCGTGTTTCATTTGCCCAGTGACTTGTGTGGATCTGTGTCCCCGGACGTCAGAGAGAATTGCTTCCATCAGCTCAGCACAGCCCTCCGGGAAACTGAGTGGAAAGTGGCACAGGAGATCCATGTGTTCTCACTGAGGTGGCCAGGACGCTTCCAGGAAAGAGAGCAAGTTGCAGGAGGAGACACAGCCAAAAGGAGGGCCCCATTTTGATAAAAATATAATAATAAAAGAACACCCACAAGTTTCTCTGTTCCAACGTGAGCCCATAAATGCGTAGTGAAGGGTCTGGAGTAATATCCACCGAACCGGCTGTGGAGGGTTGAGTCGTGTTCAAGCCCTAACCCCCCGGCCTGTGGGACGTGAGCCTATTTGTGAAAGGGCCCTTTGAAGACCCCACTAAGACAAGGTGGGGGGGCCTGGATCCAGAATGACTCGAGTCCTTCAACAACAGAGACGTGGACCAGCCGTGGGAGGGAGCGAGAGACGAAGACGGAGGGCCCTGGGGCGGTGGCAGAGGTTGGGCCATCACCAGACCACAGACTCTGGAGACCCTGGGGGTGGGGGGTGGGGTGGGGGTGGGAGGGGCTTCACCTTTCTGCATTATCCACGGATTTACCCATAACCATGCATTTGGGGTGGCAGCCACGTGCAGACACCTTCCCACCCTCAGCCCTGTCCGCAGGCTGCACGTCCCTCATCATTCTCCTGGGAGAGAGGTTGCGAGAAATAAAGGGAAGGAACTTTTTTGTCAAATTTTTAGATTTCCTGTTACCAGTCTTGCCCATCAGTTTCCACAGAGATGGTGCTCAAGCCCAGCTGCCGAGTGTGGAGAATCTGCGCCCCCTTACCTGTGTGTTCACCCCCAGCGTCCCCTTTGAAGCCTGTGCCCGTCTCTGAGTGACCAGCCGTGCAGTGCCCTGGGTCTGCTGAGCCGCCAGCTCTGGCTCTACCTTAAGACAGGTAAAGCCAACTGGAGACCACGGCAGCGTCCCAACGGGACCCCCTCCAGGTGCCTCCCTCCAGGCCACTGCCACCCCGAGCCTCCAGGCATCTTTACTGAGACACCAAGCGCATTGTGCCCCAGCTTTGCAAACTCCCCCAGGGGCTCCCACTGAGGATGACGCCCCCACTCCATCCCCACCCTCCTGCTCTGCCCTGGCAACCCCCTCCCAGCTCTCTTGCCTCAGGACACGGCCCTTCCTGGCTGACCCTTGGGCATTGTTGAGGGTTGATGGCCACTGCCTCAGAGAGACCAAGGCAGGGTTGAAGCTGTCTTGCTCACCGCTGTCTTCCAGGGGAGGTGCTCGGCAAATAGTTTGAATAGTAGCTGGGTGGAGGGAAGGAGGGAGGGATGGATGGATGGTGGAAGGAAGGAGAGAAGGAGGGAAGGAAGGAAGGAAGGAAAGGAGGAAGGGAGGGAGAGAAGGAGGGAGGGAGGGAGGGAGGGAAATGGTTGGATGGATTGCCGGAAGGAAAGGAGGACAGACAGATAGATGGAGAAGGATTGGAAGAAGGATGATAGATGGATAGAAGGAGGGATGAATGGAGAAAGCGAGGAAGAAGGAAGAAGGGATGGATGGATGGGTAGATGGAGAGACAATGGATGGAGAGATGGATGGATGGATGGAGAGACGGATGGATGGATGGAGAGATGGATGGGTAGATGGAGAGATGGATGGGTGGATGGAGAGATGGAGAGATGCATGCATGCATAGACGAAAGAAGACCTGTCCTTATTAGGAAGAAAGAGCAGTGGCAGGTTATGGCCATCTTTAAAAAATTGGGAAGTGGGGGTGGGGACCCCTGGGGGGCAGTGGGGCCTGGGTGGAGCTGGGAGACCCTGGGCAGCCTTGCCACCTGGCTGCTCTCCCTGTCTCTTGCTTTGCTGCCCCTGCTCCCCTCGGCCAGTGGCCTCTGACCCTCTGATACCCACTGGGCAGTGCCCTTTGCATCGGGCCTGGGAACTGCCCTGGGCAGCTGGTGAATGTGCCACCCCTGGCCAAGGTGCCCACCCTTGGATCAGTCAGGCTGCCAGGCACAAAGGAGGGTGCGGGGCCTGGGGTGGCGGTGGCCTGGGTGGGCCCGTCTCAGAGGGGCTGTTGTAGCACCCCCTGTCGCCTCCTGTGCAGAGGCAGTGACCCTCCCAGCACCCACTTCAAACCCGGGGCCCCTGGTGATGGAGCCTCTGCTGCGCACTTATCTGCTGACCCCTGGCAGGCACCAGTGTGCCCGGCTCTTTGGAATGCCCAGGTGCCCAGAATTGCCCCCTGCTGGTGACATTTAGTGGAGTGAGACAAAAGACAGCCTTGCTCTCCCAGGGCCTTCGCAGGGTGTGCCCTGGTCCCCACGTACCCCGAGATCTGAATGAGATGCACGGCCCTGCTGGAAGGAAGCACCTCTGCTGGCCAAGGCTGTGGTGGCTTTAACCGGCTCCTCATTTCCACTCGCTCATCTAGCAAACGCCGGTGGCCTACCCTCCTCGGGCTGGCGCTGCTGTGAATGGTGGGGATTCATCGGTGGGCTCACGAGGAGAAGGGGCAGTGCCGCTCGAGCAGGGAGAGACCAAGAGTGGACAGTGGATGGAGCCCTGAGTGGGCACTTGCTTCGTCAGCAGGTGCCGGGTGCCTGGGAAGGGGCTGGCGTGTGGGTGGCTGCAGTGTTAAGTGGGGTCACCAGCACGAAGGGGCATTTGAGCAGAGACTTGGCGCAGCAGAGGGCAGGGGCCCTGTGGGTGCCCAGAGAACAGCCCAGGTCCCGGGGCTGGGCCAGCCGGGAGAGGCGGGTGTCAGGTGAAGGGGGCAGCTGTGCAGGTGCCGTGGGCCCATGGTGAGATCTCCTGAGGTCGCGAAGGATGGCGGTGGCTGCCAGGCTGAGAACAGACTGCGGAGGCCGAGAGTGGCCGGGGCGGAGCAGCCAGGGACCCAGCAGGAATCCACAAGGGAGGCCCTGGCAGGAAGGTGGGGTGTGGGTGCATTCCTGACCTGCAGCGAAGGTGGAGCCGGACCCTTCACGAGGGGCTTGAGGGGGGCTGAGAGGAGCCCCCAGGAGGACACCCAGACTGTTGTCCCATCAGCTCCTGTTTTTAAAAGGGGCCAAAGCGGAGGGTGCTCCACCCTCGTAAATTCAGGACATGGGCACCCAGACATTGATGTTAGCTGCAGTTTCCCAGCACCTCGGGGCCCAGAAGTCAGCCAGCCCTTTGT
Organism: Choloepus didactylus; assembly: GCF_015220235.1. Taxonomy (NCBI): domain Eukaryota; kingdom Metazoa; phylum Chordata; class Mammalia; order Pilosa; family Megalonychidae; genus Choloepus; species Choloepus didactylus. The sequence goes on from NC_051312.1 coordinate 4,972,065, forward strand.
ACTCATATCAGCTGAGGGAATAACGCCCGGCGGTGTTGACTGAGCGCTCACTGTGTCCTCAGCACTGGACGCGACAGCCTCACAGCGGCCTGGGAGAACAGGGTGGCCGCGGGTGCCAACACCGCCCGTCGCTTCGTCCACCCGCTCGGCCTCATTCCCCGTCTGCAGGCTTCCTCTGCCGGGAGGCTCCCTCCCAGCCCCCCACACCTCCCAGAGCCCACTGGGGGGTCCCCTGCTCCTGGCCGTCTCTGGCCCCGGCAGACAGTGGCCCCCCTCCTCTGGGGATCCCCTCTGCACCCACACCCTCCCCTGCAATAGCCCACCGTCCCTGCCCCAGCGCTGGAGGTTTCCCCGGACACTTCCCCGCTGTCCCCCAAAGAGCCCGCGGGGTCCCGACCCAGCTCCAGCGCTGACAGCCTCACCCCCTTGGGCAAATCCTTTCACTTCCAACCTCCACCCTCATCTCTGGGCAGGGGCCCGGCCGGCCCCCACATCGCCTGCTGCCTAAACACCCAGACCCCGCTGGTGTGGACTGGGCAGGGGTAGGGCCTGGGGTTCCACATTCTCCAAAGCCCCCGGGTGGATCTGGAGATCCGCCGGGTTCCAGAACGCCGGCACAGCACCTACGGGTGGAGCTGGGATCTCCGAGCTAAGGGCCCTTCACGGACCTGGCGGCATCAGAAGCAGGGCCCAGCACCCAACACCAGGCCGGGGGCCCTCGGGAGCCGTGAGTGCCACTCACCTGGGGCCGCTGTGGGCCAGCCAGAAAACGCAGGGCAAGGTTTGCCAGCTGCCGACCGCCTGGCCTCCACCGCCTCGTCAGACCAAAACGTGCTTGTCCGATCGTGCGTGTGCTTCTGCTGCGTGTGCACAGGCCACGGGACGACATGTGGGTTCTGACGGTCAAGGAGAGGAGGAGCCGAACTGCCCCAGCCGCTGAGCTTTCTGGGCAGATACCGCTGCACCCCGGCCTCCGAATCACGTGCAGACACATGTTCCTAAGCCAGCTGAATTCGGGGCTTGAGCTTGGTGAGACTCCCCAGTGCCCTTCGATCCATAATCGAGTCGAGATGCTGGGAGGGACGGGACACTGAGGAGCAGGTGCTCCTGCTATGGAGAGAAGGGTGTGTGTCTGCTCGGGGGCTTTCCTTCTGTTTGCTGCTCGGGACTCACTGGGAAACCTTGCAGAGCGAGGCGTGGGTGACGGCCACACTGGACCCCCTCACCCCATCTCCTTCTGCTCTCTCCTTGGGGCCTCCCCTATCCTCAGCCCTTTTTTTAAATTATGGTAAAATACACAAAATGTAAAATTTACCATTGGAGACATGGTACCTTCACCTTCTGCAGTCTAGACCCTTTTCATCCCCCCAAAGGGAAACCCCGTCCTGGTTAGCAGGTGCTCCCGTCCCCCCACCCCACACCAGCCCCCGGCCACCGCCGTCTGCCTTCTGGCTCCATGAATTCATCTATTCTGGACATTCCACACAGATGAAATTACCCAACACGTGATCTTCCGTGCCCAGCTTCGTTCATTCCACCTGATGTTGTCGGGGTCCGTTCTGGTGTGGCGGGGTCAGACGTCAGTGCTTTGTGGCTGATACTCTCCGCTCTTTGGGGAGGAGACGGGCCTGGCGAAGGGTCCATCCCCTCATCAGCTAGAGGTTCCCAGAAAGAAGCAGGGCCGGCCTTTTGGGCACCGTCTGTGGGGCAGGGCTCGTGCCGGCACTTCCAGCCTTGCCCTCCCAGTGCCGAAAGACAGTGTTAGGAGCTGTGCTTCTCGGGAGCCAAAATGGAAGCCCAGAGAGGTTGCGAGGCTGCCTGGGGTCACACAGCTGGGAGATGGCCGAGCACGGACGGGGAGAGGATTCCTTCAGTGAAAGTGCGGCTCCTTCTACGCTGTGCGGCGCCACTGGCTCAGACAGGTCTTCATCCTCAGTTCCCTTAAAAATACAGCGAAGCCTTGGGGTTGGCCAGAAGTTTAATAAAAGAGAACACCAAGCAACCCTAATGAAGTACAGAATATATGCTTCAGATGGAACGATATCTCTGAGGGAGGTAAACAGGCCTTTTCTAAGTTGGTGGAATAATTGGTTTAATTTCAGCGACTCTGAAAGCTTTTCCCCCTTTCCCCTGCAAAAAAACAAAAAACAAAAAAAAAGAAACTAGATTTCTCCGCTGTCCCCCACAGAGGTCCTCATGGGTGGCTCTTCTTTGGAAAAGGGGGGCACAGTGGGCCTTTATTTACCCCTAAAGCTTCTGGATCGGCTGCTTCTTGGCTCTGGTCTTGGTCTAGACTCTTTCCTCCTGGTGCTGCCGATGTTTGGTGTGCCAGGGCTGCTGTCACACGGGACACAAACTGGGTGGCTTAAACCACGCAAGCCATCGCCTCCCAGCCCTGGCAGCTACGGGTCTGAAATCAGGGTGTCAGCCGCCGTGTGGGGGGTTCCTTCCCCGCCCCGTCCTTCTTCCTCCCGGCGGGGACCGTCCTGGTGCCCTCGGCTTGTAGCCACATTGCCTGGGTCTGCCTCCACCTTCACATGGCCTTTTTCCCTCGTCTCTCCGTGACTTCACGTGGCCTCTCATGGGAACCAGCATGACCTCATCTTAATTAACTACACCTGCAAAGACTGTTTCCAAAGGTCACATCCCTAAATTCCAGGTGGACATGAAATTTGGGGGACACTGTTTTACTTTGAGGTGATTCAACCCAGGACAGTTACGTGTTGATGGAGGGGAAGGGGCCAGACAGAGATGAGAGGCCCCAGACTTGGGGGAAGGTGGGGTCTGCGGCCTTCTGGCAGGGCTGGGAGGGAGGGTGGCCCAGGTGTGTATGCGTGTGTGTGTGTGTGTGTGTGTGTGTATGCATGTGTGTGTGTGTCTGTGCGTGTATCTGGTGGTGAAGAGCGCATTGCACAGGGGACAGAGAGAGCCTAAAGCCAAGCTTCCCAGCTGCCATGGTGGCCGGCCCCTGGCAGCTATTGTGAGATGCAGGCCCAGCAGCCTGGTGCTGGCGTGAGCCTGCGGCCCCCGTCCCGGAGGCGTCCCCTTCCTCACAGCTGTCTCGGGCAGGGAGGCCAGGCGGCCCCTGGTGCCGTCCGAGGCTGGCAGCTGCCTCCAGCGGTGGGGAAGTGGCTTCTGCTCCGCGCCCAGCTGAACCGCCCCCGGGAGCTGTCCTCGGTCCTGGCCCAGGCCCCCTCCCTCCTCTTTCACCAACAGCCCCCCGGGCGCCTCCACCTGCCCCGCACTCTCCTACGGGCAGCGGCGACGAAACCCTAGGGCGCCCAGGCCTCTGGCTGACGACCACGAAGGGCAGAGGCCGCTTGCACGTCCATGGTGGGAGTCACTGGGCGGATGGACCCAGCAGGGGTGGGGGTCCTGGAGGCCAGCGGGGTCTGCAGTGAGGAGCGAGAGCCTGGCCACCGCGGTCGGTTCAGGGTGCAGGGCAGGGGGTCCCCTCGGGCCTGGCTGGAGGTGTTTGTGGGCAGAAGGAAGCCGCCCCAGCTGGCTCCATGCCCCGTCCCCAATCATTCATCACTAAGGGGAGGAGCGGGTCCGCTAAGTCCCCCCGTCGGCCCTCCGCTGCGCCTTTGCGGCTCGCTCCTCTCGGCTTTCATGGAAGCCACCTCTCATGGAGGTGACAAAGGACCACAAACTGTTGGCCTTAAACCAAGCAGATTTGTTATGTGCCGTTCTGGAGGCTGCAGGGAGAATCTGCTCTCGGCTCTCCCGGCTTCCGGAGGCTGCGGCTCTCAGCTCGGGGCCTCTTCCTCGCATCACCTCCTTCCTGACTCACATCTGCTCCTTCCTCCTGTGAGGCCCCGTGTGGTTCCTCGGGTAACCCCGGACAGCCTCCCGTCGCCGCGTCTGTCACTTCCTCACACCTGCCAAGTGCCTCTGGCCACGGAAGGTCCCATGTTCACGGGTTCTGGGGACGGGGACGTGGCATCTTGGGGGGCAGTATTCCACCCCACCGCTGGCCAACCTGCAGAGGGCAGGGCTGGGGGTGTCTGTGGGCCTGGAATCCGGCTGGGGCCCTGGGCACCCAGCTTAGCCTGTACCGCCTCACGTCTGCACTGTCGTCCAGGCTGGGGATCACAGCACTGTCTTCCCAGAAAGTGGAGCTGCGTGGAGGGGCTGCGAGCCCCCCTTTCTGGGGAGAAGGATAAGGGAAGAGTGCTGGGGAGGGGGCCGCAGCCCGGGAAGGAGACTGTGGGGTGGTCATGGGCAAAGTCTGGCGCCCAGTTGGTGCTCAGCAAATGCCCAGTCCTCCATCCCCAAACTCCTGCCTCTCTACAGAAGCCCAGGGCCCCACGTGCCCCCTGCTCGTGCTCCCACCGTGCTGTCCTCTCTGCCCTGCAGGCTCCTGCCCCTATGTGGCCTCACTCGATGTGGCTCACACACACTTCCCAAGGGTGGCCTTCCCTGGGACCCAGCCCCACTGCTTGGGGCAGGCCTCTTGGCTTTCTCCCCGGGCCCTTCTCTCCGCCACATCCCCAGCACCGAGCCCAAGGCTGGGCTCTGAGGGGCTCGTGGAAAATGTATGGGGCATCTGAATTAATAATAAATGCAGGTTGACATCAGAGAGGGTCCCAGCGCAGGGGGTGGGCTAGGAGACACTGGGTCTCGTGCCTCAAAGGCCTCTGGGTCTCATGGGGAGGCTCCCGTGGGCTCCTCCAACCGGGCACCCCCTGGAGCTGCTGTGAGGTTTGCCCAAGAGCCACGGTGCCGAGTGCGAGCCTCTTCTGTGGGAGGGGAGGGCGCCCTGGGTGCCGCCTTCCCCCCAGGCCGCCGGCCGAGCAGCTGTCCTTGGTCTCGGCCACACAGCTCCGAGGAGGGGCCGGGCTTCCCTGCAGGCTGGTGACGGAGGCCGGCCGCACCTCCAGGGAGACACACTTCACAGGCGCCAGGCAGGGGAAGGGCCAGATCGTGTGTGATTTTACAGGCCGGTGCCCAGCACTGGGCCTGCACGTCGGAGGCACCCAACGAGAATCGTGCCCAGCCTCCAGGCTTCTGCCCGGGGTCTGTGTAGTTATCAGGGCCTGCACGTCGGAGGCACCCAACGAGAATCGTGCCCAGCCTCCAGGCTTCTGCCCGGGGTCTGTGTAGTTATCAAAACTGCCGGGGTCCACCGGGTGCCACGTTTTCATGATGCACCTCGAAATCCCAGCCCCAGCCTTGCGGGTGCACAGGTGCCCCGACAACCCAGCGCTTCCTCTCGGGACCGTCCCGGCTGCAGCCAGCCCCACACACAGGCTGGGTCCCTCCACCTGCCCATCTCGGGGACTCCTTGCCAGATGCTGGGTCTGTTTTGTCAAGAGTCCAGACTTCGTTTACCCTGGCAGACTCGGGTCTTTCGTGTAGATGCTAAGTCATGCCTTAGGAGGGTTCACAGGCTGGAAATGAGACTCTTGCATATATGACTCCACCGCATTCGATACAGAAGGGATCAGGCTGGGATAATGTGCCCCCTGCCCCGGAGTCCTTCCACACCAGGCGAGGGGCAGGAGCGGAAGTTCGAGAAGGCCCTAATAATAATGAATTAGAGTAGCCGTGCATCTGGCTCATCTGTCTCCACTGAAGGTCTCTGGAGCTGGAGAGTAAAGGGTGGCACGACGGCCGCCTGCGAGAACACCCGTTGACACGGGGATGCCGTGCACACCTGTCCGGGCAAGGAAATGGTGGCGACTCACCACAGTGGGCGATCTCAGCTCCTGGGGTCCCCGAGTCAAACCGTCCCAGATGAGTCGCATTTCCATGCAAACAACAGTCTATTCCAAGCTGGGCAAAGATGCCTTCAGTTGGCTAATCAGATTCCTCAGATCGCTCATAAACCAGCCGATGGACTCTCTCAACCGCGTCACCTGCCCTCAAGCCTGGGACGACGCCCTGGGCTGCTCGGCAGTGGTGGAAACGGAGCTCCCCAGCTGCGGCCACCTCGGCCCCTCCCGCCTCTGCGCAGCAGGGACCGGCTTCTCGGGAGGCGCTCGCGGACCTCCCCGCCGAGGGGCGCAGCCGTGTGCCGGCTTCTGCACCTGCCAGGACGTCGGCCTCGGTGGTCCGTCGTGGTCATCCCGGATGGGGCCGGGCAGGGAGGGCTGTGTGTCGGGACAGCGCGTGCTGCTCTCCGCAGGAGGAGGCAGCACTGGCTGCCGAAGCCACATGCTCTGTGTCATCGCGTCTCCCCCCAGCTTAGCAGGAAGTGTGACACTGCTGGAGCCACCGTGTGCAGCTGGAATAAAGGTTCAGACAGGGCCTGTTTGGAAGAAACACTCGCCCCTTTCTTTTTTTGGGAGGCAGGGTCTCCATCTCCTGCAGCCTGTTGCAGAGCTGGGAAGCTGGATGCATCCTGCGGGCAGAGGGAGCCGAACCGGGCGGGGGTCAGCGGGAGCGTCTGGCGTCAGCCTGCTGGGGTTCAGATCACACTGGGACAGGCACCGTGACAGCTCTGTGTATCTGCAAAGTGGGAAGGGGATCTGTCTTAGCTTCCTAGGGCCATCATAACAAAGCCCCACAAACTGGGAGCTTTAAATGCCAGAGATCAGTTCTCCCAGTTCTGCAGATCAGAAGTCTGAAATCAAGGTAGCTGCTGGGCCTGCTCCTGCTGAAAGCCCTGACCCTGACCCTGACCCTAAACCTAACCCTAACCCTGCCTCCTCCAGCTTCTAGTGGCGGCCAGCCAGCCTTGGCATCCCTTGGCTTGTGGACACGTCCCTCCAGCCTCAGCTCTGTCATCACATGTCTTTCCCCTGGCTCTCCAGGTCCAAATTTCCTACCCTAACCCACTCTGGCCTCAGCTTCACCAGCCACATCTTCAAAGACCCTCCTTCCAAATAAGGCCCCATTTGTGGATGGGGTCGGGGCTTGGGCATGTTTTTTGGGGGACGCAGTAGTGTCAGTGCAGATACCAGAATCGTGAGCCCGGAACGTCAGCCACCAGAGGAGCCCACAAGGCTGACTCGGGGCTGCCCCCCATGCCCCGGGCACCATTCAAGGATGTCATGACCCGTGAGGGGTTCGCAGTGCAGCCCCTGAGGTCAGGGCTGGCCTGTCTTTGGGGCAGAGAATCACAGGTATCGTTAGCTGCACAGAATTGACTGGTGCATTTCATCCACAGAGCGATGGCCTGTCATCCCCAGGGCATGTGCTAGTGTCATGGTTTTACACGTGAGGTTCACCGAGACCCGGTGCAGCAAGTGGCTGCCTGTGGCCACTGGGACAGACATGAGCGGGCAGCCCGCCTCCGGGGCGCCGTCAGTCCGAGGGACGCCTTGGCTCGCCCCAGCCCCTGCACTCCTCTTCCTGTTAGGCTGGGGTCCCCGCGGGGTGGAGAGGCCACTTGGGGGCACAGGCCAGGCGGATGGCCCCAGCCACATCCGTCCAGCAGCTGCAGAAGCAGCAGGTCCGTGGGGTTTTGGGATTTGTGCCCTGAGGAGAGCATTCTGGGAACAGTCAGCTGATGCCGGATGGACATGTGGACACTGACAGGCTGCTGGGGAGCCAGGCCAGGAGCCAAGCCCTGTCCTTAGGGCACCCTGCCCCCAGCGGGTCCCACGGGGTGGGCAGCCACTCTCTGGGTGCCTCCTCTGACAGGGAAGCCTGGGCTAGGAACCTGCTCCCCCACCGTACCTCCTGGCCTGTCCGTGCCACGTGTACCAAGAGAGGGTAATTCTTGCCCCGGCTGATCGGCCGCCGCTGTCTGTCGTGTGTGTGGGAGCCGGGAGCACGTCGCTAGCCAGGTGTTGTGTGTCCGTTACCCGGCCTGATCCTGAGAGCTGGCCTGAGTGTTTGGAGCCAGGGTCCGACTGGGCCTGTGGGCGGGCTGCCTTCCAGAAGGATCTGGGGTCAGAGAGCTGCTTGGCCAGCAAGACGGGCACATGACTGGCCCCTCTGACAGCGAAGGTCTCAATTATTCCAGGTGGCCTTTGGGGCTGCCAGAACCTTCCTGGCTGCAGCCCAGAGCTGAGTTCTAAGAGACACACAATAGCCTCACCATGTTCCCATGTGGGCATTCCAAAGGCCTGGTTTTGAGTCACACTTCCTTCTCCCAAGGAAGACGGGGTCACAGTCCCCCTCGGGTGTCTGGCTCTGCACTGTCAGGACTGCTTCACGGTTTCCGGACTGAGGGAAGAGGCCGGCGCCCACCTCCGGGTCCAGCGGCTGCTGAGGGGCCGAGAGGGGCTGGCCGTGGCTTCCCCACCCTGTCCGGGGAGGGGCGTGGGGCCTGGATCCAGCATCTCTGGGCGCTGGTGGCAGCACCAGGCATCCTCAGGGCCACATCCAACAATGTCCCCCCAACTGCCCTGCTGCGTGGCCGTCCCCAAGGGCTGGCGTTCAGGGCACAGCCAGCTGTGCGGGCCGTCCTCAGCACGTGGCTCGTGCATGGGGGTTGGTGCTGCAATGCCTGTTTTATGAGGTGGAAGTGAGACACAAGGCGAGGAATGGCTCCCCAAAGGTCTTTTCAGGGAGCCCCATTTGAGCCTCACAGTGGCCCTGGGGAAACTGAGGCTCGGGGGGGTGCTTACCCCTCGTTCAAGCTGGGAAGGGTGGAGTTGGGGCTGGAGGTGTGGGTTCTTGACTCCAAGTCCAGTGCTCATCCACTAGCATGGCGGCGTGCCCCGGAGGCGCCGAGGGGCCTGACCCCTTTCCCGCCCAGCCCAGGCTCCACCCCGGACGTCTGCTGAGGCTGCACCGCTGCCCCCCCAGCACCCCGCTTCCGGCCCCTTCCGTCAGCTCCACGAGGCAAGGTCCAGCCTGTCCCATCCTCGGCTCTGCCGCCGGCACCCCAAGCACACCAGGCGGGCTGAGTCCCAGGAAGGATTTTGGGGGACACTCGCAGCTTCTGCTTCACGTGTTCCATGAAGATGTTTCTCAGATCTCAAGCCCCCAAGACACCCCACGGAAAAGGGCACCCCGCAGTTACCAAGCTGGGGAGACAACCTAGTGGCTCGCGCTTGACGACATCACAGATAGTTACAGACGCCGCGCTCGGGCAGAGCACCGGGGACCCGTGACCGCAAGGACACGTCCACCCCAGTCGGGCTCCAGGGAGACCCCTGGGAACCCCACTTCCGGACCTCTGCCCCACCGCATCCCAGACTCCTCACTGCCCGTCCCCTCCCATGGGATCAGGGCTCCTTGGAACATGTCAGGAAACATTGGGCAGCCCAGGGATCTACACGCTGTTCTCATCTGGATCTTCACTCCCCCAACATTACTGTATTCATTCATTCATTCATTCATTCATTCATTTATATGCTGACAGGCACATGCACATGACAAAACGCATACATGCAAGTGGGAAAATGGGGGAGAATAAAGTATATCACAGTCTAATATCTTGTACCCCACACTCCCACTTTGGAGCTAGCTCTTGGCCCACGCCTCTGCCTGCCCTTCATTTTCGCCCATTTGTACCTCAACAGGGGCCCTTGGTGACTGTCCCTCTGCCCCCCCAGGAAGGTGGCCTGGCCAGAGGGGTTTGGGTGCCGTCCCCAGCTCAGCAGCGGTCGGAGCCTGAGCCCAGGGCAGGGAGCCTGGGAAGGGCGGCTCCGGGGTTGGCTCCGGGGAATCTTTCTGCCCTGAAGGGTGGGCTGGGGTCACAGTCCCGAGACACGGGTGGCCTTTTGTGCTTGTGGCGTCCCCACAGGTCACCCCGTAACAGGGTGACTGTTGGGCAAGGCCTGGCCGGACCGGGGAGCCCCTGGGCCATCTCCACCCGGCATGAAGATGTCGCGGCAAAGGGAAGGAGAAAGAAAAAGGGGAGAGGAGAGGAGAGGGAGCTGGCCGGGTCCTGAGGTTTGGGGTAAGGAGTTACAAGGCTGCAGGCCATGGCAGTGGTGGGGGGGCCCCCTTTTCCTGGGTGTTAGGGTAGACGCCTTCCGTAACTATGGTGGAGATGATTTTATCCCCCAGTTCCCAGATGCCCAAACTGGGACCCTGGGACCGAGCACCACGTCTTCTTAACGTCCGTGTCCCCAACACCTGCCACCTGCCTGGCCTGGGGAAGGTGCCCAGTGAGTGGGTGAAGGGCCGGGAGAGGCAGGAACGGGGCAGAAGCTGCCATCGAGCGGCCTGTTCTCTGCCTCCACCTCCCCCAGGCCGCTGCCTTCCTCCTGGGGAGGGGACTGGACACCGTGGCATTTGGCAGGAGGTGCTGAGTGTCCATCCTGCTGACCACGGAGAGGTCCCCAGGGGCAGGCAAGGGCAGGCCTGGTGGCTGGACAGAGTGCAGAGGGGTTGGCCCCCCAGGAGGGGTGGGGCCTGCGCTCGGCCCCCCCATGCCATCCATGATTCCCCCAGGCCCTTCGGCGAACGGGGCGCTCAACCTCTGTCTGCAGAAAGGGGCATCGCTGCCAGCAGCCTCTGCTGCCACCAGGTCGAGGGTGTCCCCGAAAAGCTTTTGAAAGATTGGAGTCGAGTTTGCAGATTTCTGCCTTTCATTTGGGACAGTAAAAGCTTCCCTGCAGCAGGAAAACCAGGTCACTCGCCAAGAGGAAGCAGTTTCCGGCACCTGGGGCTGGCCACAGACAGGAAGCTGGCACGACTCCTACTGATCGGACGAAGGTTTGTCCATCTTAAAACCTGTTCAGGGCAGGTTTTCAGGGTCAAAGATAACGAACCCCGAAGGGCTTGACTGGCTCTCTGGGACTGCTGCCTTGGTGGGGCTTTCAAATTTCCAAAATAAAAAGGACACTTGAGAGAAAGTAGGGCACCAGTTTTTTGGGGGTTTTTTTTGTTTGTTTTGTTTTTGGTTTTGTTTGACTCCAGGGGCTCCCCAGGGCTTTCTCTATTGAATGTTTCAAAGCCTCTATTGAATTTTCAAAGCACTTTGCAGGCTCCAGGGCTGAATGCAAAAGTGGACATATTTCATCACTCCCAGAACAGCCATGGGTGGGGGGGCAAAGCCTCTGCCACTTTCTCCCAGAATTTTGAAACTTGAGCTGGTGAAAGTCAGAGGGGCCGAAGGGGGGTCATTTCCACATTTCTACACCTTGGTCCCAGTTACTTGCATTTTCCTCATATTTATGCCAAATCTCCTCCACGTGAGGCAGCCTTTCTTGTAGGCAATTTATTTTTAGAGCTTTATTGAGCTATGATTGACATACAGTTACTGCACGTATTTAAAGTGTACAATTTTGTGAGTTTTGACACGTGTATAGTGATGTGAAGCCAGCACCACAGTCAGGATAATGGACAGGCCCATCACCCCAAAAGTCCCCCGGGCCCCCTTGTACATGTCCCCCCAAGCCCCCTCCCGTCTCCAAGCAACTAGAGCTCGGCTTTCTGTACATACAGATTAGCTCACATTTTCTAGAATTTTATAGAAATGGGATCACTGATACATGTTCCTTTTTGATCTGATTTCTTTCCCTTTGCACGATAATTTTGAGATTTGCGTTTATCGAAAGTTCATCGTTCCCTTGTATTGCGGAGCCATGACCCGGGGCACGGACAGACCACAGCTTGGTCAGCCTGCACCTGCTGAAGGACATTTGAGTTGTTTCCTCTTTGATGCTACTACAGATAAAGCAGCTATGACCATGACCTTCTAGTTCTGTACAAATACGTGCTTTCACGTCCCTAGGCAAGGATCCGGGAGTGGAATGTGTGGATCGCATGGTGGTGCATGTCCACCTTTAAGAAGCTGCAGGCTGTCCTCCAAGTGTGTGCATTGTCTTGTGTTCCCACCGGCAGGGCTGCCAAGCGCCCGTTCCGCCCCCTCCTCGCCAGTGCTCTCCCTGTTAACCATCCTCGCAGGTACGCGGAGATATCCGGGACCGTCTGCCTCGGCGTTTCCCTGATGGCACACGGGGTTAGCATCTTTTCAGGTGCCTGCTTGCTGTTTGTACAATTTCTTTCATGAAGCCAAAACTAGAAAGTTGTCAGGGGGAGACCTCATCCTTGTCCCCCTCTTGTGTGTCTGTCTGTCCAGAAACTGCAGCTGTCCGCCTTTCCCCACTGCACCTGTGCTGAAGGCCTGGGCTCAAAGCCCTGGGTTCCCGGGCCGTGGGTGCTGGTATACCACCTGCCCGCTGGGATGGCCGCCCAGAGGGTCTCTCATCCACCAAACAAGGCTGCTCAGACCCGCGCTTGGCAGATGGCAGTGATATGAATGGAGGGCCTGCGCCACGAGCAGTGCTGACCAGCAGAGTCCCCAAACCCACCCAGAGGGGCGGACGGGCATGAGGGGGCAGCCCTGGGCCTTGACACCCTCCTTGGGTGCTCCACGGCCTTAAAGGGGTTGGGGGTGATGGTGGACGGGGTTGGGGAAGCCATGGGGGAAGCAAAAGAGAGTCGCCTCCAGGGCCCAGCAACCCCCAAGTTCTGAGTCTCCTGGATTATTCTGGAAGGAAGAAATGCCCTGTCCTAGTTTGCTAATGCTGCCGCAGTGCAAAACACCAGAAATGGACTGGCTTTTATAAAGGGGGTTTATTTGGTTACACGGTTACAGTCTTAAGGCCATAAAGTGTCCAAGGTAACACATCAGCAATCAGGTACCTTCACTGGAGGATGGCCAATGGTGTCCGGAAAACTTCTGTTAGCTGTGAAGGCACATGGCTGGCATCTGCTCCAAAGTTCTGGTTTCAAAATGGCTTTCTCCCAGGACGTTCCTCTCTAGGCTGCAGCTCCTCAAAAATGTCACTCTTAGTTGCTCTTGGGGTACTTGTCCTCTCTTAGCTTCTCCAGAGCAAGAGTCTGCTTTCAACGACCGTTTTCAAACTGTCTCTCAACTGCAGCTCCTGTGCTTTCTTCAAAGTGTCCCTCTTGGCTGTAGCTCCTCTTCGAAACATCACTCACAGCTGCACTGAGTTCCCTCTGTCCATCAGCTCATTTATATGGCTCCAGTGATCAAGGCCCACCCTGAATGGGCAGGGCCACACCTCCATGGAAATTATCCAAGCAGAGTCATCACCCACAGTTGGGTGGGTTGCAAAGAATTACAATCAAATTAACACTGATAGGTCTGCCCACACAAGATTACATCAAAGATAATGGCGTTTGGGGGACATAATACATTCAAACTGGCACAGGCCCAAACACATGAACACAATCGCAAATGCATGCTTTGGGCCCACAAGCAACAGCATCATTGTGTCAATCACAGGATTTATAAAATACGCCTGCCCTTGGAGCCCTTCTTCCTCCGGGGGGTGCCCAGGCCCAGAGCCAGAGCCTTCAGTTGCGTGACAAGCATCTTCCTCATTTGCCAGGGTCTGTGCCCTGAAAGCTCAAGAGGCTTGATTCAGGCCCTGCAGGGGCAAGTGGGCACTGATTTCTGGATCGACTCAGCCTCCAGCAACCCCAGCCCGAAAAAGCCGTGGGCCGGACAGCCTGAGAGTCTCAGCCCATTCCCAGACCTCCTGAGAGAAGCCCCCTGTCCCTCTGCCTGGCAATGCAGCCCAGGCAGAAGAAATCCGGGAAGGCAGTGGGCAGTGACTGACCCCTGGCAGACATACCCTGGCCAGGCGGCACAAACAGGCAGCCTCGCTCAGGCTGTGAGCAGGGCCACCGAGGACCCCACTCCTCTCACGGAGGACTGTACCCCACAGGCTGCTCAGGGCCCTTGGCAGGCTAAGAGTGTCCTCGGAGGATCCATTCCATGGGAGGGGGATTCTGGTCCCTGCCTCATCCAGCAACATGGCAGGACATGAAGGCTGGAGCCATTGCACCATCTGTGACCAGCTGGGAGGGGGTGACAGGGCCCACGAGCTCCTGCCCAGTCCCCATCCGGGAGGACGGAGGGGCCCTGTGCCCTGGCCGGCCTTCTTGCCTCCAGCCCCGCGCTCCACCCAGCTGGAATGTACCTGGTCAAACTGGCCCACTCCATTCTGCCCATTACTCACTGCCACGCCGCAGAGAACAAACTGCTTTCTGCCAGGAAGAAGTGGGCAGCCTGCAGCCATCTGCTGCCCACGTGGCGGAGGGGGAAGCCGCGGTAGAGTCATCTTCAGGGAGGAGCCCAGGAACTGGCTTTGGGGAAATTCAAGCTCTTTCTCTCTTGGCAAAGATTCCACCAAAAGGGAGAAGCTCCCCACCATCTCAGAGCTCTGAGGAGCTCCACGTCTCCAAGAATCCATTACATGAGCTCTTTGGAACTGTTTTAATCCTTGCTCTAGGTTATTAAACTGGCGATTTCCATGCAAGGAGCTTTCAGGGAGCTGAGAGACAGAGGGAAAGCTTAGCTCTTCCTTGTATTCTTTTTTCCCATGGCACCTCCCTTCACCGAGTCCTCTTCTTGAGCTCACCACCAGGGAGGTTCTAAAGGAAGTCAGTAGTCATCCTGGGGACACCTCCTTCCCCTGGGTGAGATGTAAGGCTCTGTATAAGAAGTAGCATCCACGAGTGCCCAAGAAACCTCATTTCAAGGTTCTTGGAAGTTCTCCTGGCTCCTTGACAGAAACCATCCTAGCCAGGTGCCAGTGTCACACCCCAGACGCCTCCCCCAGACCCACAGCCCTTCATCGAGACACCTCCCCTTCCACAGTTAACCAAGTACTGTCCCACCTCCACTCTCTCTTGTTAACTCTTCTGTGACTCATGTCTTCACCGTCTTTTGGTTTGAACAGCCCAGTGAGTTTGAAGCTGCCTGGGTTGGAAAGTACGCATTTGACATCTGTAGCCCTCCTTCCTCTTCCTACAACTTGCACACAGTAGGCGATGCTCTGCAGGCCACCTGCTCATCGGTCATAGCCAGGTGTGTTTGAAGGTCCCACCGCCCGAAAGTGCTGGTGGCATCCAGCAGCAGGGGACCCCTCAGAGAGTTCCAGAAGCATTTGTGCCCTCCGTGAAGGAGAACAGCATATTTGGCAAACCGAGGTAGATTTGGCAAAACTAGGTCGGGTTTCTTTGATGGTGTTCAGCAGATTTGTGGCCGAGTAGAGCATCTTCCTTCTTTCTGTCCAGGTAATTAATGAGCAGCTTCAAAGGCTTGAGGCTTTCCTGCTCCAATCAATTATTCAGACTGACACATCCGAAGGTCTCTGAGCAGGAAATAGAGGGAGAACAGATTGCTAAGTGGTTATGATGGAGACTAAATGAATTGCTTGCTAACCACCCGTGTCTGAGCTCGTGGTACTTGTGTAAGCCTGAGAGCTCCGGGGGGCCTTCTAGCTGGGGAATGCAGGAGACGGGGAGCAGGGAGAGTTTCATTCTCTTGGGAACAGCGGTAATTTCTTCCTTTTCAAGAGCGTTGCTCACCTATATGTCTGTCACTTGTGATTACTGACCTCAGGTGGGTCTAAGAGGGTCTCCCTGGGTCCTGGCACTCGGGCTGTGGGAGCCTCCTTCCTGAGAGCAAGCTTGGGGGGCTGGGGTCGGTCTCCTCCACCGTGGCTTTTGGGGAGGGTGATCGGGGCTCATCCTGGGAGGGCTGTCAGCGCGTGTTTCCACTCCCACCTGGGGCCAGCAACTCCCAGCACCTGTGGGAAAAGAGTGGCGTCAATTCAAGACAAGGAAATCTGATTTTGGCTTATTAAAAAACATATGATGGTGGAAGCCTCAGAAAGAGCTCGTGGGGGGTTTTCAAGATTCTTCCCTTTACACTTGCTTTAAGTTTGTGATTTTCCAATAAAAAAAAATCATTGCAACCTCAACTTTGACTTCGACTTGTGCTTGCAGCCGAGCTGGAATAACACACTGGATTCGCCTTTCCTCGTGAAACAGTGGATTTCAAGACAGGGCATTGGACGAGGAAGGCAACTGATCATCAAGAGATGGAAGCAGTTGAGACAAGCCCGGCGAGTGCCCCCGCTGCAGCGCGGTCCCCGAAGACCTGAGTTGGAGAAGTGGAGCGGAGCGTCTGGGGAAAGCAGCCATGTGTTTGGAAAGGAAATCGCTGTCCAGAGAACTCAGGGCATCTGCAGCGAGTTCCCCCTGGTGTACCAGGTGCTGGAGATGAAAATTACAATGTCTGAGATGAAAAATTCACTGGATGGGGTTATTAGAAGGTTAAGCATTGCAAAAGAAAAGAACAGTCAACTTGAAGAAGTAGCAATAGAAACCATCCAAAATGAAACACAGAGAGAAAGAATAATATTTTTTTAAAAGAACAGAACACCATTTTTTTAATTGGAAAATCACAAACTTAAATCAGGCAACATAATATGCATGTAATTAGAATCACTGAAAGGGAGATGGAGAACAGAAAAAAAAATTTGAAGAAATCGTTGTGTAAATTTTTCCAAATTTGATGTAAACTATAAACTCCCATATCCAAGAATCTCAAAAACACCCAAGCACAAGTCACATGGATAAAATTTCATCAAGGCACATCATTATCAAATTGCTCAAAACCAAGGATAAAGGCAAAAGCAGAGAAAAATGACACATTTCATATGAAGGAACAAAGATAAAGAAGCAGAGTTATTATCAGAAATAATGCAAGCAAGCAGACAGTGGAGCAGCATCTTTAAAGTACTGAAAGAAAAAAAAATTGTCAACCCAGAATTCTTTCAGAAACGAAGGTGAAATAAAGACTTTTTCAAAACACAAGATCTGAAATAATTTATCACCATCAAACTCACACTATAAAAAGATGTTCAAGGATGTCTTCGGAAAATAGCAGATGGAAATATGGGTCTACACAAAGGAACAAAGAGCACCAGAAATGGTAACTGCATGGACAAATATATAAAATTTTTCCGTATTTAAATTTCTTTCAAAGATAAATCACTTTAAACAAAGATAACTTTCGGGGATCATAACATATGGAAGGTAAAATGTGTGATAACAAAAGTCAGGATGGAGGAAATGGAAATATACTTTTGCATGGTTTCTATACTCTACATGAACTGGTAGAACATTACTTGATTGGAGACAGTGATAAGTAACGGATGAATACTGTAAACCTGAAACCACCACTAAGGTAACAAAACAAAAAATTATAGCTAACAAGCCTACAAAGCAGATAAAATGGAAGCATAAAAAGAATTCAATCCAAAAGAAGGCAGAAAGAGAGGAAAGAGGAAACAAAGTTCAGATGGGACAAATAAAAAACAAATAAAAATATGATGAAGGTAAACCTAAACATATCAATAATCACATTAAATGTAAATGGCATAAACCCTCAAATAAGAAGGCAGAACTGTCAAGTTGGACAAAAGAACAAGACCCAACTATATGCTGCCTGTAGGAAACACACTTTAAGTATAAAGATAAAATATATGAAAAGTAGAAGTTTGGGAAAAGATACACCATGTTAACACTAATCAAAAGAAAACCGAAGTGGCTGTATTAGTATCAGACAAAGCTTTCAGAACAAAAAATATTACCAGAGTTAAAGAAAGTCATTTCAAAATGATTAAGGGGTGAATTCTGTAGAAGGACAAAAGAATCCTAAACATTTATGCCCATAATAATAGTGCTTCAAAATACATGAAGCAAATACTAACAGAACTACAAGGAGAAATAGACAGATCCATAATTATCACCAGATATTTCAGCACCCCTCTTTCAGTAATTGATAGAACAAATAGAAAATCAGTAAGGGCCTAGAAAATTTGGACAACACTATGATCCTACATGACCGAACTGACAGTTATAGAGCACTCCACCCAATAACAGCATTCGATGCAGTCTTTTCCAGTGCACTTGGAACATTTATCAAGATAAACCATATTCTGGTCCATAAAACAAATTTCAATAAGTTCAAAATGATACGAGTCATACAAAATGTGTTCTTTAACTACAGTGGGACTATATTAGAAATCAGTAACAGAATGATCTCTGGGAAATACCCAAATATTGGTAAATTAAATAATGTTGTTCTAAATAATGCATGGTCAAACTAGAAATAAAATAGGAAATTAGGAAGTATTCTGAACTGAATGAAAATGAAAACATAACGTATCAAAATATGGGGATGCCAGTAAACCCCATGTAGGGGGAATGTTACAGCTCTAAATCCCTGTATTAGAAGAGAGGTAAGGTCTCAAATCAATTACCTTAACTTCCATCTTTAAAAGCTACATGCAAAAGAAGTAAGCAGAAGAAAGGAAATATAAAGTGGAAACCATTGAAATAGAAAACAAAAATAAAGAAAAATGATGGGGTCAAAAGCTGGTTCTTTGAGAAAATCAATAAAATTGATAAACCTTTTGCCAGACTTATCCAGAAACAAGAAGAGAGGACAAAAATTACCAATACCAGAAATGAGAGAAATGACATCATTACTGATTCTTTCTCTACTGAACTTCGTTTGCATCTTTTATTCAGGTCTTCTTGAATTTCTCCCAGCAATTCTTTGAAGTTTGCAGCAAATAGGTCTTGTACAAATTTTGTCAGATTTAGCCTTCATATTTTTCAAAGAAAATGTAAATGGTATTTTAAAATTCAGGTTTATGATTGTTGCTAATATATAAAATTACAGTTGATCTTTATATGTTGTTCTTTTATACTGCAACCTTGCTAAACACATTTATGAGTTCCAGGAGTATGTTTTTGGTGTTTTGTGTGTGTGTATAAATTCCACAGGATTTATACATAGACAATCATGTGCTCTTTGAATAAAGAGCATTTTACTTCTTCCTTTCAGTGCCAGTTTGAATGTATTATGTCCCCCAAAATGCCATTATCTTTAATACAGTCTTGTGTGGGCAGACGTATCAGTGTTGATTAGATTGTAATTCTTTGAGTGTTTCCATGGAGATGTGCCCCACCCAACTGTAGGTGATGACTGATTGGATGATTTCCATAGAGGTGTGGCCCCGCCCATTCAGCTTCGGCCTTGGTTAGTTTGCTGGAGCACTTACAAAATCAGACAGAAGGAGCAAACTTGCTACAGCCAAGAGGGACATTTTGAAGAAAGCACAGGAGCTGAGAGAAGAATGTCCTGGGAGAAAGCCATTTTGAAACCAGAACTCCAGAGCAGACACCAGCCACGTGCCTTCCCAGCTAACAGAGGTTTTCCGTACCCCGATGGCCATCCTCCAGGGAAGGTACCCTTTTGCTGATGCCTTACCTTGGACACTTTATGGCCTTAAGACTGTAACTGTGTAACCAAATAAACCCCCTTTATAAAAGCCCATCCATTTCTGATATTTTGCATTCTGGCAGTATTAGCAAACTAGAACACTTTCCCTTACAGATGCCTTTTATTTCTCTTTCTTGCCTTGTTGCACCGACTAGAACGTCTAGTGCTGTGTTGAATGCACGTGGGGAGAGCAGCCTTCCTTGCCTCGTTCCTGACCTTGGGGTGTAAGTTGGTTATCATTTACTGCGTAACAGTATTGCACAGACTCAGCCACTTGAAACAGTACACATCATCCCTGTTTCTGGGGGTCCGGATTCAGGGCTCTTTAGGGGCAGGCAGGGCCCTGCTCTCATCTGGGGGAGAGTCCGTCTTCAGGCTCATGGGTTATTGGCAGCATTTAGTTATTTATGGGCAGACTGGGGGTCCCGCTGTCTCGCTGGCCGTTGGCTGGAGGCCACCCTGAGCTCCTTCCCAACTCGCCGCTCACTCCCTCCAAGCGAGGTGGGTGTTGCAGCACGAGGTCACGGGGCCACAGACATCCCAGCGCCTTTCCTTATTCCGTAAGAAGCAAGTCCTGGCCCTGGCCCAGCAGGGGATTAGACCGGGTGGGAACACCTGGGGGTGGGGTCGGAGGGCCGCCGTCAAGCGCCGCGGAGGGAAAGCAGGCAGCCCCTCGCCTCGAGGAATCGTATCATCAGAGGGCTTCCATAGATGCTCTTTATCAGCCTAAGAAAGTTCCCTTCTCTTCCCAGTTTGCTGAGTTTTTCCCAAACTCCCTGCCTCCCTGGGAAAATTTCTCCCCTTCTGTGGGAGCATCCACTATCACCCTGGAGGTGGTGAATTTAATCGTGAGTCTGCCCAGCTGAGCTGAATGGGAGCCCGGGAACCCAGACTCATCCACTCTTAATTTATTCTAGTAATGTCTATCGGGCACCTGCTACATGCTGGGAACCGGGTAGAAGGGCGTGAACAGATAAACCAGGTCTAAGAGCTGACGGCATAGCAGGAAGAAAACTACAGAATGATGTTATGACCCCGTGAACAAGGGGCAGGGTCTGTGGGGGAAGCCGACGGGGATCCTTGTCCCTGACAGTGGTGGACAGCCCGGTTTCGTTCGGCTTGCTCGCCCCCGTGCCCACCGTGGAATCTGGTTCCCTGCAGTCCTCAGGGATCACACCGTGGGCCAGGCCCTGGGCTAGGCACTTTGGCTGCATGGTCCCACAGAACCGTCTAGCACCCCTTTGAATTGGGCACGGTATTGCCCCACATCACAGGGAAACTGGGGCACAGAGAGGGTAGTTCACTTGTCTGAGGCTGCCCAGCAGGGACGTGGCTGGACTGGGATTGGAACTGGGCAGGCTCAGGCTGGCTTGCACCTCAGCTCTCAGCCCCTGCCCCAGGCTGCATCGTTGAGGCTGCTCCACTGCAGCGGGACACCCAGCACCAGCTGCCTGCACAGGGCGAGCCAGTGCTGGCTCCAAGGGGAAGCCTGCCGGGCCCTTCCTGTGAGGAGCCCCTGGCCGCTGCCCAGAGGGTGGCACCAACAGCCCCAGCCATGCAGGGGAACTGGGCGCACCCCTGCCCCGGCACCCAGCCCGCAGCCTGCAGCTCCCGCACCACACCTGCTGTGGAGGTGAGCGAGCTGCCCTCAAGAGCCTCCAGGTTGGGGATACGAGAGGCTGCGCCACAGCACAAAGGCCCTGCTGGGGTCTGCCCCTGGGCACACAGCTCCGTGTGGCATTTCTGGGCTTCACAGATGAGCCTGGTGGCCTCTTCTTGCCAAAGACAGTCACTCCGAAGGGCGAAAGCATTCAAACAGTAGCAGTGACTGAGGCCCCACCTGCCGGCCTCCATCTCACCAGGGGATGTCGGGGGACACGGCCTCCCTCCTTGGCCACAGAGTCCAGGGTGGACAAACAAAGCCTGTTGGCCACGTGGGAGTTTCCAGCCCTGGGGCTGCCTGTGTGTGAGCATCCCCTGCACGGGGCTTTCTGCTTTTCCCCCCGGCCGTGATACGTGGGATTGCCAATGTGTGGGCACCTCAGGGCCGTGGCTGTGTGAGCCGGGGCTCCCTGGCTTGCCACCCTGCCTGGCCAGGGCCCTTCTTGCCCCCAAACTTCACCCCCCACCCAGCACCCCTGGCCTGCCCTCCCCCTCGGCCCCAGCAGCGAGCTGGGCCATCGAGTTCACCCATGCCAAGCCTCGAGCCTTCCAGGGCTGCCTCACCTGCTGCTCCTCTAGGACATGCTTCCAGAAGCTTCCACACAGAAGCCCTTCCATGGCAGTGCCTCCTTCTGAGGAGGGGATGGGTCTCAGCAAAGCCTTAAGACCTAGGTTCAACCTTCTCTCTCGGGATTTCACCGTACGATGATATGATGTGTGGGTGTGTGGGTGTGTGCACAGGTGTGTGTGTGCACATTTGCCTTTTGTCCATAACTCATGAGCTCCTGAGAGCAGCTGGCTGTCCTGTCCCCAGCACCTGGGGGACAGCCTGTGTGCAGGAGGCCGCC
This sequence comes from Choloepus didactylus, assembly GCF_015220235.1. Taxonomy (NCBI): domain Eukaryota; kingdom Metazoa; phylum Chordata; class Mammalia; order Pilosa; family Megalonychidae; genus Choloepus; species Choloepus didactylus. Next base: position 4,993,545 of record NC_051312.1, read on the forward strand.
AGTGAACATCGAGAGAACGAGTGAACGCGGACAGCCCTCAGCGCGGTGCCCGGTGGGTAGCGAGCCCCGGAGATCCAGGCCTCGTTAGGTCTCGGTGATTCTTTGGGACACACCAGGACAGCTGTGCCGGGACATTGTGGAAAGATGACCGGGTACCACCGTCAGGTTCTCAATCATGGTGGAGAGTGGGGTTCTTAGGGAGCCTATCACCCAAAAAGGACTGGATGGACAGAGAAAAGAATGGGACAGACAGAGAAGAGCTCTGGAATGTTCTGCATTGCTCCATGGTGGTTCCTGGTGGGAGCATGTTGCTGGCCTTGAGGCTGTCTGGGTCTGGGAGGCTTCCTTTGGGCACCCGCAGTGCAGAGGCCCCGGGTGAAAATGGGCCGTCCTGGAAGTCGTTGGCAGGTGGGGAGTAGCAGGTGTCCGCGATTTCTAACCAGGAGGACTTTATGGGGAGCTGCAGCCCCACATCTCACCTCCCTCATGCAGCTCCGGGCAGATGCCCGTGGACCCAGGAGACTCTGGTGTATGAGCAAGGGCAAGAGTCGTGGGCTGCTCACCCCTGCCCCCTCCCAGGCAGCAGGCCCTCTGGGTTAGGACACGCACGCGGGGGATTTCCTGCAGCTGGCAATTGCTGGACCCTGGCTCGCTGCTGCCCAGCCCACAGCCCCTTCTCCCGTGGCACACAGCCGGGTGCTGCCCAGGCCCCTGTGGCTGAGCCCAGGCCCAGGAATGGGAGAGTGGCCCCGGTGGGCCTCCCACCTGCCCCTCTCCATCCCCTCATCCTTGCACTGCTGGGTGCAGACAGACCCCAACCTGAAAGCTCTACGTTGAAAACGGCAGCCCCTGGGGCCCGCGTCACCCCATAGGAGAGAGCGCCACTTACAGTGCCTTGACCTGAACGGGGAACTAACCCGTGTCGTGGTGGAGCCCTTACCTCACGGGGTGTTTGCTTTAGCAGCCAGTGTTACCCAGCACGGGGACACATCCTGATGCAGACTCTCAACCCTACCTCTCCCGACGGCCACCTGAGACCCAGAAGGGGTGGAGGCAGGAGCACCTCCGATGTCGTCCACCAGCCCTGCCCTTTGACCCCAGGGGGCTGTGTCCTGCTGATGGTCACGGAGCCTTTTGTGGAAGAGCCTGGGCACCGGGGGTCCGAGCCCCCAGCTTGCTGCTCTTGCCAACAGGCCCCCGGGTCAGGTCGGGTGGACGTGGCAGAGCCCCGGGACTCTGGGCGAGAAAGAGAATCCCCAGAGCTTGTCTGACCTGGGTCCAGGTCGGAGGTCAGCTGGGCACCAAATCGTCCCTCTGTCGTGAAGTTTACGAGATGTAGAAGAGCCTTCCCACCTGGCTGCCTCGGCCGGCCCCGCGCTCAGCTTGGTGATGGGCAGCGTCTGCTCTCTGGCCACTGGCCCCGTGGAGAACCAGCCACTGCCTGCGCCATCCCAGGTGCATAGGGACGGATTTCCTCCCGAGTGAGCACTGGACATCGGTGCCTGGGAAATTAGGTGTCCCCCTTACCCCGGAGAGTTCACCATTTGCAGTTGGGATTAATTTTTCAGTCATTGCACTCGATAAATTTCTTCATCAAGAAGTGGGCCCTGCAGGAGCTGAACCAGGCTGTAAATCCCCCCACCCTACCCCCGAGCTTCACCCAAGACCCTGCCTCAGCCAGGTTCATCCAGGAGGGGCTCACCCGAGGGCTGGTATCAGGGACGCTGCCACGCCACGTGGCTCTGAGCCTGGACGGGAGGCTCCCCGCGGGCTTTACCTCATCCCTCCTCCCAGGAGGGGTCAACCATTGCCTATTGTCAGTCTGTCTGTCCCCAGTCAGAATGGCTGTACCCTCCTTCTCCCCAGTCCCTGCCTTCAGCTTACCCAGGTCACCAGATCCTTCCAAGCCCACTTCAAGGCTCACCTCCTCAGGAACCACATTTATCATCGGTGGATGTGGCTTCAAATGCTGCCTGGGACAGTTCATTGAGCTTTAGGTTGGCACAGTCTCCCCAGTAAAACCTGCAGATCTTGGGAGGAGAGACACGTGGCCCATGCACCCTCCCCACCAAAGGTGCTCATTTTGGGGCTCGGAGGTCCCCAGGTCACCTCTGCCAGCCTCCACCAGCCCCCCACAGGACTGGCCCAGGGCCCCCGGGCTCCCATCCACCCCTGTCCTCAGCAGGAAAACCAAAGTCCAGTGCCCTGGGGTTCGCCTCTCTCCTGCCGAGAGCCAGGTGGACGTGCAAAGGTGGGTGCCCAGGGGCCCCACGTTCCCCTGGGGGTCTGCAAGGTGATGCTCGGTGGCGTGGACCTCTGCATCTTCATTTTGATGGTGCGTCTTTATCTTACTGTCTGCCAGGAATGCAGAACTAGCGAATCGTGAGACTGTTTCTGTTGATATCGCCTGGGGGTAGGCTGGGATACTTGGTACCAAAAAAACCAAATTGATCTAAAGAAATAATATATATGGAAGCCAGACAACGAGGCAAAAATCATGACAGTGGCACCCAAATGCTCAAGTTTGGGGGAGATTGCATTATGTAAATATGATCGCTCTCAAAGCCCAGATGCTTGGGGCAAAAATCAGGTACGCAATTTTGGAGTATGATTTTCCATCCACAAATTTAAGAGGTCTGGCACCCATTTCCTAATGCATTTCCTCAAGGTCAGACGGGCTCCCAGTGGCGGGACTGGGCAGCAAGCGAGGCTAGAGATGGCCTGGAGAGGGGCATGAACCAGAAGCCTGGGCTGGGGGACGGAGTGGGGCGGGCAGGGGTGCCGGGCAGGGCTGAGAGCCGTGTGAAACAGACAGCAGGGATCAGTAGCTGCAGTGACTCCCTCCCATTGTCCCAGGCATCGTGAAGGCCGAGAGGAGGGAAGGCTTTATCGTGTGTGTGTTCCCCAACATCTCTGGATCTGGCAAACGAGGAGTTAGCACAGGGTAAGAGTACAAACCTGGCAGCTTCATAAGCCCCTGGCTGGTGCCACCAGGAAGACGGGGGATTTGGGGACTGCCCGGGGCCTCTGGAGGCTGCAGTCTTCAGCTCGGTGTTTCAGCACTTGTCCTCTGCCTTAGACCTTTCCAGACCCTTGGGGCAGCATAACCTTCCGAGTTTCCCACAGGCTTGTCTGAGAACCTTCGGAAAGAATCGATCACACGTGGGCATGGTCCTGTGTGTCAGTGTGTGCCTTCTCGCCAGGCCGAGTGGGGGCCCAGGCACCCATTCACCCGCCCCAGCGACGTTTTGGGGTTGCCGTCCACCAGCTCTGCCGGGGCTGCTCAGCAGGTGGTGACCTTCGGAGGCTCTGAGGCCAGAACTTACCCCCCATCTCTGGAATTTGCTTTGCTGCTGAGGTCAGTATTTGGAAGTCCAAATGGACTTGCTCCAAATAGAGGTTTCAGGGACTGAGACTGGACCCCTGTTCCTGGCAAGTGACCGTACGTGGCTGGACGGGCTTCTCCGAGTCCCTGAAGAGGGTGGGGGGCTTTGCATGGTCTCTCACACCTGGGCCCTGGCGGGGCCGTGCAGCCGATTCTCGTTAGTTACTCGAGGTAGTCCTGGGCTATAAAGTTGCCGTGAACACTCAACTAGCGACTCCTGAACCCCTGGTTGTAGGGAAATACCAGCTGAGGGTCCCATGAGCCTCTGGTCACAGCATTTCCATCAACCAATCAATACGAACTTTGTTTTATGCGCTTTTCGGTTTAAAGGCACGCTGATTGATTAGCGTTGGACTCGCAGCCAGCAGCACTCTGACGCACGCCTGAACGAAGCTCCTCTCATGCATATTTTCTCCTTAAGCCCATCAGTGTCCCCCTTGGCTTAGCAATGCTGCACAGCACTCCAGCACCACACTGGGGGGGCCCATTTTAAACAGCCGAATCACCAGCAAAAACACGAAGATGCAAAAAACAGCGCACTAATTAACAAGAAATAAAAATGTGGCACTAATTAATAAGAAACAAAAACATGGCACCACATAACAAGAAGTAAAAACATGGCACTAAATGCTAATAAACAAAAACATGGTGCAAAGGGCACTTGTTTACAAGTCGAGAGCTGGAAGGAGAAGAGAGAGCGTCCCCTGTCCCACCTCCGCTGAGAACGTGTGTGACGGCGGCTCAGATGCTCCACTGCTCTGCGCGTGTCCGTGAGTGACCACGAAAGCACAGCAAATATTTATCTGGGGGTTACAAATAAACTTTAGCAAGGAGGCAAATTTGCAAATACAGAATCCGCAAATAACGAACGTCGACTGTATTTAGTGCTGTCCCCCCATTACACGCACACAGCGATTCCCGAAGCTGCCCCAGACCCCCGGATGACCTCAGTCCCCCCAGCCCCCTGCCTGGCTCTGGGTCCGGGCCCTGCCTGTCCCCCCCGTATCCTTCCCTGCTGAGGGACCACAGACGCAGACCCTCACTCCCTATAGCCCAGGAGGCACCGCTACGGGGTCATTCCCAGCGGAGCCTTCCAGAAGATGACAGATGCTTTCACTACCCAACCTCAGCCCCACTCAGAGCCCCCCATTTTGTCACTTAGGGGAAAGAAGACCCCGGAAACATGGTGTGGCTAAGACAGTCCCAACGCGGGAGGGCAGGCTGGGCTCAGAGCAGACTCACCTGCACGTGTGCCGTCCGAGGCGGGCCAGACGGGGTGGTCCTCGGCCTGCATTTCCCATCCCTGACCCCATTTCTCCACGCTTCACCAGCATCCTGTTTGACACAGCAACGATTTTCCACCCCCCTTTCACCCATCTGTGTGAAGATCCAGTCTGCTGGGCTAAAGCTTCTGCTGGGAAGGAAAACGCAGGTGCTGGATGTTGGCTCGTGTTTGGGCTGAAGACCCCGCAGTGATGGGTGGCCTCGGGGAGGGGCATGGTGGGAGGTGGGAAACTGAGGCAGGGACCCCAGCCTGTCTGCGTCCCGGCCAAGAGGGGTCAAAGATGCCCAGGAAAGCTGGTGGCGATGGGGATGCTGCTGTCTCCTGGGCCAGGATCATTTGCAGTTTCACGAGAGCGCGTCCTGGGTCTCCGCAGACAGATTGCCGATACACATCATGAACATAATTTGCAAGCGCCGTTAGGAGGTGGTGGGCTTTGCTATTATGCCAGAATCGTCTGGGAGATCTGGGGCTTCCCCATCTTTGCAAGACCTCACCTGATGGGAAGGCTGAATACTAAAACTCAGCGATAGTAATGCAGACGATGCGGTGCTGTTTCCTTAACCCATGACCACTGGGGCTGTCGGTGGGAAGGCGTCACCTTCAAAGGCATGCTTCTCCGGGGAATCCGGAACGATGATCAGGGCTGGCATGTCCCTCTATGCCTCCCTGCCTGTTGAAACTGCCCCACTGCTTATGGAGAAAGCCCTGTGCAGTCTGGGGGCCGCTCTGACTCCCCCACTCCCTGGCCACTGTGACCTGGGCAGGGTCACGTCCTGTCTGAGCCACGGCTGGCCGAGAGAGGAGACACGGCCCCTGCCCTGCCCGCACGGCTGCTTCAAATGCTGCCTCCAAAAGGCGACACGACAGTGACCCTGCTTTGCAAACCATCAGTGATTGTGCAAATGTGTGTAAGGGCCGTCCTGGATGGTTTGATCTCAGGTCACCTCCAAGGAGGCAGGCAGCTGCTCTCTCCCAAATAAATGGGAGCGTCTTCAGGAGCCTATGCTGAAGGGGCGGACGTCGAGGGGGCGAGTCTGATTGTGGACTTTGTTGGTGTCAGAGAATTGCGGTAAACTTGAAATTGAGACCGTAGCGCTCGCACGCACGCTGACACAGTCTCCCCTCCGGGAGGATAGTATGTGGATTCCTTGGCTAAGTCCGCATTGAGTTGTTGGCTTGTTTTCCTGCAGAGCTGATCCGAGGCTGCCTTTTGTTTAAGTCCATGTTGAGCGCTTGGCAGGTTGGGGCGCCCACCCCAAAGCCTGTTGGTGTCCGCAGGTGCTGTCTCAGGGCTCAGGTGTCCCCGTGGCCCCCAGCAGCACGGGTGCAGCTCCACAATCCTCCCCTGTACACCCCGAGCCTGGAGACAAGTGTGACGGAGAGTCAGTTCCCGTCCTCGGGGTGGCTGAAGTGCAGACACACGGGCCGGAGCTTGGGTTCTGAGCACAGGCTGCAGGTGTGCCTCGTGAGAACAGCGCCCAGTGCCAGCCAGAGTGTGTGCACGGGGAGTGGGCGGGGATGGGCACAGAGCACGGGGCGGGCATCCCCGAAGCAGAGGCCCCGAGCTCTGAAGGGTTTACGGTGAAGGGTGGGAGGCCAGGGAGGCTGGCACGTGTGTGTCTGTGTCTAAGGCTTTTTCAGGATTGTGGCTATAGGAGAAAACCTAGAGCAGCGATGTCAGATGGGGAGAGCGGCGTGGTGAGGGCAGCTCCCAACAGAAGGGGTGACTGGTGTCTGGACTCTGGGGGCCCGCTGGCCATCAGCTGGAAGGAGAGTCGGGAGAAAGGATGGGGGTATCCCAGAAGTGTCCCTGTGTCTGCCCTGAGAGAGCAGGTCCGTCCCAGGCACTGACCCCAGGGAGTCCAGGCAAGCAGCCGATGGAGCTGTGCGGGATGTCCGTCAGGCTGTCGGGGAGGGGTCAAGCGATATCTAATGTGGGACGCCTGCCATTCTAGGGGCTCATCCCAGCTGGGTTGATAACAAGTTTATCTTGACTCTAATGTCATGGGGCTCAAACATGGAGATCCAGGGCTTGGCACAAGCTTTTAAATGTTCTACTTTCATTTGATTGTCTATTTTAACAGGTAGGGGGACAAGAGCTCACTCTGCCAGTGACAGTTTGCACCTGGAGGATCGTTACATAGAATAGTGTTTTGCTCTTCAGGTTGGCCTTATTCAGACAGAGTTTTATTTTTTCCTTTTCAAAGTGGATCTGTACACTCCTCAAGGCTGAGAAATGCCTGTTTAATACTCAATGTACTCTCTGGCCAGAGTTAACAGGGCACCAGCTCTGTGTCAGGCTTCATGTGGGAACGCAGCAGGCACGGGGCTGGCCGATGTAGGACCTGTCCCGGAGGTGCCCCAGCTGGAGAAGCCTTGGGGGTCTGACATGCCGGAGGAACCCAGGGCCAGCAGGGACGTGACACTGTGGTCTCCAGAGAGGGGGCTGGGGAGACCCACAAGCTTCGAGGCCAACAAAGCAGTGATCACCCCTCCGACATGGTCCAGCCAGCAGGGTGGGGCTGTGTGTGGGTGGGGGGGCTCAGACAGCGTCAGGCAGAGTGTGAGGACCCCAAGTCGTGACATGTGAGGGTCGGGGGAGCAGGGAGGGTATCTGGGCAGATGACAACAATAACACCGACAATAACTATATACAATGAGAGCTGTGGTTTAATGGAGCACAGGCTGAGTGCCAGGCCCTGTGCTGAGGGGCCACACACATGCCCCCAGCAGCCCTGAGAGGGTGATACTATCATTTACCCGAATTCAGATGGGGAAACTGAGGCTCAGAGTTTAGAGCACGCAGCTCCACTGGGCTTCAAGGCAGACACTGTCATGGGAGGAGCAAGTGTGGCCACGTGGGGCTCCCCAGAGGCATCTGCATGGGTCACCTGCATGTGCCCAGCCTGTCCCCAGAGCCGAGGAGCCCAGCTGGGGTGGGGCCAGGCTGCTGTCAGCCCCATCTGTCTCCAGCACAACCAAGGCCCAGGTGGGCGCAGGCTGCAGGTGAGACCAGGGTGAGGGAGCTGGCGAGCTTATTCAGACGATGAGACTCACACAAAGCAGCTAATCAGCAGCAGGAGGCAGTGGGTCAGACCCGGTGGCTTAGCAGTGCAGACCGCACGTGCTCGGGGACTTCGCAGCCACGTTCACCCACATCACGGGCAGAAGAACCCTGGGTGACGGGAGGGACGGGCAGCCCCAGCGCCCGTGTGGTGGCCCCGGGAATCAAAGCCCAATCCAGTTGACTGAATCTGGACCTGGGTGGCATCAACCCCACGGGTCCGCCATCTGCGGAATGGCCTTCCCTCTGGCGGGCAGCTGCCTGTTGCATTTGTTTTCGGGAGAATATGTGGAGCATTTATTACAAAGCCGAGAGAGACAAACGCCCCAGGGCAGCAGGACACAGGCACAGAACAAGTGCAAACACGACACACCCGGGGGCTCCCAACCCCACACACCCCAGTGGCGAAGAGTCCAGAATCTTCCCTCTCACATCCACCCGGTCTGTGTACATTTGGGGAGAAACAGGTGGCCAGGGATCTGCTGGGGACTGTCCCTGAGGCGGTCTGATAATTCCTCAGGGGATGGAGTTGGGTGAGCTTACAGGTTTCTGTCTTCTTGTGCTTTTAGACGCCTCTGTCACGTTAGAGACGCATCTCGGGGCCTCGGGGCGTTCCCCTGCCTCCTGGGACCACCCCTCTGCCAGGCCCGAGCAGCAGCATCTCCGAATCACGGCTGGGGACCCCACCCCATCTCCCGCTGTCCCCCTCCACCCCGCCCAGCACCTGGGATTTGCTCTTCCTGGTTTCCACATCGGTTCAGAAAAGTGCATTTCCTGAGAGGCTCCGAGATGCTCCCCGGTGCCCCCCACCTCCCACACCTCCCGGGGTTCCTTCTAGACTCAGAGCTGCACAGAGCCTTTGGGGGGCCTGTTACACCAGCTCCCTGGTCACTGGTGAAGCTGAGGACCGGGGGGGTCTCACTTCTTCCGTCTTGGAGAGATGGCAGGAAATGGGGACTCCCACACCTTTGGTTTTCTCCTGGAAGAAATGCCCGGGGGTGCGGCACCGGTGCCCCCTCCTCCTCCTCCTCCTCCCAGGCAGTCCTGAGCCCCCAGCCGCCCTGCTCGGCTGGGGCCTGGGGTGGGGGAGATACCACAAGTGTGCACTGTCACACACAGCAGGGCCTCCGCCCCGAGCCCCCATGACCTGGCTCAGTGCCTGTCCCTGGGCAGGGACTGGGGGCCCAGGTGAACTGTGCACACCCCACCCACCCCCACACTGGAAGCCAACCGCTCTCTCTCTGGCCGGAGTATGGGGTCTTACAGGGAAGGACACAGTGACCTTGGGCCCCTGGGGAGGGCAGCAGGCATTTCCAGTTGGTACAGGAAGGCTCTGAACGTGGGGCTCCACCCTTGGGGCTCATTTTATCCTCACTTTTTGAGGCAGGTGCTGTGATGGGCCCATTTCACAGATCAGAAAACTGAGGCTTGGCTAGAACGTGGCCTTGGGCCTCTCTACTGGACGTGGAGGAGGCATTTGAACTGGCCCATCCCCAGGCCTGGGTGCTTTGCCCTGGGAGAGGGGCAGGGTGGGTGACCGGGGCTGGGCTTCCCAAACGGAGGTGCCAGCAGTGGGGAAGCTGAGGCTGGGGCACGAAGGGAGGTTCTCAAGGAGGCCGCTTAGAAACATCCCTGTGTTTTGGGCAGAAATGCTGTGCAAACGGGGTGCACTGTAGAACACAGTTGCTCTTGGAAGCAGTCTGGCAGGGTGGCACCGTGGCCCCAATGACTTTGGACAGGTTTGCAGGCCCTCTCGGGCACTGGGCGCACTCAGGGCTCAGGGGAGCAGAAGGGGCCCCGGGGAGCAGAGCTGCCGGAGAAACGGGGTGCTGAGACTGGGGCGAGCTGTGGGCAGGCAGGACCCTGTGGGCTGGGAGGCCTCAGACCACCAGCCGGGGAGTCTTTGTGGCTTACCCCAGCTGCCATGCAGGGCCACCCACCCTCGGACCTGTGCTTTCCCACCCAGGGCCCATGGGGACAGCCAGGACCCTTTCCTGATGAAGCCGGGATGGGCGAGGCGAGTGGACATCACCCCCTGCCTTTCCCACTCGGCTGCCGGGATGGTGGTAGTTTTGAGGCACTGCCAGGCTGACAGGAGGGTCAGTGTCCCCCAAAGACGAGCCAGCCTGGGGTCCTTCCGGAGGCATCTGGAGTGTGCCTAAGGTCGCTGGGGGCCTGCTCCTCCTGCCAGCACTAACTGTGCAGGGCCTCCCAGGTGGCTCACACGTAGCCTTCTCACCTGGTCTCTGTGGCCCAGGAGGAGGGCACGCATGTTCGTGGCATCCTTGACCCCTCACTTCTCGGAGTGGAGCCCAGGGCTCAGGAAGGCATCGGCTGTGGGTCTGAAGCGGCACTCGGGTTTGTCCGAGGCTCACACCCTCTCCATGCCCTTCCACCACCTGGCAGGACCGTTCCCTGCAGCTTGCAGCCCTGAGCATGCCCACGGAGGCTGCATCCTGGTCTGCTTCTCTTTTTTGCCGAGACGGACGCCAGGCCCAGCCCCTACCCTTGGGGACCCCTCAGCCATGGAGGGGGGTGACAAGCATGTCCTGGCCACTGCTGCAGGGCCCGTGACAGCCTGTCCACCACCTCTGAGCTCGGTCCAGGCAGCAAGGAGCTGGGTAGATATGACTGCCAGTGCCGTGCCACCAGCCTCTGCGAATGCCTGTGCTCGTTCCTTCACCCGTTCATTCAGGCCACATTTATTTGCAAACGAGCGTCACGCATGCACCCACGAAGGCAGCACGGCAGCAGCTCCTTCCCCTGGCAGGTGCGTCGGCACCCAGACATGGGGGGTGAAACCCAGAGCATTCTCTCTGCACCCTGCTTTCTTTAAATGGAGAGCCTCCCCCGCAGGACGACATCCCAGCTCGGCCATTCTAGCCGACAGCGTTCAGAAGCCATGATGGGCCGGGCCCCGGCCGAGGGCTGTACCCGGCACCCCAAGGGTTCTGTGCTCTTGTGTTCTTGGGGCTGCTTGCCATGGCTTTCTGCTCGCTGCCCTTCTTTCTGCCACCCAGATGCTTGCTGCAGCCCGTCCCCTGTTCTCGCTGATTGTTTCTGATCCCCTGTGAGCCGGGAGCCCCGTCAGCCAGGCTGTTAGATCTCTGTGTAAAGTAAAAGTAAACAGGCGCTGAATGAGCAACGGTGTGGCTCGGCGAGTGCGGCACGGGAGGGCCAGGCTTTGTGCCTGCAAGGCTCAGGAACCGTCCTTGTTGATAACCTCCTCTGGGCTGTGATCCTTAGAGCTGAGGCTGATGGACGAGTGACTCGTTGCTGGGTGGGGGTGCCTGAGACGGCACTTGGAGCAGCTCCCACACCGGGGTGGACAGTGGCCACCATCGCGGGCTCTCCTTGCACACGCTCGGGCGCTGCCTCTTTGTGCCTTGGAGTCGGGCTCTCCCCGGGAGCCTGGGCTCTCCCCTTGGGGCGGCTCTGCCCGTGGCACTGACAGGTCTCATTTCCGCCGGCCGCAGCAGGCACAGGTGAATGAAAGTGGTTTTAGCTCCTTCTCCACCGTGCGTTTCCTGCCCCCTCAGGTCACCCCAGCTCCCGGCTTCTCTTCCCACTTCTACCCTGACCCAGGGGCAGGACACTGACCGGTTTGTGGGATGGGCCAGGACAGCACCCCCGACACCCCCGAGCTGAGAGTCTGCGTGACCTCTGCCTGTCCGAGCCTGGCACAGGGCACCCGGCAGAGGCCCAGCCCCTGAGACAGACTGTGGCTGAGACCCCCGACCACCGAGGGGATGAGAGGCTCCGTGTGGCCGGTGGGCCGTGTCCTTGGGATGTGGGGGGGCTGCCAGGCCCTGTGGGATGGGGGTGACCAGCTCCGGCCCAGCTCGGGCCTCACGCCGAGGGGCTGGCGACCACGCTGCTCTCCCACCTTCCCTCCCCTCCCTGCTCCGCGCTCGCCCCCGCGGTCCTGGGCCACCAGATGGCTGAGGCAGCCTGGGCTGGTAACGCTGATCAGAAGGTGCATCAGCAACCTGAGAAATCGCTTTCACAAGATTCCGGTGCCCTCCACGCGTCCTCCCAATTTAAAATCCAGCCGGGGGCGGGTAACCGGCCAGAGAGTCGCTCGGGGCACCTGTCCCTGTAAAAGGTCTCCCGGAAAGCCGCTGCGAGCCTCCGTTACGGGGCACGGGCTGACGATGCTGCACGGACCCCACACACACACTCCCGGCTGGCCAGGGACCCCCATCACCGCTTTCTGTTTCTTTGCTTCTTTTGGCTTCAGGAGGCCTTGCTTGCAAGCCAGTCCGGGGGACATCTGTCCCGGCAGGGTGATGCAGCATGAATTCTCGAGTACTTTTGGGGAGACCCTGCAGGGGGTTCCAGAGAGGCTTCTTGGGGGCTCAGACCTGCTGAGGGTGGGGAGGTTTTGGTCCACGCCCCACCCTTTCCTCTCCTGGACTCCTGCGGCCGTGCCAACTTCCTCCCCCGTCCTGTGGCCCCTTCTCTGCTCCGCTGTCTCCCTGCCTGCCACCCACAACCTCCTCCGCCAGCCCCGAGCCCCCAGGACCTGCTCTGCTCCCCCAGCCTCTCCCCCTGCCCCCCTGCTGTCTGCTCCCTCAGAACGCACCCCCCATCGCTGCATGCCCACCCGGTCCCCCTGCTCTCCTTTGGGTCCCCCAGCCTCTGTGTCCTCACCACCTGGGGCCACCTGGGCACACAGCTCCTCTGCCTGCCCCTGTACCAAGCTGTGAGCCATCAGCTCCCGGACCAGCGGCCACTAGCTGGGCACACGTGTCAGGGTGGAATGTCCCCGTCCAGCTGGGCCGGCTGCATCCTCGGGGTCCATGTGCACACAGGACCATGGCTCGGTTTTCCCAGGGGTAAGAGAGATGTGGACAGACTCGCCCCAGCTTACACCACATTGCCCAGCTGTCTCGGAGAACTGGTTTCCTCTCCTGGCCCAGGACAGGAATTGGGCCCAGCCTGGCTGATGGGCCATGATTTATCGGTGATTGATTCTTCCTTACCAGGGCTGTGGTGGTGGTACTGAAACAAAAGAGCAGGACCCAAGGACAAAGGGGACAGAACCTATGAACTTGTCACTGCCTTACCAAGTTTACCAACTAGGGATTGGCTTCAGCTTTAAAGAAAACCTAAGTAAACAGCAGCTTTAAAAGATTAGTGGTTATTTTATCTTGAAATGCATAGGTAAATAGTTGCAGGCATTGGTTTGATGACTCAAGGATTCAGTGGCTTAAGTTCTCTTGGCCACAACCTCTTCATCACAGGATGGCTGCTGTGGGTCCAGCCTTTGCACACACATTCCAGTCACCTGTATCAGAAAAGCCATACTTTCCTAGAAACTCCCACCAGATTTACATCAGCATCTCATTGGCTAGAATTGTCATGTGTTGCTCCACAGTTTCAAGGGAGGCCAGAAATTTTTTTTTTTTTTTTTTTTTTTTTTTAAGAATCTGGGAGTGTTGCTGCCCTAAACACTACCTGCACCAGAACAGGACAGAAGAACAGGAGGACTGCCATTGGGGGTGGCAGCAGGCAATGCCTGGCCCACCAGGCTCCTAGTGCCCAGCAGTTTTCAAACTGTCCCACAGAACCCACTGCTTGGGAGCCCCTGAGGGAGGGGAGATGGAGCAGGGCCCTCCCCAGCTGCTCTTCCAGCTGGTGTCCCTGGGCACTCACAGGGACTCGGAGAATGCCACGTTCCTTGGGTGAAGAAAAGGTTCTTCTGCTCTGGATGGACCCCTTGATATCAGCCGGGGTACTCCTGAGAAACAGAATAGGGGGTGTGTGTGTATGTGAGAGAGAGAGAGAGAGAGAGACACTGAGGGGCTGGCAAGTCTGAAATCCACAGGGCACACTGGCAGCTGGATGGAAACTTGGGCAGGAGCTGATGCTGCGGGTTTGCAGGCACAGTTTCTGCTCCGGAAACCTCCATTTTTGCTCTGAAGGCCTTTGACTGGATGAGGCACCCACATTTCCGAGGCTGGTCTGCTTTACTTAAGGTCACCTGACTGCAGCTGTCCTCCACACCCACATAGCCCCATCCCAGCACCCCTAGATTCAACTCACTCCATCGTATTCTGACACGAGAAATAGGAGCCAAATCCCGGATGTGTGACCCCCAAGCCACCCTGAGGGGCACCAGCAGGACCTGACCTCCGGGAGCTCGTGGGGGGCAGGAGTCGGAAGGCACCCCGGAACCTGGGTTCCTGTGTCTGCAGACGCACGGGCCTCGGGGTTCAGGGTGGCATCTCGGCCCCTCTGGCTCCTCGGCTGCCCGGGGCTGGCTTTGGGGGCAACGGCCACCCCTCACCCTCTGCCCGCCCGCCAGGAGCCGGCCCCCAGCCAGAGGCAGCCCACGCGCTGACGCAACTCCGGTTTTATTTTAGCCTGAGCCTCTTGCGCGGCGCCGTCCAACAGGCTTGAACTTTAAACAGAAAAAGCAGCATGACAGGCCGGCCGCACCCTGCCATTTTCAGCCGGCGCAGCCCCCCCGGCTCTGGGAGAGCTACCACTTCCGGCCACACGGGGAGGGATCCGTGCTGGAGGGGTGGGGAAGGGTATGCAGGAGGTCTGGGGGGGCGGGTGTGTCCCAGGGTCCAGAAGGTGGTGTGTGCGTCAGCCCCCACCCCCACCTAGCCCTCTCCTAGCCCACCCCAGCCCCCACCCCTTGTGCAAGGGTGAGGCTGGGGTCCTGAGAGCCTGCCCCCCCACAACCCGGAGTGGGGGCTGTGGGCACAGGATGGTTCTCAGGCCCGTCGGTGCTGACAGACGGGAAATGGGCAGGGGTCTGGGGGGCAGGGCACAAAGGCCCCCTCACTTCTGAGGACAGAGTGTCTGTGCCAATGGACGTAGCTCCATCTGCGCCAGCTTGGAGGAGACCTGGGTTTCCGGGAAACCAGTCAGGTGTGATTTGCAGTCACGGCCGATAAAGCAGGACCCGACGATAATCTGGGAGGCCCTTGGTTGAAAAGTTCCGCCCTCCCCGGGGAAGAGGTGGATGGGCAGGAGGAGGAGGTGGCGGGCAGCTGCATCGATTCCCGCACCAGGCCTGGCAAACGCACGGAGGCACAGCCGAAGGGGGCTCGGGGCCGCAGCTCCCCAGGGCAGCCCCAGGCGACGGCACTGCTCTGCAGACTCATGTCACGGGGACTCACCTGGGGCTCACGCTGCAGGTCCACTGGGCCCCTGCAGAGACAGACAGACGAGTGGACAGAGAGAGCCTGGGGGGGCAGACTCACCCCAGACCAGGACCAAATTAGAAAGAGCCCCTGAGATGTGACGCGCGTTCGCCCTGCCCCACCTCAGGGGAAGGTCTCGGTGCCAGGTCTGCGCACAACCAGCCGCCCGTCCTGCTCGTGGTGGGGGGCATGGTTGCCCCTGGGCTGTCCTGGATCCCTGCCCCGGCCGCCTTCCAGCCTCATCTGTCTCCACCAGGTGCTGGTGGCTCTCTGGGCTCCATCCCTCACCTGCCAGCCTGGAGGGGGTAAGTACCAGGGCGTCCGGCACCACGTCAAGGGAGGCTGGGCCTGAGTCCCCGGGGCCCTGGCTGGGGCAGCCTGGGCAGGTGCAGCAGGCAGTGTCTGCGTCGGAGTGGGCCCCGGCGGGAGAGGGCGGGCGATGGAGGGCTTAGGGGCCCCAGGGGCCCAGCCTGTCCTGCAGTGAGGGAGAAGGGAGCAGGGGGAGAGCGGAGGGAAGGTGGAGGGAGGGGGCACCTGTGCACCCATGGAGGGGAGGATCCCACCCTGTAACTGTGCACGGGTCCCTCCTCGGCGTCCAGCGTCCGTTTCCCAAGGTGGGCGCCCTGACCCCTGAGCCTCAGTTGACCTCTCGGGCAGGTGCCGAGGACACGTCCTCCCCTGGTCCGAGGAGGAGCCACTGCGTCTCTGCCCTTTGCCAGGGCACAGGGAGGATGGCAGAGGTGGCACCCCTCCCTCCAGCCCTTGTCCAGCTGGGCTCCGCACCCTGTGGCTCCCCTGCCCACCCACAGGCGCCACGAAGCCACATCCTGCTCTTCACTCTGCCAGCCGGTGGCACTCAGGCAGGAGGGGCCTCTGGGTGCCTCGGACCCCTCGTGGAGAACTGAGGGCAGGGCCCCCCCATTCCCACCTGCTCGCCGCCTGGCCCAGCTCCAGGTCCCCTGCCCCCCTCACCCGTCCTCCTGCTGGGTCACATCCCGTGTCACACGGTTCACTGGTGTATCAGAGGACCGACCTTCCAGCCTGTCGGACCAACACCCCACTCTGAGGTTTCTCCTCTGAGGCTCTGTGTCCCCAGAACCAGGCGGCCCAGCAGAGGCTGGGGTCCCACTCCCGCCCTGTCCTTTCATGGCTGTCGCGGGGGCTCCAGTGGGGACCCCCCACCCCAGGCCCAGGCTGGCCGTTAGTCACATGCTGCTGGCGGCCCTTTTTTAGCAATTGCCTGATGCGGTAAGAGCAAAACTATTATTTTGAACACGACGGGAAGTCAGGCCTCTTCAGGCTTCCCCGACTGGAATCAGGCCCAAAGCTCAGTTCCCCGGAGCCCACAGAAAGGCAGGGGCTGTGGGGGCTGTTCCGGAAGGAGCCCCAGGCAGCGGCAAGCAAACGGGGGGCAGGCCAGGGTCAGCTCCAGTCCATCTCCTAGACGGGGCCGCAGGGTCTGCAGACAGGCTGGGTGGGCACAGCGCCCTCCCTGGGGGGCTTCAGTAACAGGTATAGGGCAGGTGCAGGTCGAACGGAACTTTCTGGTGAGTTGGCGTTCGGTCAGTGAAGGTTAGAGCTTGTGTCAAGGTCACCACGGGGACGCGAGGGTGGGCGTGGTGAAGGGGTCTGAAATGACGTCAGGTGGAGATGCATTAGGGGAACCGGAGTGTTTGGTCTGCACCCCAGGGCCTTTGTCCCGTCTCTGAGGGAAGGCGGCTCCCGGGGCAGGGCAGACACGTCTCAGGGAGGCTCCGCTGGGCATGCACGACGAGACCGGTGGTCTCGGGAAGGAGGGACTCCCCATCACCATCACCAGAGGCACTGGCCTTGGATGACTGACAGACGCAGTGGGCGGGCTCGGAAAAGAGGGAGGGAGGGAGGAGGGACGGAGGGAGGAAGGACGGATGGAGGCGGGAGAGGGAGGACGGATGGAGAAGAGAAGGACGGAGGAGAGAAGGTAAGAGGGAGGGATGGAAAGAAAGCCTCACCCCAGCACTGCCCTGGGAGGGTCGCCGGCCTGGTTTTTCTGCCCAGCTGCCCCTGAGGACGGCCTTGGGGTGCCCTGGCCCCCAGGACCGAGAAGGCCAGGGTGGGAGGGACTCTGTCTGTGCCTGTCAGCAGCGTGGCCTGGGGAGGTGTCCCCCTGCGTGTCCTTGCTCAGCCTGGCCCTGCCCACGAACCCCCCAGCCCCCGGATCCCAGTCGCCGGCCCCCAGCCTCCCACGCCTGGGCCTGGCCCGCCCCGAGGCCGCACTGCCTGCAGGAGCCCCTGGCACAGCCGCCACCACAGCACGCGCTCCCTCCCTCCCGGCTTCCGCCACCCCCACCACGAGCACGCGACCCACTGCAAGGACACTCGTTTCCCTCCGTCCCGGAAGGCAGGTGCTACTCTCCGAGGAGCCGCGTGGCCCCGGCACCCACCCGTTAGCGGACCAAGGCGTTGGGTTCCCTGCCCGATGCGCTCAAATGATCAATTCCTGAGACACGGCATTTCAGAGAGAGAGAGCTCTAGTTTACTGCCAGGCATCAAGCAGGAGAGCAGATGGCCTAGCGGCCCAAAATCCGTCTCCCCAAACTGCAGTCATTCTGATAGTTTTAAAGCATCAAAAGATGGGCAGGTTCTAGGATAATGAGCACAGTGGCCCCAGATGATGTAATTAGAGGTGAGCTAAGTATTGAGAACGCACAGACTGATCACATGCTTAGTCACAGAACTTATGGAAGAAAATGGAGGCCTTCATATGATGATGGGTGTGATTTTTAGTATTCTAATGAGGTACAGGTGACTTGTAGGTTAGAGTCTAAGCTACTGCGCATGTCAGGCGGGCCCATTTTGGATAGATCCATCTTCGGTTATCAAGATTTGGACTTGGGGTGGGTCAGTTCTGGGCTGACCCAAGACTCTTCATTAATAAACATTAGGGGCTGACTTTAGTGATCACAAGACTCCAAAGTTGAAAAACCAGATAAAATGGGTACAAATGAAGGTCGGTCACAAGGTTTTTACAATCACAGGGGCACAAGATAAATCGTCATCAGAGGTCAGGGCAGCTGGATGACGGTTCGGGTTTCAGGCATTGCCCTCTGTCTGCTCCAATGCACCAGAAACTTCTGGTTGCACCCTTGCCCCCCATCACCCCCACTCCAGGCTGCGCCGGCTCCCCCTCCCCAGGCACCCCCACACCTGCCCCTCCTGCTGGCCTCCCTGTGGGGACCAGGCCCCGCGGACCACAGCCAGCCCTGGGACAGTGATTGTCTGTTTGTCCTTCCTCTCCTGGGCCCGGACACGGCTCCGAGCGCAGGGGTGGTGGCAGAAAGCCCTCAGATGGGGCGACCCGGGCAGGTGGTCAGGGCGTCCCCAAGCAGGCAGGGGAGAGAGGCTGCCACGCACAGGCCTCCTCTGCCCACACCCCTGCAAAACCACAGGAGACACAGCCAGGGGCTGGGGAGGGATGGACAGACGGACGAGCCAGAGACCAAGGGAGGCTGTGCCCTAATGCCCTGGCCTGCACCACCTGGGAGCAAATGGCCGCTCAGCCACCACTGGGCTTCGCGGGCTCATCCGGTGATGGGGGGACCCTCCCCACGGGAACCTGCGACCAGCCCCTCCTCTCGCGGAAAGGTCTATTTCCTCCCCCACCGGAGACCCATTTCCAAAGGCCATTTTCTATGTCTTAGTGCTTTGCGGGCTCCGGGCAGAAAGTGAGGGAAGAGGCGGGGAGCCTTCTGCCCGCCCCCCAGACTGGCCAGCTTGGGGTGTACAGCCTGGAAGACGCGCCGTCCTCGGGGGGACGGGCTGAGTTGGGACTGCTGTGCCAAGCCGAGGACAGCAGGACGGGGATGGGCGGCTCCTGCCTCCCTGGGCCAGCCTGGGTGGGCTGCACCCCTCAATCCCTCGAGGCCTCAAGCAAGCCTGAAGGGGTTTCTCGAGAGGAGCCCAGGTCCCTGAAGAGAAGGATCCCACAGGCCTGTGCTGCGATTCTCCGCCGCCCTGTGTGTTAGGGACACTCGAAGCATCGCGGGTCTGCCCGATCGTAAAGCCAAGCGGTGACGCGGCACGTGCTGCCTCCGCTCGCCCTGCCCCGCTCAGAGCTGGCAGCCGTACAGCCCACTCCAATGTGGCATAGGATGTCTCCAAGTTCCAGAAAGCTCTACCAAGCACACTGTGCCTGTGTGTGTGTAGGGGGGGGTGAGGTGCAGCAACTTCTCATTCACCTTGGAGGGGATATCTGGACATGCTCCAGACCACAGAACCCCCCAAGATGTCACAGACATGGCAGGGTCCTGAATTTTTGCAGCATTTTTCTGTCTAAAGGCTTCTAGAGCACTTACTGCTTCCTACAGGTCAGGCAGGGTCAGCATGATGTCATCACGTTAATGCAGGGACCCCTGGGATGCTCTGTGGGGTGTCGAGCTGGTCAGGGTCACCGTGGACCAGGATATGGCAGAGGACGACGGATGGGCAGTGGAGGAGTCTGTGGGCCCTGCCAGGTGGAGGCACCTGTCCTGGACGTTCCTTGCAAACACACTGTCTCGGCAGCACCCGGTGCCCTGCTGCAGTGATTTGCTCTGGGACAGCCACCACAGTCGCTGCCGACACCCGGCTAAGTTCCTGAGGGTCCCGGCCAGTCTCTACGGTCACCTGATGTCACTCCAGCCAGCCCTGGGAACTGAATGGGCAAAAGGATGGTGACAACCACTCCCAGGCCTTTCCAGTCTCTGCGGGGGCTTTATGGCATTTATTTCTACACTGCCCCCCCCCCCACGACGCACTTTTGCTTCTTGTTTCCTATCTTGGTAGGGAGGAAGGGACGTTCCGGGGCCTTCCACGCTAGTCTCCATCCCTCTCCGTGAGACGCGATACTGTTGCCACTCCTTCCTCTGGTTGATGTGACGTTCTGAGCACAGGGTCTGCTGCATCCTAGGAGCTCAGTTAGCGCTCACTCTTAATAGCCTGACTGCAAATATGGCCAGGCCCCTCTCCAGTAACCCAGGTATCACATCAGGGCTTCTGGGCCCTGGCCCTGCGCGTGGGACTTGAGCAGGAACCGCTGGGTGGGAGGACAGCTGTTACGAAAACAAGGGTGAAGGAGGCGGCTTTCCGACTCAGCCCCCATTTGACACCTTTCCCACTGCTTTGAAATGAAATGCTGGCTGTTCACCTGGAGAGTGACACAGCACTGGGCCGAGAGCCCCACTTGAGCCCCTGACAGCTGCAGAGGAAGTGGTGAGTGCCTGCTCCCCCAGAATGGCTGCTGGCCGAGGGGAAAGCTGGCAGGGCTCCCCAAAATCAGGCATCACCGGAAACAAAACCTACCCAGGTGATAGACCAGCCTGCTTGCCGACCGTCGGCCGAGACTCTGCAACTTCATCCCCGGTACAGGGAGAGCAATCCTCCTCCAGTCTCTCCGTGGCCACGAGGGGCAACGACAAAAACGTGGGCTGAGCAGGAGGCTCTGCTCTATGCAGGGCCCGCCAAAGCCCGTGAGTGCTTCTGAACCTCAGAGCCCCGCTTCAAGGTCGCTTGCTTAGAAAACAGGGGAGTGGCAGCTTTGACCCGGGCATCCCCACCCTGCACAGCATGTGGCACCTGCCACTGTCCAGCCAAAAACCCGCCCTGCCTGTGCCACTCACTGCCACGTTGCTCAGTGAGGAGTGGAGAAAGGTGGGCCCCTGGGCTTGCCTCTGCTTCAAACCGTGCAGTGCTGCGTGTAAATATTATCTTGTTAAGGGAGATGTGAAATGGACCTGCAGGGCTGGAGGGGAGCTTCTGAGAGAAGGCCACCTGCCCACCGCCCCATGTTGCTAGGGGCAACTGTGGCTGCACAGAGAGGCGCTGCGACATTTAGGGGCCACACTCGCCAGCAGGGGAGCAGCTGCTCCACCCCTGCAGCAGCCTGAGAGACGAATGCCACCTGACCCGCTCCAGTTGAGGCTCCTTGGAAGGGGGACAGTGGCTTTCTCTTCCTTGTCCCTTCACTTCTCTCTGCCCCTCCAGTACATGGCAACGTGACGGCCAAGGACTGGCATGAAGGACCAGCACGCCCTAGAGGGGATGGGGAAGGTGGGCTGTGGGCACCCTTGAAGGAACTCAGGGGCTTAGTCCCATGTCTGAGCTGGGCCAGGGGCCTGAGCTCTCCAAAGCCAGGTCCGCAGAGTTGGGGTCCCCAGGAAGGATGTGAGGTGACCTAGACATGCCATCAAGGAGCATCATAACCAGCGGAGGACGTAAGATCGGGGTTTGAAAACCATGATGGGAGACAAGTTCAGAGCTCACTGCAACAGACATGCCTGTGTAACTTCCCCAGGATTCCCCAGACGGCCACGAGCCCACCAATGAGTAGCTCCCTGGGAGGGACGAGGGTGACGGTCTGTCTACTCTGTACCTTTGGAACCGTGTCCCATGGGCACCTTTTCCAGTAACAAATTAACTTTTAACATTTAGTATTTATTTTTAATTGTGGTAAAATATACATAAAAATCATTTTAAATGGACAGTTCTGTAACATAAAGAACTTTGACAAGACGGTAATGTTCACCTCTATTTCCAGATCCTTCTCATCATCCCAAACCAAAGCTCATGTTCATCCAGCAATAACCCCCCTTCCCCCAACCCCACCCCTGCCCACCACTGTTCTGCTTTCTGAATCTATGTGTTTGCTGATTTGAAGTGTTTCATATGAGCGATCATCCAATATTTGTCTCACTGACTCTGGCAGATTTCACTCAACCCGATGGCTTCAAGCTTCACCCGTGGTGTAGCATGTACCAGCACTTTACTTCTCTTTATGGCTGAATAATTTCTGCAGGTCTCATATGTTTTTTGTTCCTCAGTTACTCCTTTACTGCATTTTTGTATTTAGTTCCTTTTTTCTAGTGTGCCATTTTGATTTCCTTCTTTTCTTTCCACTATATTTTTAGTGATTTTCTTAGTGGTTACCTTTGTAATTACAATGAACATCTTAAAACTAATAACAACCTTGTTTACTAGTACCAACCTAGTTTCAGTAGCTTGCAAACTCCTGACTCCTACAAATCTCCATCCCTCCTCCTTTATTATTGTCTCATATCACATCTTTATACATTGTAAGCACATTAGCATAGATTTATAATGTTATTTTACATATTTGCTTGTTGAGTCATGTGGGGGATGGGAAGCAGTTACAAACCAAAAGTACATTAATGCAGGATTTCATATTTACCTATGTAGTTACCTTTTCCAGTGTTCTTTACTTCTTCCGATTTTGAGTTACTGCCTCGTGTCCTTTTGTTTCAGCCTGGAGGACTCCCTTTGGCATCCCTTTTAGGGCTGGTCTTGTGTAATGCGCTGTCTCAGCTTTTGTTTATCTGTAAATGCCAGACATAGAATTCTGGGTTAATAATTTTCTTCTCTAAGGGCATTAGATATGCCATCCCACTGTCTTCTGGCCTCCATGGTTTCTGACAGGAAATTTACTGTTAATCTCATTGGTGAATCCTTATACGTGACAAGTTGCTTGCCTCTTGCTTCTTTCAAAATCCTCTTTGTCTTTGGATTTTGGCAATGTCACTTTAATGTGTTTTGGTGTAGAGGTCTTAGAGCCTATCCTGCTTGGAGTTCATTGAGCTTCCTGGATATGTATATTCATGTCTTTCATCAGATTATAAGTTTTGGGACATTATTTCTTCAAATACTTTTTCTGTCCCTTTCTCTCCCACTTGTCCTTCAGGGGCTCCAAAGATGTGTATGTTGGTTTGCTTGATGGTGTCCCACTGGTCCCTCAGGCTCTGTTCGTTTTTCTTTATTATCTTTCCCTTCTGATGCTCATACTGGATAATTGCAATTGCCCGTCTTCAAGTTCGCCAATCCATTCTTCTGCCTGTTCAAAACTGCTACTGAATCTAATAAGTTTTTCATTTCAATTACCGTACTTTGCCGCTCCGAAATTACCGTATGGTTCCTGTTTATAATTTCCAGCTCTTTACTCTGTTCAGATGATTGTTTTTCTAATTTCCTTTTGTTCTTTGTAAATGGATTCCTTTAGTTCATCGAACTGAAGGCAGATGATTTAGCCTTTGACTAATTGTTCCAGTGTATGAGCTTCCTCAAGGATGGTGTTTGGCAGATTCTTTCTTTCCTATGAATGGGCCATACTTCCCTATTTCTTTGTGTGTTTTGTAATTTTTTGTTGGTAACTGGACATTCTGAGGAGTGTGTTGTTGTAACTCTGGAAATGCAGTTCCCTCACCCCTGTGGGATTGCAAGGGTTTGTTGTTGTTGCTGGCAGGGCTGGAGCCGTCAATTTGTGAGTTTTCTAACCTATTTTTGCTCCCAAATAGGGAATGGAAAGTGTCAAGGAGAAAAAAAAAACAAAACAAAGCAAAAAAAAAACAGATATTTCCCCTTTAAGAATCCTCTGCCACTTCTGCCTGAAGGGTGCTGGAAAAATTTTGTGCCCTCAGAGCCCCCCAGCCACCTGCAGGTGCTGATCAGAAGCCGTAATCAGCAATCAGACCACACACACCCAGAATTCGGAGGCCAGGTCTTTACAGCCCACCCTGGTACCAGTGAGCTGCACCAGGAGCCCGGGCTGCAGCCCCCACAGCTGCTTGCTACACGGCTGGGGGATGGGGGGTGGTAGCCACTGCACAGAGGGTGAGAGTCATCGGCTTTTAACCCAATTCACCAGCCTCTCCTCCAGATCCTCCCCGAATGCTGCACCGGGATCACCTGGACTGCAGAGTTCAAAAATAGTTGCTTCAGACAGTTCCTGAAGTTCAGTAGTTGTTCCGGTGGAGGGACTGGTTCCTTGAGTTTCCTATTCCACCGTCTTCCCACAAACCTAATAAATGACTTTTCAGAGGTTTAATTAGAGATGTCCAGTAAAGAAATGGCAGCTTGAAGCCATGCACTTAGATTGGTTTCCTTCTGGAACCCAACAAAACACAGGAAAGCCATTTTAAATGCATAAACCATCAAAAAAAAAAAAAAAAGAACAAAAAGGAGATAGTAGGAACAAAATTTTGGGGGCTGGGCAGTAAGATGGCTTAGACACCCCAAAAAGGAGACTCTAAGGCTGGAGTGGGGGAGCAATTAGTGAGCTGAATGGCTCCATAGAGCCCCCGGCAGGCTCGGTGGCACCAGGGACCCTATCAGCGGAGGCAGAGTCAGGCAAGAGTAGAACGATGGATTGAAAGTCTGGATACCAGACGCCGTGAGTCCCAGCAACCCCACTCCAACAGATCTACCCCAATGATAAACTGACAAAAACATGAAAAAGTGCGTGCATGCAGCAGTTCATTTCAGCTGTGTGTGACAGCAAAGGACGAAAAGCAACACCAGATCCAGTGGCGGGCGATGACCACGCCTGGTGCAGCCTCCAGTGGGGGAGAGAGGGGCATCTCTGCACTGCCCCGGGGCCGTCCCCAGGAGGTGCTGTTGCGGGAAAGGCAGCGGGGAGAGAATGTGATCAGCACGCTTCGCTGCTGTTTACCCAAGGAAGTCTGGGGCGGACACGTGCGCGCGCGTGCACACACACACACACACACAGAGGTGTTTGTTCCTCCTCCCACCGCCTTCCCTGTCCTCCCTGTCCCCTCCCCCCTTCCTCCTCCTCCTCCTCCTCCTTCTTCCTCTTCTCTTTAATGGAAGGATAATCCAAACAACTATTTAAAAAAACTTTTTAAATCTTCCCTCAGGGGAAGGAAGGGAGCAGGAAATAAAGCAGACTTTTCTGAACATGAATTGTTTTGTAGATTAGATCTTGGAATCAGGTAAATATTTCACATAATTGAAAAGCAAAGTTCAATCAAAATAAAAAAGCAATCTCTACAAATCAAAAACAAAATAATATAAATGACTGTAACTATAAATCAAATTAACAGCTTACCAAGCCAAGAGGAATTATTTCAAATGACAATTTGCATATCATTGCAAATTACAAAGAAACTTAAGCTTTTTTCAGTAATCATATTGTTAGCCATCATGTTATTGCTATTCTGAAACTGTCTTATGCTAGACTGATATATAGAAGAGGAGATTGATGGATAGATAGACACACACACACACACACAGACGGATAGATAGGGAAAGATACTTGATAGAGAGATAGATAGGTACATGGAGAGATAGGTGATAGATACATTAGGATAGAGAGATAAATGATAGAGAAAGATACTTGGATAGATGGATAGATACATACATGGTTAGACAAATACGGATAGGTAAACTATAAAGAGACAGAGAGATGACAGATTTAATAAACAGACAAAGCAAATGAGTCATTACCTTGATGTCATTAGGAATCCAGATTTTTAGCAAAGAGAAAGAGATACAAATATAAAATCACAGAAGTAAACCCTGCAACCCTGGATTTCAGTTGAAATCATCAGCATAAACTCATAGAGTCTAGAACATCTCATCCCACCAGAAAGCAAGGAAGGTATCAACAACCTCCAGAATCACATGGAAAGGGCTCAGGGGCCAGTCCGAAGAGACCCCACTGAGGAAACAGGGAACAATCCAAGCCATCAGAGCTTCTTGTGGGACCAAACAGTAGGGAAGTGGTCAAAATATAAAAGGACCATGTCAAACGGACACAGGCCCCACCCAGCAAGCGCTCCCAGAGGCCAAAGCTGGAACAAATTGAGCAACAAAACAAAGTTGTATGGTATTATAACCCAAAGTGCAAAATAAATATCCATGAGGCCACAGCGACAAACATACATGAAGGATCTAAGGAACTGTGAGGATAAAAGTAAAGGAAGACAGCAGGCCTAGAAGAACGCTGAATCCAGATTGTTCCGAGCAGATCAGCAGGCTTCAGGAGAGATCTCTTCAAGAAGACGAATCACCCATGCAGAATTCCAAAAAACTTACGTTGCTGCTCCATCCTCAAGGAGGTGGCCTGGGACTCCCCACCCCTTAGTGTGGGTGTACATGGCAACCTCCTTCCAAAGAGGACAGGATGGACGGGAGAGAAAAGAGTAACTCCACAGCGAGAAGACAGACGAGCACGACCTCAGCCAGGCGGTCAAGGTCAACATCCACAGTAACAGACCTGCTGATGCCCTGCACTTTGGTTACGATGTGATGAAAAAAGCACTTTGCCTCTTTGGTCTTCTTTCTCCCCAGACTAATACCCCAGTCAATTCATAAGGAAAAAGCTCCTAGTTGGAGGATAGTCTACACAATGCCTGCCGCCCAATTCTCAAAACCATCCGGGTCATCCAAACCCAGGAAAGTCTGAGAAACCATCACAAATAAGGGGGCTGAGGAGAAGTGACAATGAAATGTCATGTCAGGTCCTGGATGGGGTCCTGGGACAGAAAAGGGGCATGAAGGGGAAACCGAGGAAACCCAAATAAAGAATGGACAGTTAATAATAATGTATCAATGTGGGTCCATTGTCACAAAGATACCCTACTCATATGGGATGTTAATAATAGGGGAAACTGGGTGTGGGGCTTATGGGAACGCTGTACTAACTGTAATTGCATTTTCTCCCTAAATATAAAACTAACCTAAAATTAAAAGATTATTTTAAAATTATAGTAATGTCAGTAGTAATTGATTGAAACATGTCAAATATGTTTTGAGTTCATAATGACACTTTTTAAAGAACTGGTCAGTTTTGGAGTTAATCTGGAAATTGGTGAATAAAATGTCAAGCATCTATCTTGCCCTTGCTATACGGACTATACCTGAGGGCAATTAAATAGTCAGAGGGAACATTTCTCTTTAAAAATTGTTCCAACTAACCAATGCAGAAGGATTGAGGGAAATAGACTATCACCATTTTGCAGTTCTCATGAAGTAAAGGGTCTAATGTTTAGCGGCTGCTAAAACACCAGGTGACAAGCTAACGACGTGTTATGTTAGTCTTAGTTCACTCTGCCGTACCCACCAACAAACTTCATGCCCAGCCAAGCAACCAATTAAGTGTGAGGATGGTACCATTTTTAAAAAGGCAGCGTCTCAAAATAAAAGTCATTTACCAAACTCCCATTATTGGAAAGCTATCAGAGAGTGTGCTCTGCCAAAAATAAGGTATTTAAACCAAAGCGAGGGAGGGAGGGAACCCACAAATCAGAAGATCCAACACAAGGAAGAATCTAAAGGAATTGTGAGGATAAAAGTAAAGGAAGACAGCAGGCCTAGAAGAACGCTAAATCCAGATTGTTCTGAGCAGATCAGCAGGCTTCAGGAGAGATTTCTTCAAGAAGACAAACTCAAAATATCTCATTTATTCCAAGAGTTTGAAAAGACATTTACATAATTGGAGAAGTGTTTCGATTTAAATTACTGTTAAGTGCATAGAAAATGAAGCTGATAAACAAACCAAATAAAATTACTTTGCTCCAGAAAACAAAATGCAGTACAAGAAAAGAAATCCCAGTAGACTATAGGGCTTAGGTATGAATAGCTATTGCACGGCCCTAATGTAAATCCTGAAGCTTGAGCTAATTAAAATATGATACACTTGTATTGAGAGGATGCAGGGACTGGGAAGGTATATATCGGGGCATGGGTAGCACAAAGTAAAAGAGCTTCATTTGTGGTTCCCAAGCAGGGTTGGCCCTGACTCCTGGAGTATACCTGGCAGTGTCTGGAGATGTTCTTGGCTGGAGGGTGGAGTGAGCTGCTACTGTCTATCCGGTGAGCAGAGTAGCATCCTACAAGGCACAGGACAGCCCCACCCCAAACCTCAGCAAAGAGCTATCCAGCCTGAAGTGGCGAGAGCACCACTGGTGAGAAACCCTGAACTAAATAAATCATTTTCCAAAGAGGCAAGTCAACAGATAATGCCTAAAACTGAAAATACTGGGTCACGACAATGGAAGCACGTTTAGAAAAGCAGTGATAAATGCGAGAAGGATTGGTTCAACGCTTTGGGAGGAGAAGTAGAGCTGAGAGGGTGGGGCACCGCTGCTTTTTGTAACAAGCCTGGTAGACTCCGTCTCTCTAAACTATGTGCATGTACAACTTTGATCTTTTAAATAACAATTTAAGTGGAGGAAGAGGATTATTCGGAAAGGTTCAAGACTGTACAAAGGAAGGCATGTCTTCCCATCCTTCACAGCTCACCGAGCCATGGCCGGGCGCCATGCTTGGGTTATTGTCCCCTCCCAGATATGGCTTCCCAGAGTGACATATTCACGTGTAAGGCTGGTGCGTGGACAAGCATGTCACTCTTTCTTACTGTTAGCTGGATCTGGGCTTTGTGAATAATTTCTCTACTCCAAGGCTGTAATCTGCACCTTGTTTTAGAACTGTAAATGGGGCAGTCAGAATTGGAGGCTCAGGTGTTTTGAAGGGCCCTGAAGCCCTGGGACAGCTGAGGAAACCAATCTGGACAGCTGGAGAAACGTCCGGTGTTTCACCCGCCCCGTCTGCAAGGTCTCAGCCACCAGGCGGGCAGCTCGGAGCACCTGTTCTAGGGACTGTGGCTGCTTCCAAAGCCCTGTTGCAGGGTGGACTGATTTTAGATTGGTTTAAAATCTAGGGAAGTCAAAAGCACTGCTCTGCTTTCTGTCCCCACTGCATTAGGAAGGGGACTGGAACAGGATTGTCCCCTCTGCCTCCCTGAGTGCTGGTCCTGCCGTTTCCAAGTTGAATTGCATTGTCAGTTGCGCCTTTGTCCTGCTCGTCACGGTGGTGTATACGTCTGTGTTGTAGCAGATGCCCGTTGGCGTCCTTCTGCCCTCGTTAAAGTGCAACCCTGTGCACCTGTGGCTGATTCAGGCCCGCTCAAAGGCACGCGCAGCCCGCCGCTCTGACCTTGGCATAGTTCTTGCTTTTCGGGAAGAACTCCAAGCAAAGCTCATTTATTTTACAGAGCAGGGTAAGAATTTAAAGCTGGTGCAGTAGCAGGGAGGATGGAAGGGAAACGAATGGAAAGCACACTGTCTGAGTGGGCTCCTTGGCAGGGAGCACAGAGGGAGTGGCTGCGGCCCCCTGTCTCGGCTGTGAGCGCTTGGGAAGCCCACCCTTCCTTCTAGGAAAGGGTGTGACACTTCATTAGGAAGCGGCCAGGACAGAGGAGTGGGGAGGTGCCGGGGCGTGCTGGCTCTGATCCTTGGGTGCCCAGGGATGGCTCTGGTAAATGCAGACTGGGGTCCACCGTGACGCGACTTGTGGTGGCAAAGACGGTCTCCCTGAAGAGGAGGTAGGAGGTGGTGGCTCATAGCCCGTGGGGGCAGCAGCTGGGCCCCCGGCCAGATGGAGCATCTCCTGCCGTCTCGGCGGGACTGGCAGGCTGAGGCCCGGACTGCTCCTTTGGCCCCTGCCCCCGGACTGTCTCCACCCACCCACCCACCCTCCCCCTGCAGAGGGCTGTGGGAGGTGGCCGGGCCCCAAGGCTCACCCTCCTTGGGGTTCCTGGGGAGGGGTTGCTTTACAACTTGAGTCCCCCGCTTCAGGGTGTAGCTGCCTCCCTGACAAGCGAGATGGGCTGGGTTTAAGCTGGAAGACAAAGAAAAGGAGGCAGAAGGGAGCTGATATAAATGGTTTGCACAGGAAAGAAACAGTAGAGATTCAATGACTCAATGACTAAACCAAGACAATAAAACAAAAATCCAAGTGAACCCTGGCCACATTCTAAGCGCCTGTGTGGAGACCCTCAGTGGAGAGTGCCAGCTTTGGGGACCCCTCCCAAGAGGGCCTCAATTTTGAGCCTGCTTTGCCCCCGAGGCCATCAGCGAATGTCCCCTGGATGGCATGGCCTCACCTGGGCCCTCTGTGCTGGACAGTGGGGCGAGAAGGCTCTGCCCTCAAGGAGTGTCTGCTCCAACCAGGCAGGGACATGCATGGGCAGATGCTGGAGGTGAGGGGTGAGGAAGGGGAGATGCCAGAGCTGAACCCCCATGTGTGCAGATACGCACATCAGAGCAAAACAAGGGGTGACTTAGGGCCCCAAGGAGAGACGACATCCCAGGCACCATGTGGGGCAGGGCAGGGTCCCAGCCCCTGGACTGGGCCTTGATCCTGCAGATAGTGGGGTGCTGCAGAGGGATTGCTCAAAGTTCCACTCCGGAAAGATTCATGTGGGGTCACAGATGCAAACAGGATTTGGGGAGGTCAGTCCGTGGCGCTGTAGTTGGCAGGGTTGGATGGAGCCAGTGGAGCCACCCACAGACATGATGCCCTTCTGGAAGCCAGGCCAAGGCCGGGCAGGCAGAGCAGTGGGGCTCTGCCCTTGGAGCCAGGTCAGCGTTAGTCACTGCACAATGTGCCCTGGCAGCAAGATCTAAGAACCACCCTGGTAGGGTGCAGAGCAAACACGTGCTGCAAGCATTACTACCAGTTGGCATGATCCGGACACCGGGAGAAGCCGCTCGCCCTCGACTGCAGCTGCTGCCAAGGCCCCAGCGCCTGCGGGGAGTTGGGTCCCTCAGCACCCTGCCGGTGTTCACAGCCAGTGTTTGCCAACACACATTGCCAAGTCAGCCAGGGCTTGCATTGTCATCGACAGAGACCCTACATGTCTACGTCAGGCGGAAGATTGAGGGCCCCCTTTCCCGGCTCTGCAGTGGGGTCAATCGTGAGCCCTGGTGCCTGTGACGGTGACCTAGTTTGGAAATAGGGTCTTTGTGGATGGGGTTAGTTGAGATGAGGGCACAATGGACTGGGGTGGGCCCTGAATCCAAAGGCTGGTGCCCTTCTAAGGAGGAGGGGGTGCCCGGAGATCCAGAGAGACGAAGGCCACGTGGAGACGGACGCGGAGCCTGGAAGGCTGTGTCTGGGAGCCGAGGAGCACCAGGGATGGCTGGGGGCCTCCGAGGGAGCTGCTGCCCACACCTGAATTCTGGACTCCCGGCCCCCAGAACAGAGAGACAAGGACTTTGTTGTTTTAAGCTGCCTAGTTTGTAGCATTTTGTTTTGGCAGCAAAGACACTGGCTTTTGTCAAAGCACACACCAGGGCCAGGTGAGCGAGGGGCTCAGAGCCCACATCCGTCCACCAGGTGAGCATCTGCCATTCGACGAACTTGCAAATGGGGACACGGGGGGTGGCCGCCTGCCCCCGCCTGCCCCCACTCCGACACGGCGTCCTGGCCCCTCGCAGGTAGCACTGCTCCCTGTGGAGGGAAATGGTTAGTGTCTGTGTGTCCTGAGCTCTTGGCAGGAGGAGGCCACCACGGGGAGTCTGGAGTCAGCACTCTCCCTTCCTGCAAGTCAAAAGCAATGTCCCCATTGTCCCCTAAACCAACCCTAGGAAAAGCCATATGTGGGGTTTGGTCTGTGCAAACCCAAAATTATAAACGTGGACAGTGTCCAACTCAGAGCAGTTTTCCATTTCAGGGGGTGAGGGGCTGGGGGGAGTCACAAACTCCAGGGCCTCCTGGGGCCAGGAAGGTGACCTCACCACAGGCAGGGGCTGGGGGTGCCCAGGGACCTGGAAGCACTGGCACCCCAGCTCAGGGTGGTGGCTAATGACTGGCACCCAGGAGACATTGCTGCGAGTGAGCTGAAGCCCCAGGCACCAGGTTCTCAGGTTTCCTGATTTTTTCAATGGAAACTGTAGGTCTGGATTTTTTATGTAAAGTCTTGTTCTTTTTAAATTGTGTTGACCATGTTTAAACTGATTAAAATGCTATGGCGGCAGGATTCAGCCCCCAGCTGATGAGGACTCCTGGGGACGGTGGGGAAGGCACCCACCTGTTTGCTGGGAAGGCTACAAAGGAAAGGCCACCGGATTCCACCCAAGGTGGGCTGGCAGGGAGTGGCAGAGCGGGTCCCCGTGTCCCCCTGGTCCCTGACCCCACACTGCACCTGCGGTGATGGCCCTCGAGGCTCGCTGGCCACCATTTCAGGCCTGGGAGGAGAAGCGGCCCCGGGCTCTCCAGACAGGTAGTGGCCCTGGCAAATGCCTCCCCGCAGGGCCTGGATTCCGGAGCTGCTCAGCGGGCATTGTAGCCAGAAGCCGCAATGCTCCCAATACAGGTTGGATGGATCATGACCAATCAGAGGGAAATAAGAAGCCCAAGTACATCCAGCCATGAGCTCAGCTCCCACCTGTGCCCTGGCCATCTCAACCTCTTTGCATGTGGTTTTCAGAGAAGGCCAAGTGGCACACTGGGGACCAGTTAGAGGATTACTTACTTGGCACTTGTGCTGGTTTGTATATATTATGTCCCTCAGAAAAAGCCATATTCTTTAATGCAGTCTTGGAGGGGCAGACTTATTAGTGTTGATTAGATTGGAAACTTCTGATTGAGTGTTTCCATGGAGATGTGACCCACCCAAATGTGAGTGACACCATTGATTAGGGTGTGACCTTTTGATTGATTGTTTCCATGGAAATATGACCCCACCCACTCAGCGTGGGCCTTGATTAGTTCACTAGAGCACTATATAATCTCAGACAGAAGCAGCGAGCTTGCTACAACCAAGAGGGACACTTTGAAGAACACACAGGAGCTGAGAGAGGAGCTGCAGCTTACAGAGACATTTTGGAGATAGCCTTTGAAAGCAGACTTTTGTTCCAGAGAACCTAAGAGAGGACAAATGCCCCAAGTGCAACTAAGAGTGACATTTTTGAGGAGCTACAGCCTAGAGAGGAATGTCCTGGGAGAAAGCCATTTTGAAAGCAGAACTTTGGAGCAGACGCCAGCCACGTGCCTTCCCAGCTAACAGAGGTTTTCCGGACACCACTGGCCATCCTCCAGCGAAGGTACCCGATTGCTGATGTGTTACCTTGGACACTTTATGGCCTTAAGACCGTAACTGTGTAACCACATAAACCCCCCTTTATAAAAGCCAATCCATTTCTGGTGTTTTGCGAAAGGGCAGCATTAGCAAACCGAAGAGTGCTCCTCATGTGCTATGGCTGCTGAGACAAGTTCCACACTATGGGGCAGCTTGAACGAGAGGGATTTGCTGCCTCACAGTTTCAAAAGCTGGAAGATCAAAATCAAGATGTCAGCAGGGCCCTGCTCCCGGGAGACTCGGTAGCCATCCTCTGTCTTGTAGCCTCTCTCCTCTCTGGCTTCTTCTGGCTTCCAACACCCACTGACTGGCTGTGTCTGGCTGTGTCATGACCAATCAGAGGGAAATAAGAAGCCCAAGTACATCCAGCCATGAGCTCAGGGCCTCCAGTCACACAGCTTAAGGCCCACCCTGCTTCAATTTGGCCCATCTCAACCAATAACATCTTCAAAGGTCCCATCTGCCAACAGGTTCACACCCATAGGAACACAGGTTACAATCTGAACGTGTCTTTTGTGGGGGACACGTCCAGTCCCCAGTGGAAGACGACAGGGAGGGTGGTTCTGCCATCAGGGTGAACGTAGTGGTGAGGCTCCCAGGGCCGCCACTTCCCGTTCTGGCCACGTCGGGGTGAGCATCGTGAAGCTACAGCTCAGGTAGACATGGCAGCTTCTGCAGAAGGGATGGGAGCAAAGACCCCTGAGGAGCGAGGAGCTGGTCCACCCTGACTGGCGTCGCACATGTGGCCAGGCTCAGGGACAGCATGACATTCCGTGTGGGGTGGCCCTGGGGTGAGGCCGGTGCTGGAGACTGCCTGTCGCTCCCGGTCCTTCCTGCTCTCCACATCTCCTGGACAAGGCAGCTGGAGCGCAGAGAGGTTGAGTGAGTCACTTGAGGTCACCCAGCGATGGCGGTGCTGCTGGGATGCAGGCCAGCTGTCACTACAGGGCTTCGGGGGCTGAGGGACGCGAGTCCAGCTGGGTCTCTGAGGTCTCAGCCCCCGTGGCTTATCCATATCTATATCTACAGACCCCTCAAGGTACAGTCACTCCCTTTCTGCCCAGAGGCTCAGTGCCCAGCAGCCAAGCTGCCTGGGAATCCACCATTACCAATTCATTCCTTTGGTGGCCCTTTTCCTAAACCACAGTCCTCCTCCCAAGAATAACATCTGTCTCTGACGTATTAGAAAAAGGGGGTTTTCCAGCCCCTTGCCCCCTCCCCAGGCACAGGACCAGCCCTGGCCGAGATCACTAGGGCACACATCAAACCACCATGAACATGTAGACACAGAAGACATGGGGCGCAGGGTTGTAGGAAGTCGGGCCAAGCCACGAGGGTCAGAAGTGGGGCTGCAAAATGGCCAGAAGGGCGGCTGGCTCGGCAGGCAGAGGCCAAGACCCCATCCACGCTCCCTGCCCCTCCTCTCTGCCGAGTGGCCTGGTCACCGGGTCCCCATCAGCAAAACAGGCCAGCCAGAGCCGCGAGGGCAGGGGACACAAAGCCTACAGGCTCTGGGCTCCATCCTGGAAGGAGCAGGCTGCTTCCGAGGGGCATCCCCATGTGCCAGACTCATGATTCTGCTCCGGGGAACTCA
Source organism: Choloepus didactylus (assembly GCF_015220235.1). NCBI lineage: Eukaryota > Metazoa > Chordata > Mammalia > Pilosa > Megalonychidae > Choloepus > Choloepus didactylus. The sequence goes on from NC_051312.1 coordinate 5,027,722, forward strand.
CTTCTGCTTGGGGGAACCCTCGACGGACACCCCATGAACTGTGAGCTCAGGGCATACCCATGGGGTGAAGTGGAGAGAGGAGATTGCCTCATCGGCCCAGGCCAGGCCTGTCCACCCGCCTCCCGAGCCTGCCAGGGGACAACCCAGTGTTGTGACCAGAGTGTGGGTGGGAGGCCCAGGGACCCTGACTCGAAAGCCCACAACTGGGGCAGGGAGACTCGATTCAGCGACGCTCGCTGCCTTCGTTTGGGCCCACTCAGCTGGTGGAGCCCGCCGGAGAGCCACACACCCCGGCCCTGCACTGGGCAGCCCTGCGGAAACGGCGGCTGGGGCGGCAGGCGGCTTTCTCTGCTGACGGGCGCTCTCGCCAAGCCCTCGGGCACTGGCCTCCTCACAGCCTGGTTCTGGGCGGCTCTCTCTCCACGAATGACTAGTGCGCACAGCTGCTCGGGGCAGAAATGGGGTGGTGCCATAGCCAGCCTTCCCCTGGCCTCATGGAACCCACAGTTCCTCTGCCTTCAGAGTTCAGCCTGGTCTCGCCCTCTCCACACCCAGTGGCCATTGGCTGTGGCACAAATGTCCCCCACAGTCCCCAGCTGCCCTCTCTGCCTCCGCTCTCACCCTCTCAATCCAGAGTCATCGTCCTAAAACATGAATCAGACATGTCACTCCCTGCCCCAAACCCAACTCCTACCTGGCATTCAGGCCCCCTGCCCTTCCTCCCTCCCCCTTTCTTGAGCACACTGCTCTGGCCACGCCGAGCTCGTCCCCTGCCCGGAGGCTCTTCCCCGAGCTGGGTTCCTGCCTGGCCCCTGCCCCCTCCTCGCCCCTGCCCTCAGCCAGCGTGGGTGGGCACACGGCAGCCAGTGAGCCTGAAATTAAATATATCAACCAACTCCCCGTGAGACAGGGCACTCCAGGGGGGCAGGGGCAGCTTTCAGTGGACACTCAGGACAAAATTACAGGTTGAATGTGGCTCAGAAATGCCACCGCTTCGTGTGCACCCCAAAGAACTGAACGTGGGGTAGGACAGATACCTGCATCATGGCGCTCCCAGCGGACTGTCCGCAAGAGCCCAAAGGTGGACGCAGCCCAAGTGTCCAGTGATGGGCAGTTGGAGAAAGAAAATGTCCATCCATGCGCTGGAACTTCACTCAGCCGTGAACAGGAGTGGGGTGCTGGCACGCGCTACAACCCGGACGGACCTTACGGACATTATGCCAAGCGAAAGAAGCCAGACGCCATGGGACAGAGCACGTATGATTCTGTTTCTAGGAAATGCCAGAACAGGCAAATCCATCGAGACTAAAACTAGGACAGAGTCCCCCAGGGGCTGGGGGGAGAGAGAAAGGGGGGTTATCACATTAGGGAACAGAGTTTCTGTTTGGGGGATGAAAAGCTTTGCTAATCGATGGTGGTGATGGTTGCACAAAATTGAGAATACGATGAATAAATTGTATGTTTAAAATGGTTAAAATGGGAAGTTTTATGTTATATATATGCTACCATGATAAGACTTAAGTATACATTTGGTTGAACGAATGAGGAAAGAAGAAAAAGAGAGAGAGAGAAAAGGAAGAGAGGGAGGGAGGGAGAAAGGAAGGGAAGACTACTCCTGAGCAGTAGTCGGTGTTCTGGAGCGCTCACTGGGGAAACAAAACAGAGCGCGCCATCAGCCCCGGCTCGCAGCCTGTGGTCCGTTTGTCTCTCTGCTCCGAGCCACCACAGTGGGTTGCGAGGGTCCCACAAGCTGGGAGCTCCCGCCCCTAGCAGCTCAGGGCCTCACTCCCATCTTCCTTGCACTCCCTGTGGCCTCTTCCTCCATCCAGCTTTTCTACTTCCTAAACTAACCTGGTTTCCTAATTACACTCAGAAAACTGGGCGGTGGGAGGCCCTGGAGGAATCTGTTCGTGAAGCCCACCGCGGCCGCCCTGAGAGGGGGACGTCCCTAAGGGTCGTGCAGGGTGACTCGCCGTTCCAATGTGCCAGAGATCGCAGGCGTTCCCAGGATCTCAGCGCTAAACCTGGAAAGTGCAGGGCAAACGGGAACAATCACAGAGCCGGGAGACTGCCGAGAGCTGCCGCGGGGACGGGCTGTGTCCCTAGTGTGTCCCCACTCCTCCTGGAGGAGCCCCTTCAACCGCCCCTGGGGAGCACAGAGCAGGCCCTCCCGTGTGCCCTCTCCTGGGGTCCAGGTAGCCCTGCTCTGTGGCCGGACCTGCTTCTGCGCAGGTGTCACACCCACGACAGCTCAGCACATGGTCCGCTCACGCTGTCAGCTTTTCTGTCTGCCCGTGTACTGCATTTAAAACGTTTCTGAAGCAGCCCGAGCCGAAGGAAGGACGACAGCAAAACGGCACTCGCCAAGGGGCAGGGTTTTCCAGTGCTTCTTGTCTTGCATATAATCAGGTTTCCCTTTTTCAAAATCGGCACGTGAACCACCAGCAACCTCGTCCCATCGCTCCTTCCCCTGCCACACCAGGAGACTGCATGTGCGGCTCTAGGGCTTGATTCTTGGGGAGCTGCTGGCCAGATTCTTGGGGAGCTGTTACAGTGACTGGTCAGCTCTGTGGGCACAAGGGGGGCCAGGGCATCGTCACAGCAAAGAAGGGAGACCACGGCGAGACCGTATGTGGTGCAGCCAGGGACAGAGGGTGTCCCCTGCTCCCCGCCCCATCCTCACCCGCTTCCCGTTTTCCTCGCTTCTGTTTTGGGGGACTTGTGATGCAAAGGCGGATAGGGCGGAAGCGCGGCCGGGCTTTGCGTCAGGAGGTGGGAGAAGCGCCGGGCCGAGGCGCTGAGAGTCCGAGCAGTGGCCGCAGTGGAGGCAGTGCCTGGGGTCCCGAGCCCACGACTTGCCGCCATCCCTGCGGCAGCTGCCCCAGCCCTCCTTGCACCTCTGTGAGCCCAGCTCCCGAGCTCCCGAGATGCGGCCAGCAGAGGTGCTGCAACGCCTCCGAGCCAAGAGGGTGGGGCGCTGTTGCCGCAGCAACTGGGACCCCAGGAGCCCCACCGGGCTGCCCACACGGTGCCAAGGCCCTGGAAACTGCTCCTGGGCTCGCCTGAGTGGGCATCTGGCAACACAGAACAAATGAGCGCAGCCCTCGCCTGCCCTGGCAGCTGCAGAGCGCCACATGGGGAACTGCCACGGGCCAGATGGAAGGTGCCAGGCCGTGGAAAGCCCAGCCCTTCTGGCCACTTCAGCTTCTCCCACCTTCCCTGACCCACCCCAGCCTCCCCCAGCCTCCCCAGCCTCTCCCAGCCTCCCCCAGCCTCCCCCAGCCTCCCTGGCCCAGTTAAATGGCCTACACGGCCACAAGGACACTCATTCTGCTTTCCCCACAAGTGCCTTTGCTCCCGGAAATGCAGCTGTCTGGTCGTATCTGGGTTCAGCTGCCTGCGTGTGCCCTTCTTTGCAAACTCTGGGGGCGTGGGGGTGCCTCCCCGCCCTCGGGCCCGTCTCACCAACACCACTCCTTCTGTCTCGGCAGGTCAACAACGAGAACGTGGTGAAAGTCGGCCACAGGCAGGTGGTGAACATGATCCGCCAGGGAGGAAACCACCTGGTGCTCAAGGTGGTCACGGTGACCAGGAGCCTGGACCCGGACGACACGGCCAGGAAGAAAGGTGTGTGCCAGCCTGCGCCCCCACACCGCCCGCCCCGCGCCTCTCTGCCACCACCACACCGTCCCACGCGTCCTCCCACCCTGTGCTTCTCTGCGGAGCCTTCCGCCTGGTGCCGTCCCCCCACCACCCCTTCCCTTCCCGTGGGCTCGCCGGGCTCTGCCCGTGCCAAAGGCTGGACTCCTCACGGACACACTCCATGCACCAGTGGGAGGCTGTGGCTGTGCAGTCAGGGGCACTTTCTAGCTAAATGTGACCCCCAAGACCCATTTACACAGCTTCCTTTGACAGAATGCAAACGGGCTGGGGTAGTTTCAGGCCTGGAAGCCTTCCAGTCTCCTACTATCGGGGTTCCGGGGGACTCTCACCCTGTATGGGAAAAGAAACGCATGTGGACAGGACCAGAATGCACTCGGCAGATGACACAGGGGCTTGCCCACAGGGCGGGGGGCTGCTACAGGCCAGGGCTGCGGGCAGGAAGTGGGGGCCATGCTCAGCAGACCAGGAGCCTACAGGTCTCCTGACCCACCCTGACCGCCACCAGTCTCCCATGACAAGGGTCTCACCAGCCACCAGCTTGTGCCTGTGGGAGGGGCCACATCCAGGTCCCACGTGGTTTCCCGGCCGCTATTTGCAGACCCAGCCTTGCTGGCTCCCTGGAGTGGGGCTAGGTTGGAAGGAAGGCCACAGTCAGGGGGCACAGGGGTAGGACGAGGCCCGCACAGGGGAGCCATGAGTAGAACAGGCCATCACCTGGATCCCCATGATAGGGAAGAGGCTGGCAGAGCCTCTTGTGAGTCGGCCTGCAGGCCTCTCCCACCCAGCCCCCGGCGTGCTCCGTCCAGCCTTGGGAGAGAGCAGAGGGACCTGCAGATGGCTCAGCCAGGAAGGCTGCCTGGAGGAGGGGCCCTGAGCAGAGTCTTAGAGGATGTGCGCTGTGGGCAGGCAGGGGTTGGAGGGTGGACAGAAAGGAGGAAACCACGTGGCTCTGGCAGGAGCCCTCATCCAGGCTCCTGAGCCAGCAGAAATGGTGCCCGAGGCACTTCTCAGAGGGAAGGCTGCACAGCTGAGAGGTGTCAGGGTGCCTGCGGGGACCCACCGCAACCTGGCAGACCGAGAACCACCCATCCTGCCACAGCTTCTGTCCAGCCTGATGGGGGGCAGGGATGGCTTGGTGACCTCCCCCAGCTGCCCGCTGCTCAGGCAGCAGGAACCCCGGGCCCCGGAAGGGTCCTCTGCAGCCCTCAGCCTCGGGCGGACACGTGGGCAGGGACACACCTCTGTTCTCTGATGTTCAAGGGCAGCAGGCAGCAGGTCCTCCAGGGGACACCCACACATTCCATCCCAAATGCTCCCACATGGTAGCCCTCCCAGCACAACCCAGACAGAGCAAACACCCTGCAGCATGACCCCACCCCTAAAAGCCAGTGGGGAGGTGGGGGTTGGCCCGGCTTCCCTGCCCTGGGCAGCAGCCCCCCACTTGTCCACCTTCTCAACAGAAAGCCTGGGCTATCCCTCAGCTCTGGAAGACGGGGCTGGGGTGGGGCGAGCGTGAGGGGGCACGTGGCCGGGTCCTCATGCCTCTGTCTCCCCGTCTGCCCGTCAAGCTCCCCCGCCTCCGAAGCGCGCTCCCACCACAGCCCTCACGCTGCGCTCCAAGTCCATGACCTCAGAGCTGGAGGAGCTCGGTAAGAGTCGCCGCACCACACCCCGGCCTGCAAGGCCACCGACACCGCGTCCCCCGCGGGCCCCAGGGAAGCCGCCCTTCTGGAAAGGCCCTGCATGGCCCCTTTCTACATGCTTGCTTGTCTCCTTGAATGCGCCAAGCCGCTTTCCGGCCCCTGCCACCGTGGGACACGGAGGGTGCCCCCGCATGCACCAAACAGCCCCCAGCGGGGGTTCCTGGGGGGTTACTCACTCTGCCTGCCGTCTTTCGGTGCATCTAACATTGTTTTGTTTTGAATTTTTGGGCCTCTCACTAGTGGATAAAGGTAAGTGGCCCCGCGGTGTTCCCAAAACAGCTCCCTGTCCTGTCTGGGGCCCCGAGTGTCCCTGATAGACCAGCTGTGGCTCAGACCCAGACGCTGGAGCCCTATGGGCCCTGTGTGGACAGCCAGGTGGTCTCTGGGCCTGCGGTCCACACACCGGGTGCAGGGAGCCCACACACCTTCTTCAGCAGGCCTGTCCTGGGGCCTGGGAGGGTCCGCATTAGCAGTGAGTGGGGGGGGGGGGTGCCAGCAGGCCAAGGCGGCTGTTAGAGAGCTGGACCACTCTGGAGCGGGTGGCGTGAGCCTCCTGGACGTGAGTTCAGGGTCACACGGGGGAGTCCCTGTGGAGTCCCCAGCACCTCTGGGGAGACTGTAACGCTGACCACACAGAAGTGGCTAGAGGCCCAGATGCCTGCTCAGCTCAGAGTGTGAGTTTGGGGATCATCCAGTGTGAAGGGAGGGCGTCGTGTGTGTGTGGCTCTGCAGCGCAGTCCACCCGGACGAGAGAGCCTGTGCCTGAGCCTGCCCGTGTAGCCGAGTCCATTCTCTCATTGGGGTCTCACATCGCCTTTTTACCCACCCCCAAAAGACAAGTAACAAGCGGCCCCTCCCTCCTTGCCCTTCTGGATGAAGGCAGGGCTCATCCTGGGGGGCCAGGAGCCTCGGGCCCTGGGGACTGGGCAGTGAAGCAAGCAGAGCCCCAGGCAGGGGACGGCCCCGGCAGCTGCCCAGCAATGACCTGATGCCAGCTGCCGGCGCCAGGCCAGACTCCACAGGCTAAAGACACGGCCCTCACTCCGACCCCAGGCCATCCACACTCCCGACTCACTGGCTACAGATCCAGGGGTTCCCACCAACCCTCAGATTCAATAATTCACTAGAACAACTCACAGACTTCCCTGGAAGTGCTGGCCTTATGATTAGAGCTTTATTATAGTAGAAGGACACGAGTAGGAAGGCAAAAGAAGAGACGCTCGGGGGTGAGGTCCAGGAGGGTCTCAGACAAGAGGCTCCCATGTCCTCTCCCCGTGGGGCCGGGACGTGTGGCCCCCCAGACAGGGTGGCGCCATTAGCAGCGGCAGAGGCTCACCCCAGTTTTGAGGGTCCCAAGTTTATGTGGCATCTCATTACATAGGCAGGATTGGTGTCCACGTGGGTGAGCTCCACCCACAGCCCCCTCCCCTCCCAGAGGTCAGAGGTCAGGCTGACAGGAGGAGGTTCAGAGCCTGCCCCCCCAATCCCGGGGCGGGTCTCTCTGGCCTGCGCAGTCCTGGCCTGTCGTTAGCACACGAACTATCTGGGGTGGTCCTGGCCCACCAGGAAGAACAAAGACACTCCTCACTCGGGAAATTCAGAGCGTCAGAGATGGCGCCAAGCCGAGGACCCATTCCTCACGACACAGCCCTCCCATCCACCGCGGCATTCCAGGGCTGGAACTGCGGGACGGGCACTGAGGCCCAGTTCTTCTAGAAAGGAGCCTCCACAGTAGGAGAGCCAGGCCCCCCACTCCTCTCTCATCAGCCCGTCCCCTCTCCAGCACCTTGTCCATGCAGAGCATGCTAGGAACGGGGGCCCCGCAGTCCCTAAAATGACGCAGCCAGCTCCTCACAGGGCCTCGCTGGGCTGTCTGTGGCCCTGGCGGCTCTGGGAGGGACCAGCAAGCACCTTTCACCAACCCAGGGCAGGGTCCCCGGGGAGTGTCCGCTCAGCCGTGAGACGGGGGGTCTGCAGTGGCCTCCAGAGCCCACAGTTCATTTCATGGCCATCCCCAGAGTGCCTCACCCAGAGCTGCAGTGTTCTCTCTGGACGCCACGCCCAGCACGCAGGTGGTCTCAGCTCACACGTGACCTGGTAGCAAGCACCGTCCACTGTGGCAGGACACTGCAGGGGATGGGGTGCTTGATCAGAGGGAAAGCCCCAGGAGAGCACCTTCTCCTCCTCCAGGAAGTGGGTTTGCAGCAGGCTAAGTAGGACAGCAGAGAGCAGGGTCATCCTGGGGCCTGCGCCCATCGGCTCCCTAGACCCTTCTACCCCCTGCCTTGCCCGCCCCAGCCCTGGTCCCCAATGCCAAACATCCCCCCACCCATTCACCAAGGCCCCTTGGGCAGCGGCCATTCCTAACGTATGACCTGAGTCCGGGCTTTTGGATGCCTGCAGCCATCACAAGGGCCTCACGGCACCCCCTTTCTGTTTGCAAGCCTCCGTGCGGAAGAAGAAGGGTAAGGGGACCCCTGAGGTCTGGCCCCCATCCCGGGCGCCATCACCCCCAGTGCAAGGGAGCCCCCTCTGTGACTGTCGGCATGCCGTCTACACTGTGCCGTGCACCTCGTGCTGTCTTCTCCCTGTCCCAGTGGACGCCTGTGTGCGTGGCCCTCTCCTGAACACGTGGCCTGTTCCCGTCTGTCCCGTCTGCTTGGCTTCTCCGTGACTCTCCCCACCACGTCTGTCTTTCCTCCTTGAGCTGTGTCCACGCGCCCCGTGTCAGTGAGGCCCAGGGAACCAGGCCAGGCGGGCAGCCCTGCACCACAGTCTTCAGGGCCTTCGGGGATGGGGTTGCTGCTGGCCGCTAGACCCTGAGCCCCCAGAGGCCACTCGGTCGGGGGGGGCAGGCAAACGGAGCCACAGGCCCACGGATCCAAGGCCTGTGGGTGGATGGCAGGCTGGGGCCGGGCTCCTGACCCTCTGGCCCTCTGTGGAGTGACCAGGGGCTGCCCCCTTCAACCCCAGGACGCCCCCTCTCCAAGAGGCCTGCTCCGCACCTGCACTTCGACAAGTGTGGCTTGAGCCGGAGGCAGGGAGGCAGGAAGGCCTCCCCACGGCCGCCTCGCCTGCCCTCACTGGTGCTGGCGGGGGGCCCTCAGCGCCTCCATCAGAGCATACGTATTTGGGCCGCCCACCTGGCTGCATCCTGGCGTGCAGCCACCCTGAGTCCACGCCACCCCTACTGGCTGCCTGGGAAACTCCCGGGGGGGTTCTAGGACCCATCATGGGTCAAGGAAGAGGTGGCCATCCCGGGCACAGAAAGCCCTCTTGCTTTCACGGAATCCCATTTTTGTAAGGATTCCACTTCAGTCCAAGGCCCAAACCCCCCGCTAATGGGGCTCTTGGTTCTGTGCACCTTCCTGAGGAAGGAAACCCCGCCACAGGCACCAGGGACCCAGTCGCCACAGCAGAGCTGGCCAAGAAAAGCCCACTCTCCAGAACAGCCGGGGCCCGAGGCTGCCCCACCTGGCTCCGTCACTCCGCCCTCCCTCCCTGGGGCTGCCTCCAGCAGCCAGCAACCTCCTGGCTGTGACAAGGCCGGTCCCAGGCCCCAGCAGAATCCACACACGTGTCCCTGGAGAGAGGAAACCCACCTTCCGTTTGCACAACAGAGGAGGGCAGGTGCAAATTTGAGATTGTGCCCCCGCCACGTTCCCTGTCCCAGCCAGGGCCAGAGGCGCCCGTGTGGGCCCAACCAGTGTGGCCGGGCAGCATGTGGTGGGCTCCAGGCGGCTGGAGAGGATGCGAGGGGCGTGCGGTGCTGGGCGGCCCCTGCCCACTCGGGGCCCCCGCTCCTCGTTGTGCAATGGGATGCCAACGGTCCTGCCTCGGCCACAGTGAGGACACCCAGTGGCACAAGCCCAAGGGAAGCCGGCACGTATGGCATGTGGCAGCCTGCCTGCGATGGGCTCTCAGCCTCACTGGCCTGACCCGGCAGAAGCACCTGTCAGGCTCCAGCAAGGCCACGCAGAGGAAGAGAAAACTTGATCCTTTATGGTAAGACAGGCTTGATCCCACACTGCCTGGCAAGCCTTGTGACTGTCCATTTCATCTTTAAAACCCCTTCGCTGCATCTTCCGTGCTAAGGACCCCACACTGGGCATGGGCATGGGGACAAGGGAGACCCCGAGGTCCCACCCTCAGGAGCCCACCCCCAGCCTGGACAGCTGGGCTCCAGCAGTGGATGCTCAGGGCAGGGGTGGTGGGGCCATGGCCTCTGGCCCTGGCAGCCCCTCTGGCTGCGCCCACTCCCCCCTCCAACCAGGTGGTGGCCTCGGGCTTGGGAGAGGAAAGGGGAAAGCCTGCTGGGTTTGAAGCACACCATCCCCGTTTCTTCACTGGCTCTTTGGAAGGTGAATGCAAGAATTGGGCCAGCTGGCAGCAGACAACACTGCTCACAGGTGTGGCTTTGGTCCTTTAACGTATTTTTTTGTACACAGGAAACATTTTATATATTTTACATTAGTAAGTACCAGAGTTTGTGTTAAAATGACTCATGAACCTCACTTTCTTCCCTACTTATTGCTGGCTCCTTGGGGACAGGCCCATACCTTGCCTCTAACATTGACACTTCTGGAGAAGGTGCTACAGGAGCACCTGCACTGTGGGCCTGGGGGCCCCGCTCCCTAAGAGGTCAGCAGAAGGCCGAGCTCAGGCTCCCAGAGAGAGAGCAGCTGAAAGGCCAGGCCTCCTGGATAAGCTCTCACCAGGAGCACTAGCAGTTAAGAAGCATTTCATGACTCTGATTACCCAAAAAGCTGAAGAGGCTGAGCAGCTCAACACTGGCTGGCCTACCAGACTTTTCTAGAGCATCGGGAGGCCCCCACAGAGGGCCGGGGGGTGGACAGGGAAACGGCAGCGCACCCTCCTGACCTGGCTCCCAGCCTCACCATGAACAGACCGTCGGAGCTGGACCCTGCGACGGGGCTCCCGTTCTCTACGCTGGCCAAGTTCCCTCTCGGCCCCAAGGCACCTGGGCGTTCGGAGTTCGGGGTCTCGGGGGGACCCTGCAGTTTTCTCACTCTGGGCCGTGGTGGCTTCCAGCTGCTGAGGGAGCGGAGAACAGCCAGGTCTCTCCCAGAGGACGTGGCATTCTGACTGACCTCTGACCTCTGCCCCCACGCCAGGGCGCCTGCGGAAGTCGGCCTGTGGTTGAGAGTCAGCACTCGGGCTAGGGGCTGCAGGTCCTGACCCTGAGAAACGTGACCACGGGTGACCTGAGAGGGCACAACAAACGCCCCTCAGGTGGGGTGCGGCCCCTCCCCGCACACGTGCTTCCCAACCCCAGGAGGTCTGTGACATATGGAAGGCAAGCACCATTTCCATCTTCAAAACAGAACTGGGGTTATTTTTGTGTGTTTTCATCAGCTTGTTACTGGACTGTTTTTTAAGCTTTGACAATTTTCAGATCCATCTGCAGGGTTGTTTTCAATCACCAAGTACTTCACTTTAAAACCGCAGGGAGCTGGATTCACTAATCCTCTTCAACCGGAGTCCCTGATTCCGGGCTTTTACAAATGAGGCATAATCCTCATGAGCCGGCATGAGCACAGGACCCTGGAGGCTGACAGCTGTGCTTCAGAGCCGCCAGGTCACGGTAAACTCCCTCCAAGACGGGAGGCCAGGCCGAGTCAGCCCACCGGCCCCGAGAGGCCAGGAGGGGCCCTGTACCCGCTGTGGGGAAGCAACGTGGGCCTTCTTTCCACTGGAATCGCACAAAGGGCATTAACGCAACTCTAAATTAACACCGACCAACCCTGACCCTGCCACCCCAACAGTCCAAGGAGCTTTCTGGCAGTGTGGTTCAAAGACACGACTGGGTGGGGGTGGGGAGAGGTTTGAGTAGAGATGGGGGGCCCACATCCAAGGGGGTCAAGGGTTGACAGGCCCCTGAAACGACATCACTCCAATGCCCTCTCAGTGGTCTCACCGCTGAGGGTTAACAGGTGTAGGTGGTACACCCCCCCTTGCTTTTCGGTTGGTTGCTCCAGGTAACCCTAGTTACTGCCAAGCGAGGGTTTTACCCAGCTGGTCATGGCATCCGGTGACTGCGCAGACACAGGACATGGAGCCACATGCCACTGGGCCTGAGCTCCCACCCAGACTTACGCTTTCCGTCTCTGCTTTCTGTACAACAGGAATGAGCCCCCCATGCAACCAGCTTCTTGTTGGGGTGAGAAGCAGGGTGGGAAAAGCCCTTTCACATGGCCAGGGTTGGGGACCACTGCTGGTGGCACTGGCAATACCACGTCCCCGTTACACAGGAGGGTCCCAGGGCTGCCGGACCAAAGTACCACAAACCGGGTGGCTTTAAACGACAGGAATTCATCATCTCTCAGCTCTGGAGGCTCCACGTCTGACATCAGGGTGAGGGCGGGGCCCTGGGGGAGGCTCCCTCCTGGCTTCCCTCCCAGGGTCCCTTAGCACACGGCCGCTTCGCCTCTAGCCTCTGCGTGTGTCCTCAGTGGCTTCACCCCTGCCCTCCTCCAAGGACACTCTCAGTGGACTTAGGGCCACCAGGTGACCCAGTGTGGTCTCAAGACCCTTAATTCAACCAAAAGACCTGCTTTGCTGCTGCTCGCTCTGGCCGCGAAGAGATACCTAGTGGCCTCCCAGGGGCTCTTCCAGGGGGCCAGGGCAGCAGGCCCTCGGGCATTCCAGGCAATGGAGGATTCAGTGAACCAGTCATTTCAGATCAGGGATTTTAATACCAAAGAAACAGACTCAAAGCCTCCGGAAGGGCACAGCTGGAAACAAAAGCCTCTTGGGGATTCAGCTGGTTTAACACCCTAAAGAGCCGTGTGCCCTGGGGTCTTGACCCTTGCCCCTGACATGCCCCAGGAGGCACGAGAACAGCCAGACCCGAGCCTGTGCAGACACCTTCACCTGGGGACACAGCCCTCCGCGCCTGACAGTCTGGCACCCCTTCAAGGCTGACGGCCACCCCCATGCCTGCATCCCAGCCCCCGCCATCACCCGTCAGGCCTGGAGGGACACGCCAGCAACTGCACACCTCTAATGATGGCCCTCGGGCCTCGATGCCCTGGCACCCTGCCTGAGCACGTGGCAGCATGAGCCGCCCGGGCCTACCCAGTGGCAGGAAAAGCAAGCTTCCGATTTGAGTTTTCTCTACATGTGCACATCAGACTGGGGCGGGGCTCTGGCCCAGAGCTCTCCATCCAGGCACCCGCCACTGGATGGACTCCACCTCCGCCTTGGGCTCCGTTAACACAGCAGCTGCTCTGGGCTCCATTCCTGGAGCAGGGGCAGGGCCAGGCCTGGGCAACTCCCACGTGTCCCCACTCCACCCACTCCATCTGCAGAGAGCCCATCCTGGAAGCCCCTGTATCAGCGAAGGCCCCACTGCCGGAGAAGCCAAAGATAACCTCGCAGAAGGCCTGCTACAGCAGGCGTGGGTGACCAGAAGGGGGCTGGGGGAAGTGTGGGCAGAGAGGGCAACCTGCACCAGGTCACCTTCACGGTAGCCAGAACAAGCCAGGGACACTCAGGGGGTACAACCCAGACCTGACAGGGAGCTTCTCAGAAAAAGTCACGTGGCGAAGTGTCAGCAAATTGCTGAGACTTCAGCAGCAGGCTTGGCAGGGCAGGATCACAGCAGGGGGACGGTGACAGGAAGGGGGGATGGTGGCACCCAGGGCTGCAGTGGGGCCCGAGGAGCAGCCGGGGGCGAGGGAGGGGAGTGTCCCCACATGCAGCATGAAACAAGAGTTGGGTGTTTCTTGCCACCCCTAGGGTGGCAGACGCTTACAAGGGTCCCCCAGAGTCCATGAAGGGACCAGGAAACGCCCCCCAAGGAGGAAGCCAGGGAGGTGAGAGGAGAGCCAGGGGATGGTGCAGTCCCAGAAACCACAGCAGGCACTGGGGAGGGGGAGCCAAGGGGAGCCTGGAGAGCCGTGCAGGGGGGAGCAGACGCCCACAGCCTCAGGTTTAAGCAGGGTGCTCTAGCTGAGTGTGTGGGTATCACTGGGGCCGAGGACCTGCCCTGGAGTTGGCAGACTCTTCTGGAAAGGACCAGGTAGTGAATGTTGCAGGCTTTGCAGACGCACATGGTCTCTGTTGCACGCACTCTGCTGCTCCTTCTCCTTCTATTTTCACCCCTTTAGAAATGCAAACACCATTCTCAGCTCAGAGTCATAGACTACAGGCCACCCAGCCGGGCTCTGCCGAGCTGCTGGAGCTCACCAGGGCTACTCCAGGCTGGCCATTCCGCAAGGTGGGGGACGGAGGTGTCCACTCCCTGCTGCAGCACACGCAGCCCTCCCCCCCCCCGTCCTGCTGGGGGCCCACCACCCAGCCTGCAGCACCTGCGAACTGAGCCACAAGCATTGCTGTGGCCGCCACACGGTGTTTCCCAGGGCTAGGCCTTCTTGGGATGCCCCATACCAGTGACTTTCCCTGGTGTCCCGGGGACCCCTGCCCTCTCGCCAGGCTGCTCAGTACTCCCCAACACTCCCTGCCGGTTCCCAGAGGCACAGGAGCCGGGCACTGCCCACCATGGGCTCTTCACAGGGGCCACACCCTAGTGAGGGGCTTGAGGCTTGTGGACAGAGTTCCCCGGGTACCTGCCTCTGGGGTTCATCCCCACTTCCCTGGGCCCAGGAGCCTGAGTTGTTGCCACTTCCCATCGCTGCATCCCAACCCCAGGTGCCTTGCTAGGAGGGCAGCTCACAGAGAGGAGCCTTTGTCCAGGGGCATGTTTCCTGACCACTCCTGGGGGTGCTAGCTGTGCACCCCCCCACCCCACGGGCTCACAGCCCTGAGGGGACCTGGTGCCCAACTCCCACCACCCGGGGACAGAGTGGGGGTCAGGAGCTGCAAGGCTGTACTTCACCTGTCAGATTTAAAAACAAAATTTTTAAATGTTGTACATTAAAATCTTTTGTTTTCCACTGCTAAGGATCACTTCTAACTAATCCTGGGCTTTCTTTTTCAAAAAAAAAAAACATACAAAAAGACATGAGAATATCCTATCATTGGAAACAGCAGTGGGACCTCTTGGGCCAGGAGGGCCTGCGTCCTGGGCTTGCCTCCAGCCTCCGGGGGCCACACTGGTTTCAAAGAAACCACATCTCTGGTTTTCACTAACACCCTCAAGAATAAATCCTGTTAGAACAAAGTGATTGCACTGAAGAAATGGCTCTTGAGACGCGCTAGGCTCTCCAAGGGCTGACACGGGGGCCACTGCACCCCCGGGACGAGGAGCCCGAGTTGTTGAAGGTTTCCTTCCCTGCCCGTGCCACGTCCACACCGCTGCGGGGAGGGTCTGCAGAATGTTCCAGTCCACCCCAGGTCAACACAGCGTGCATGCAGGCAGAGACAAGAGTGTGTGTTCTAGGCGGCCACGGCTGGCAGGATTCCGAGGCCGAAACAGTCGCTGCTGTTAAAATGCAAAAGGCACCTTTGCATTTTTCTAGCTGATCGGCAACCCTGATGGTGTCTGGAGGACTCAGGTTACTGCCGCTTGTTTCGATGATCACGTTTACATTGCAGAGAAACCCGAGGAGAGAGTCCCAGCCCCCAAGCCTTCCAGAGCTGCAGAGAGCGTGGCCGTGGAGTCGCGGGTGGCGACCATCAAGCAGCGGCCGGCCAGCCGAGGCTTCCCGTCTGTCTCTGACATGAACGTGAGTGCTGCTGCCCTGGGGACATGTGGGGCCTGCGCATGACCCCAGGAAGCAGTGGGCCTCCTTACCTAGGGCTGCCCACCTTGCTCTGGAGGAGACAGGGTTCAGAGTGCGCACAGATGGAGCTCAAGGTCCCCTGCCCCCCAGATATGGAGCCCAAATCCAAGGGTGGGGTCGGGACAGGCACCCGGCCCAGTACAGACCCCGCAGCAGCTGCACAGACAGGGACAGGGGTCCAAGCCTCACCACTCACCTTCGTGGGCCCCTTCCCCGCCACACACACACTGGTCCCTTGGTCTCGTCCTTGTCCCTGCAAGCCAAAACGTGCATCAGGTCAAAGGGCCACACATGTCAAAGAGCCCGAGGATGCTCCTGGTCTACACAGAGGAAAGAAATCCTCTGCCGTGGGAGAAACCACCCAACATCCGAACACAGGGGTTCTCCATGAGGCAGGGCCCCTTCCAGGGGCCACTGTCCTCCATCTGGGCTGCCCTGAGTTTGCTTTGATGTACCCCTCACCCTTCCTGCACCCACATCCCCCCAGGCTAAAGAAGGGTCAAGGCAGAGGCCGCCTGTCCCCCATTTTCCACACTCGGCTGCCTGTGCCCCGTGTCCATGCCCAAGTCAGATCCCAGCCTGCCTGTGACTACAGTTTATTTAATGATTTTCTGTGACTCGACTTCAATTTGACTCTGGTCTTCTAGCCTGTTCTTAAATGATAATGCCCAAGAAAATCATAAATTTGACACAATAGTTTTGAGTCATATAATTAAACCAACGGCCAACGATTACAATAAGGACATTCCTGCTTGAACTTCCTCCCTCCAGTCAGCTCCAGGACCCAGAGGGGTGGGTGCACCGGCGCAGGGAGACACTGAGCCCTTCCCCCGAGGCCTTCCTCAGATCTTTTTGCCTGGCCCCTGGCAGCAGCCTTGCACCCCACCTTGTCCCCAGACACTCCCCAGCCCCTGCCTGGGCCTTTGCCAGTGCCACCCTCGCCTTTCCAGAGGGCCCCACTTCTCACCCCCAGCCTCAGGCCTGTGGAGGAGAACCACAGGCAGACTGCAGAGCCTGGGTAAGCCCGTGGCTCCCAGTAGGATGACTGGGGCACAAGTTCTAGAGGGATGAGAGCTGGCACAGGGGTGCTTTCACTGAGCGTTCACAGCTGATGTTTCGCACAAGTTGCCCTCCCAGCCACATGAAGTGGGTCAGCCAAGCAGCTCAGCTCACAAAGGACATGGCGGCTCAGAGTGGCAAGAGGGTTGGGTGGAGGCAGCCCAGGGAATTTGCTTGCAGAGTAAAGGAGGTGAGCACAGGGCTCCTTCCCCTAGGCCAGCCCAGAGGAGGGAGAGACCCTGGCATGTGAATTGTCTGTGCACCAGAGAAATCCTACAGCTCTCAGCCCAGCCGTTGGATGCACCCCAATTGTCAGTGCAGCTCACAAGACCAGGCCCCTCACCCATTTCAGAGGAGGAGACAAGGCCCCACGGTGTGGCCAGGCCCCTTACCCACTGCCCCACTGCCCTGCAGCCTTTCCTCAGAGATGTGGATGTTCCACTGAGGGCCCCGAGAGGGCTTGCGTGCATTTCAACAGGCCAGAACATCCACTCAGGGAGCTGACAGGGAGGCAGGGGCCCTTCTCAGCTCCTCCATACTGGTGTTCCTCAGCCTCGGCTGGAAATTGAGGGGGTTCCCCGGAGCACACCCCAGGGAAGGCTCGGTGGTGGGTGCCCACTCTGCCCGGGTTCTGTGGCACCTGCTTGGTGCCCCATCGCTGCCACCCTCACACCAGGTTCTCTGGTTGCAGTCCATGTATGAACGCCAAGGGATAGCCATGATGACACCCACCGTTCCTGGTAGCCCAAAAGGCCCGTTCCTGGGCATCCCTCGAGGTACGATGCGAAGGCAGAAATCGATAGGTAAGAAGTGTGCCCCCCACCTGAAGAGGTGCCCTTTGGCTTTCTAGCACAGCCCTCAGAGCCCACTGGGGTGCTGCCCCCAGCACCCTCCCTGGTTGCCTTGGTACTGCTGCCCTAAAGCCCCCCACCAGGCCCTCCCACTTGAGGGCGGGCAGGCACCTGGCTCACCTGCCGGGCAGCCATTCGGGTGTCTGAGCTGGATGAAATCTTTGTGCCCCGATGCCTACAAAACCGCCTACAAAACCACCTACAAAACCAGGGGTGGCTTCTCTGTGCAAGCAGGGTGAGGGGGGAAGGAGCCAAATGGCAGGAAAGAGAGTGGGTGGTCAGGGGCGCGTCTGGGTCGGAACAGGCAGGCTGAGCTGCTTCCCCAGTTCCTACGCTGACCCACTGCCATGTTCTGTAGGATGAGCTCAACAAGACGTGCTTCTAAGGGCGGTGGGGTCAGAGCCTTGAATTCTCGTGAAATAATGTACTGTGTCTTGTATAAAACTGATCTTTCTCAATGTCACAATTATTCCCATTAACTCTGTTACAGGCATGATAAACGTTACCCTTTGAAACAGTCCCTCTGTGAGACAACCCAGCCTTGTTTCTACCATGTAATCCCATAGATGCTCAGGCCGCTGCCAGTCCCCAGGGACTGGGGCAGAGAAGGGACTGTGCAGAGAGGGGCAGACCCCTCGGCCCCCTGCCTGGGGGACACTGCTCTTCGTGTTGTTTGGAGGCTGCCTTGTCTGTGACTAGTTTGAGGTGGATGGCAGGTGCAGTAACTAAAGAGTAAGATATCGTGGAGGCAGCGTCGCCATTAATAAAACTCTGCCAGCAAGCTCAGGGCTGCTGGCAAGGGAGCAGCTAAGCAAGCCCTGTTGAATTACTGGCTCTGTAACTGGTTAATAACCGTTGATTTCCTCCTGTCAGACAGCAGACTCTTTCTATCAGGTTAGTGACTCCTTACAGTTTGAGCTCTGTACTTTGAATGTAACCCAGTTTACTCTATAAGGTGTATTCTTAAATTATTACTCCTTGGGAATACAATTGTCAGCCAACCAACCCATAGCACATGGTCAGTCAAGAAAGCCTTTAGCAGCTTGATACGGGTGACACCAAAATATCCTTCCACAAGGAGTATGTCAAATTTGGAATACCCTTATCGAATGGGGATTTCTATCAGAATCAATGATTGTAGTTTGTCACAGGAATCCTTTTGATTGCAAGTAATTCCTTTTGCTCTGTTTCTGAGGACCCTGCATGCTCTGACGTGAAATACTAGGCCCTGTCTGTCCGCTCTGTGCTTCTATGTTCCTGCTTACTTCTCCCAGAGTGCTCTGTTGATGTTTCCTGTCTTTGTTGGAAAGAGAGTCTATAAAATCACACCCAGCCGACACACACAGAGGACGCGCGGGTGAGGAAGCTGGTACGGCCCAGTCAGGTCTGACAAGGCCAGGGCACTCAGCCATCATAACCCTCGGCTGCCTTCTCTTGTGCAGGCAATGTCCCGGGGTTGGGATTAGGTCAAGTCTTAGAACTCAACTTTGATCTGCGCCAAGTCAATCCCGATCAAGGCAAACTGCTGCATCCCTCTCCCAGTTCCAGAGCCTTCCACAGGCAGATCCGAAAGGGGCTCACCAGCCCACACGTGGAGTGTGTGCTCGGGATCCTGCTCCTGGCCTGAGAGGGCATCCCTGGGTGGAGGCGAGCTGGGCTCCCGCCCCTCTGGGTGGGTCTCCTGGCCAAGATGGCCCTTTCTCTGAGGCACCGCCCTTCTGAGGATCCCACTGAGCTCCAGCACATACTAAGCCTGGCACCACCCCCCAGGGGGTCAAGATGGTGATGCCAGCTCTCCTCTCAGCACACAGAAGGCCATGCTGATGCCCACACCCAATGACCACGGCCACTGCACTAACTCCCGGCATGCACGGACTTTGTACTAACCCCTGATGCCCGTGGAGGCTGCACTAACCCCTGGCACCCAAAGATGCTGCACTAAGTCCCGAGGCTACCCTGACAGCAGCCCAGTCCTCCACATTCCTGCACCATTAGAACACACAAGCAAATGCGGGGGCCCCTCCACCCCTTCACCATTTGCCCTCATTTTGGATGGGCAGCATGACTACAGACCCAGACCCCAAAACCGCAAGACCCCAAAATCACCCTCAGGGGCTTGGCCAAGGCTGAAAGGGTCATAGAGGATGCCACCTCCAGCACGTGTGTGCACACACACGCTCACAAGGGGCCCGAGGAGGCTGGGGCCCAGAGTGAGCCTGGGGAGAGGCGCACGGCTCAGTGTCAAGGGCGCTCGCCACCCAGAATGACCGGCCATTCACATGGGTCTGGGTGCTCCAAGGACCTGCCCAGTGGCTGCCATCTCAGCAGCACACACTCACTGCATCTGGTGACTCCTTTTTCTCTAGTCGTTGTTCTCTTTTGGCTCCAAGTGAGCCAGGAAGCTGACCTCTTGGCATCGTGGCTTGTACTGTGCTTTGTGGGAAGTGTGCATTGTAGTAGCGCGGAGTTGGCAGCGACATGGTGTCTTGTGCGATCCTAAGCCAACAGGGATCTTGCACCATTCGAAACTAACCTGCCTCCTCTTTCCAGGCATCACAGAGGAAGAGCGGCAGTTCTTGGCACCACCGATGCTCAAGTTCACCCGGAGCCTGTCCATGCCCGACACCTCGGAGGACATCCCCCCGCCGCCGCAGTCCGTGCCCCCGTCCCCACCCCCACCCTCCCCCACCGCTTACAACTGCCCCAAGTCCCCCACTCCAAGGGTCTATGGGACGATCAAGCCCGCATTCAACCAGAATCCTGCGGCCAAGGTCTCCCCGTCCACGCGGTCCGACACCGTGGCCACCATGGTGAGGGAGAAGGGGCTGTACTACAGGAGAGAGCTCGACCGCTACTCCCTGGACTCTGACGACCTGTACAGCCGGAACGCCGCCGCCCAGGCCAACTTCCGCACCAGGAGGGGCCAGATGCCCGAGAACCCGTACTCGGAGGTGGGGAAGATCGCCAATAAGGCAGTGTACGTGCCTGCCAAGCCCGCCAGGCGTAAGGGCATGCTGGTGAAGCAGTCCAACGTGGAGGACAGCCCCGAGAAGACGTGCTCCATCCCCATCCCCACCATCATCGTGAAGGAGCCCTCAACCAGCAGCAGCGGCAAGAGCAGCCAGGGCAGCAGCATGGAGATCGACCCCCAGGCGTCGGAGCAGCCGGGCCAGCTGCGGCCTGATGACGGCCTGACCGTCAGCAGCCCCTTTGCAGCGGCCATCGCCGGCGCCGTCCGGGACCGGGAGAAGCGGCTGGAGGCCAGGAGGAACTCCCCAGCCTTCCTCTCCACAGACCTGGGCGATGAGGATGTGGGCCTGGGGCCGCCCGTGCCCAGGGCGCGGCCCTCCAAGCTCCCCGAGGAGGAAGGGTTTGGCAACGAGGACAGCACCGAGCCGCTGTCATCGCCCGTGCCAGGCGCCACACCCAGGGAGCCCGAGAACCATTTTGGTGGCAGTGGTGAGGCCGGCATGCAGGGGGAGGCCGGGAGGCCACCGAGCACTGCACCCAAGGTCCAGGGGCCCGAAGGCAGCCCCGCCACACCCGGCAAGGGCAGCAACGTGACCGGCCCTGAGAACTACGTTCACCCGCTCACAGGGCGGCTGCTCGACCCCAGCTCACCACTGGCCCTGGCACTGTCAGCAAGGGACCGTGCCATGCAGGAGTCCCAGCAGGGACCCAAGGGGGAGGCCCCCAAGGCCGACCTCAACAAGCCTCTCTACATCGATACCAAAATGCGGCCCACCGTGGATGCGGCCTTCCCTGCCATCACCAGGCAGAACACGCGGGGCCCCCTGCGAAGGCAAGAGACAGAGAACAAGTACGAGACAGAGCTCGGCAGAGACGGGAAGGGGGATGACAAGAAGAACATGCTGGTCAACATCGTGGATACGTCCCGGCAGAAACCCGCCGGGCTGCTCATGGTGCACACTGTTGCCGCCAGGGCGGGTGGCTCCCTGGAGGAGGAGGAGGAGGAGGAGGAGGAGGAGGAGGAGGAAGAGGAGGAGGAGGAGGACGATGAGGGCGCGGACATGGAGGCCGAGCCGGACGGCTTGCCCTCCGAGGGGCCAGAGGGCATTTCCGAAACCGAAGGTGCTTTCCAGGTCTCCGCTGCGCCCGGCAGAGCCATGGCAGCGGCCAGCTCCGTGGAAGAGGCAGTCATCTTGCCCTTCCGTATCCCTCCTCCCCCGCTGGCGTCTGTGGATCTGGACGAAGACTTTATTTTTACAGAGCCATTGCCTCCTCCCCTGGAATTTGCAAATAGTTTTGATATCCCTGATGACCGTGCCGCTTCTGTGCCCGCTCTGGCAGACTTGATCAAGCAGAAAAAAAACGACCCCCCTCCGTCCCCTTCATTGAACTCCAGCCAGCCGCCCAGTGCCGCAGACGGCAAGAGACCAGCTGGTCTTTCCAACTGTCTCCCCACCTCCTTCCTGCCGCCCCCAGAGAGCTTCGACGCCGTCACGGACTCTGGGATTGAGGAGGTGGACAGCCGCAGCAGCAGCGACCACCACCTGGAGACAACCAGCACCATCTCCACCGTGTCCAGCATCTCCACCCTGTCCTCCGAGGGCGGGGAGAGCATGGACACCTGCACAGTCTATGCAGACGGGCAAGCATTTGTGGTCGACAAACCCCCCGTGCCTCCCAAGCCAAAAATGAAGCCCATAATTCACAAAAGCAATGCACTTTACCAAGACGCCCTCATGGAAGAGGACACGGACAGCTTGGCTGTCCCCCCACCCGCCCCGCCTCCCCCGCCGGGAGGCGCCCAGCCTGGGGCCACGAAGGTCATACAGCCAAGGACCTCCAAGTTATGGGGGGATGTCACGGAGGCCAAGAGCCCAATCCTCTCAGGCCCCAAAGCAAACGTTATTAGCGAATTGAACTCAATCCTGCAGCAAATGAACCGAGAGAAATCGGCAAAGCCGGGGGAAGGGTTGGACTCAGTGACCGGAGCCAAGGCCATCGGCCCCACTACCAGGTAAGTGCCGCGGCTGGCACGGCCGGCTGCTCCAGGCTCGGGCTTCTCTGTGTCGTCCAGTGCAGACCAGGAGAGACCTGGGGGAGCAGTCACCACAGACCCGAAGAGGGGGACTTGAAAGCCTTTTCTGTCAGTGCAATAAGGCACTGCTTTTCCTCACGCGCCGGAATCTGGCACAGCAGAGCAGAGAGCACCCCCAGGAGGAAGGATGCAATGCTCCCTGGTAAAGACGTGATAGGATGCGTTCACTCCCAGCATTGCCACCGTGGCTCCCGAGGAGCAGCTCTGCCCTCTCTCCTCCTGTGCCCTCCAGGGCTCGAGCGTGGCCAAACTGGACAAGAGCTCCGAGGTGGTACATGAGGCCAGCCAAATGCTGTGTGGGGTGGCGGGGTCAGTGGCGTGTGTATGTCTGAGGGCCTGGCACGTGTCCCCCTCCCCCTGACCCCGATTCCCATCGCTGGCCCGGGAGGGCGAGGAAGAGGCTGCATTGTGCCATTACCAGTGAGTTCAGAGAGAAACCCATTCCCCCTGCCAGCCCGTCCTATCCCAGGAGGCACACTACATGGAGGAAAACGTCCGATTCTCCCCAAGGCGGCCATTCATGGTTATCAGGCAGGGTTTGGATATTTTCATTGGGGTTGGAAGATGAGGAGTGAGGAGTCATTTCTAAACCCAAGCAGAAGGTGCTGAAGCCATTCTGTGTGTAAGGTCTGGAGGATTCTTACGGGGACCCTGTTTCCTCCCCAGACACTTGCAGTTTGCGGTTTCCTCCTCCACAGCACGCCTGGCTGTCCCCCACGAAACAGCGTCCTTCCCTCCCACCCCCTGACGTCTAATCTCGGGTTGCATCATCTTGACTAATGAAGTCTTTCTTCGTACTCCTGCCGTGCAAGTGCTTGATTCAAATGACAACGTCCATTAATCAGCAATACCACACTACAGCTGGGTGTTGAGATGCGGGCTGAGCACCGCAATTTTCCCAGTTGTTTTTCAGTGTGAGTGTAAATAGATTACTTGGATGCCCCCCCCCCACTCTTTAGTGGAGCATGATTGGCTGGCCATGGTGGGGAGCAGCATGCTGATGCTGCTGTCTTTTAACAGCCCCCACCATGAGCCGTGCGTGCACACGGCACCGCCAGGTGAGGAACCATTCTTTAAAAATTTGCTGCTTCCAGTGGACGTGTGTATGTACAGACCTACAAATGAAATATATTTTAAAGTCTTAAGAAAACCTCGAAAACCTGCTAGTTTCCCCTCTGCCTCATGTAGTAGCAGTGTTCAGCTGTTCTGTTACACGAGAGACATCACCTTAGAGGTCACTTCTCTGACATTCTCACCTAGGTGGACATTTTCCATGACAACCCCAGGGGCAGGGGAACAAGTATTAATTATCCCCATTTTCTAGAAGAAATGAAGACCCAGAAAGCCGTGTTCACAGCCAGCAGGTGGGAGCCGGGACCCAGGTTGAGGTTCTCTGGCCTGCACTTCTGCACCCTCACCCCTCGTTACCAATGGGTGTCCTAAAGAAGGCACTAAGGGCAGTGGCTCAGGGCTAGAGAAATGACGTCACTGGCCCAGCCAGTGGGGCTGGTCTGCACGAGCCATGGAGCCCTAAGTACTCCCACCTGGTGGGCCCAGGGCCTCAGCATCCTCTCTGGACTGCATCTGGATGGCTCACCACCTCTTTGTCCATTTCCAGGCTGGGCAACCCAACCAGAAAGGCGCATACGAGAGCTTTTCCAGCCCCACATTTCCTTAGGTGGGCCCTGGGCAAGGAGGGGCCTCAGAGCAGACATTAGCGGGTTGCCCTGTCAGGTTTCTTGAGGAGAGCACCTGTGTGTCCACCTCCAACAGATGCTTGTTCCCATGGACAGCCACCTCCAGGATGTTCTTTTATAACCCAGTTCACTGCTGAGAGTGCCAGCCGACACCTATTAAGCATTCACAAAACACCAGGCATCACGCTCCAGGGGCACCAGCGTGGTAGGGCCTGCGGGCATTCCCACTGTGCAGATGAGGCCACAGAGGCCAGAGAGGGGAAGCGGCCCAGCCAAGGGCCCCACGCGGGAAGTCAAGAACTGGCTCTACAACCCCAGGGCTGTCTCAGAGCTCGACACTGGCCTCTGGCTGGAGCCAGGGATGAGCCTGCAGCATAACCTCTGCAAGGCCACAACCAGCCGAGGGCAAGGCTGCTCCCAGGCCTGTGGAACTCGGTAGGCCCAGCTGAGCACTGGGCTCTTTGGCTGCCCAGTGACTGACAGCAGACAAGGGTAGTCCCCAGGCAGTCCCCAGCACTGCTGAGTGCCCAGAGGCCAAGGGCTCTGCTCAGAGTTGGACTAACAGCAGGAGGGGCAAAGGACGATGACGGATGGTAACTTAGGCCCTGGACCAGGCATTCCACTCTCTACCCTCACTTTTCTGACCTAATGACCTCACTGAGTCAAGTGCTTGGAGCAACGCTGGCAGATGGACGCACTCGGATGCCAGCTGCAGCCACGAGGCCCTCTAATGAGGGCAAGTCAGAGTGACAGCAGGTGCAATCCCCAGTGGGCCCCGGACAGATCATTCAGGGTGTGCTAGGGCCCTCCTCCATGCCCTGGGTGTGGATGATTTTCTTTTGGGTAGGACAAAGAGGCAGCACCCCAACCCCAGTCCTCCTCTCCCTCGCAGATGAACATCAGCATGTGTGCTTCCAGTCACCGCCCCATGGGGGGCCTTTGCTTTGGTGGATGCTGCCTTCACTGGTAGGCCTGGGTGATTCCCACACCACTCGGGGATTGCCCCGAGCCCCACGTATACTCAGCCGGGGCTCACCTAGGAGGGCCCTTCATCTAAAAATTCAGATCTGTGAATGTCCCTGGGCAAAAAGAGCCAGGAAATTAGATGAAGGGAATTCCCACTGAGGAAAAAGAAATGAGTTTTTCAAGGGAAAACTGAAAATGGACCATGCTTTTTGAAACCACAAACAAGCAGCAATGCAAAAATCCCATTTCCACAGAGACAAGTTTGGATCACCCAGGAAAGGGACACACTTTGGAGCTGCTCCACCAACTGTTCTGTTCACTCACTAAGTAGACAGAAACCTCCATTGAGCTGGCCCCTATGAAAGTCACTTTCACCCCTGAGTTTCTTCTTCAGAACTCTGAGGTGAGACTGTTTTCTTTTCACTTCTTGCTAGAACCCAGGATAGGATTAGGGCTAAAGCATAAAATCAAATGACTAGTTCCTTATTTATTTGGTACATGTGATTTAGCTACAGTCATGAATGAATTTCTGCTGCTCATATCTCTTCCCCAAAATCAGGGATGACGTGGGATTTGGAAATGTCTTGATTACAAATACGTGGGTGAAACGAAGGCAATCAAGCCGTTTTCTTTAATAAATAAAGAAACGTTGGAGGCATCTCCTCTGACCTGAGCTAAAACACCCTGCGAAGAGTGGCGCCATCAGGCAGTTCAGGAAAAAGGGCTCCTGCAGCCGCCCAGCTCAATTATTCCAGGAAGTAATCCTGAACCAGACCAAAGTAAAGGAAGCCCTGGTAGGAGGGGAGCCTGAGTCTCTGTGAAGTCAGCTGGTTCTCCTCCTCAGCAGAACCCCCCAATGGCGGCCACTAACACAGACGCCGAGGACCCTGCACAGGGCCAGCTGCAGAAGCACGGGGCCAGGAAGATGAGACTGACTGGGCCGTGGGCAGCACCAGAGCTCTCGCTCCAGGATGGGCACATGAAAGCAGACCCCACGATGGCAAGGACAACCTTCACTTGCTCTGTGAATGCTACTTTCAGCATCCATCTGTGGTCTACTGATGCGTGTGATGTTTGCCACACTGGAGGAGTTGGGGGCGAGTGGTATTCTCCCCATTTCGTGGACCAGGGAACAGAGAACCTTGAGGTGTTGCGTAAAGTCCCGCAGCAGGGTGCAGGCTCCACAGGCACAAGCTGCTGGGAAGCAAGCGGACCCCTCAGTCCTTGGGCTGGGAATCCCAGCCAGGGCCCCTGGCCCCCAGGGCTCACTGATCAGTTTCTTGAGCTGCTGCTTTAGCTGAGACCGGTACCAGGCCTGGTGGTGCAGAATAACAAGAGGAACACAAAACCATGGGGGCTCAGGCAGCTGGATTCATTTCTGCAGTCAACAAATAAGTTACTGATCACCTTGCGTGCCAGGTACTGTGCTAAGCCCTGGATTTATTGCTGAATGAGAAAACGTACAAGATATTTCCCTATGGAGCTCTCATTCTTGAGGTGGAAAAGGGTCATAATAATAAACAAAACAAATCCCAAGTGTGGCACGTGCTGCAAGGGAACTGAGAGGTGAACAGGTTAGAGACCATGTGCAGGAAGGTGACCAATGCCCCAAAATACAGAAAGGAACCAGCTGTGCAGAAAAGCAGGTGCCACAGGCCAGGCCCCAGGAATGGCGAGTACCAAGGCAGAGAGGCAGAAAGCACTTTCCATGCTGAAAGCCAGCCTGGTGGGGGGGGAGGGGGCAGGGGCTGGGGCCAGGTGGCATCAGGTCTGGTGCGCCATGGTGAAGTCATGTGGCATTCTGAGTTGACAGCAGCCATCAAGGGTTTAAGAAGTGGCATGACAGGAGCTGCCTTTTGCTTTGGGAACATTGCCCAGGCTGCTGCGTGGTCAGATGGACCACACCGTGACACACACACGGAAGCCCGGAAGCAGGCTGCTCAGGCATCCAGGTGTGAGATGAGGGGACAAGTGGGTAGATTCAAGGCATAAAGACCTCAGCAGCCAGGAGAAAACACAGCACCACTTGCCTCACATTGGCATTGCTCTGACCCAAAACAAACAAACTGGCTCTGGCCCAGGCAACATTGTTTAAAGCAAGATAAATCAATATTTCTGCAGAAAACGTCAGTTTCATTTTCACCATCTGTGCATTGGGAAGAGCAGAGGGGTGAGTGCATGCTTGTGGGGATCCCCTATGGCTTCCAGGGGGGCGTGCATATGGGGTACCCCAGGGTCCCCTGTGGATCACTTAGCTCTTTGCAGTGGGTCCAGGTGGGATCCAAAGTCTGGCCTTCACTGAGGAGGCACTGAGGGGTTTGGAGGGGGAGACTGTGTTGTTCTGGGTTGTTCCCAGCCCTTCCAGGTCCCAGAGGCCCCTGCGGGGCTTTCACGCTGGCCTCAGGCTGACATCTGGGGCTGTGCGCTCCGGCCAGTTCTCAGGAAAATCCTCTCACAGATGCCCCTCTCCCCACGCCTCACCGAGGCTGCAGTGCTCGCTGACGAGCACCCGCCCTTCACCTTGGCAGGGCCTCCAGCTCTCACCAGCACTCTGCAGTATCATCCCTGAGAGCCTCTTGATTTTAAAATAAATCAATTTGGGTTGTTAAAAAATTATCTCGGCCCAGCCGGTCCCAGAGCACAGACTTCAAAACTGACTTGATAACAGAACCCACTTAACAGCATGTTCATAACCTCAGTGCTGTCACGGCAGTTTTATCATCTCCCAGCACTGACTGAAATGTTAAGGTAATGTCAGTGAGTTAAGTTGTAGATAATTAGATGAGCCTTAGTTAGAGGGGGGCATGCAATTTGCTTTCAGTGTGTTTCCTCACAGGCTGCTCTCGCCCACCGGAGCATTTTAGCCTTGCCCATCGCATAGCAGCTTTCAGTTCTGATTCTTGCGTTCTCACTTCCCAGCCTGGATGCCAGGCCCATTCGGCAAGATCCCTCACCAGGCGAATATTTCTCCTTGAAAACTGGCCACTTCTGGACCTGCCTGGATGTGGACATTCTAGCAGGAAGGCCTGGGTTCCTGGTAGAATGGCCATTGAGCCCAACAAATCCTCACCCCCCACCCCCACCTCTACTTCTGCTTCCTCTTGGTCAAGTCACTCAACTCCTCGGTCTGGGAAATGGGTGCAAAGCTATCTGGTAGCCGTTTATTCAACAATTACCTTCTACATCCTCTAACT
This sequence comes from Choloepus didactylus, assembly GCF_015220235.1. Lineage (NCBI taxonomy): Eukaryota > Metazoa > Chordata > Mammalia > Pilosa > Megalonychidae > Choloepus > Choloepus didactylus. The sequence continues at coordinate 5,055,627 of NC_051312.1, forward strand.
CTGTATTATAATTTTACGACTTACTGTACTTACTCACACCACTGTCATCTTACGACACGAGATGATCTAATATGGAGCCCCTCTTTTGGGCCTCTGGGGCTCAGAGCCAGTGGGAAAATGGGAGGACTGAGTGGAAGAAAGGCGCGAGCCCCCACAGGCTTGGTGCAATGGCAAGCATGGCACAGGTGCAGGGCAGATTTGTTGGGGCCCAGCATACGTGCCACCTGTGAGGACGCTATCAAGATGAAGTCTTAGTGAGTGAGTGGGCATCATTCCTAAAACTGTACAGCAACTACATACAGAGAGCCGATGTGTGCTGGAGAGAATTTTATGCCAAAAGGATTCTGAATCTGAGCCCCAGTGCTGGGCCTGGGTCAAAGCTCATGGTAGGGACAGATCAAAAGCCCCTCATGGTCACTGAGAGGCCCCTCTCCAGCCTCTGGCCACCTCAGTTTTTGTACAGGAACCAAGTGCATTCTCACAGAATGAAAAAGCCACTGGTGGTACAGTTACTCTCCCCTCCCCCAAAGATCTTGTCATACTCATAAAATAACAGTAACTTGATTTTTTTTTAACTTTTCATGTTTCCATACGGATTTGTGTATGTGTGTGTGCGCACACGCATGTGTGTGTTCTAAATGAGGGTAACAGATTCCCATGAGTTCCACCCAGTGGTTGCTTAGCAACATAATGGTCTGTGCAACCGGGAGGGTCAGTGAATGCTATCAGTGCGATGAGCCGAGAGCAAATGAAGCTACTGAGGGTGCAGGGAGGACCAGCCTTCACGCTTTGCTTTTCAAACTCTCTGGTTGCTCTTCTCTATAGCAACATACCACAGGGGTGTTGGCAGGCCCTGAGCATGTGGCCAGACCTGATGCCTCCCGTCATTAGCAGTTGGGTGCCATCCCACATTGGCGACTTGAAGCAAAGCACCGTCCCAGTGGGGTGCCCCCCACTAGGTTTGTTGATTTTTTCCTTCAAAAGCAGCAGAAGTCAAAGGACAGCTCAGGAGCCTGACTTAGGGAATTAGCAATGAGATGGTTCTCAGTGGGCTTCACGCAGAGGCTGTCATGCCAGTGCCACTTGTCCCTTTCTTACCAACTTTCTCCTGAATGTTTTTCTTCTTTGTGAGTGACTCAAACTACCCCAAGCCAGAGAAGGCACAGATGGGAAGTTCCCATTCTAAAGAGGAAAGTGGGGCCCACATTGAGTTTCAATTCTGAGCCATTATGTGGTGGCTGCACTACCTGCCCCTGCTGGAAAGGAACCAGCGTGGACGGATGCTCAGCCAATGGCCGCACCACTGCTTTCATTTCATCCATCAAAAGAAGCTTCTTTGTTTTCCTTCAATTCATTTTGCAGCGTTGTCTCAAGCCATTCCATTCTGTCATTTTCATTTGCTCCCATGATGGGTGTTAACAGAAGAGGGTCATGCTGAATCGAAGTAAGTGCCATCTGCAGAAATGCAGCTCGTCTCTGGTGTGTGCTCCTCTCTCACTCTCACTGCCCACTGATGTGTTTGCAGAGCCTCCTCTTCACTTCCTGACAGCAAACCTAGCTGCCTGCAGAACCTTTCTTTAAAATTAAGAAGACTCCCAACTCCCTGTCCATGGTGGGGCATTTTCACAAAGCTTCCTCACCCACAGGGCTGGCGATGGCTGGCTCTGGTGCCCATCGTTCCCGGCTTCACAGAGCCTAGTGAGGGACAAGGTCGCTGCCTGGCTGCTCCGCCCTGGCAAAGCCACCCAGGGCATCCCCAACCACCTGGGTCCCTGAGCCTTGTGTGAGTGATGTTTCCACACTTTACAAAAACCTCCCCTCTTCTCGGAAGCTCCCTGGCTCTAACCAACACCCACAGTGTCTCTGAAAGAAGGGAGTGTACCCTTGTTCATGGCTTTATGTCAATAATTTTAGCTTAATTGTTGTATCAAAGAGGAACAGATGAGCCTTCCCCAAGACAGACCTGCTCTGTGGCTGCGGGCAGAGGCGGTCCTTGGGAGAGCGTCCCACAGGGCTTCCGGTTCTGGCCTCCGCCCAAGGTGGAACTGGATGTGTCTTTCAGGCCCACCTGAAATCCCGCTTGAGAACCCACATCCAGATTCTGCAGGTGCCGGTTCCTCTCTCCTGAGGGGAAGCCCTGAGCCCAGCTGGGCTCCTACTTCTTGAGTTGAAATAACTATGGCTGGGGAGGGTGGTGCCCTCAGAGTCGCCACTGAGCCGCCTTTTACCTGTTGTTGTCACCAGTATCTCAGTACAGCCAACAAGCAACACCTCCCACTGGGGGAGGTTTCCGACAGGGACCCTCGATTTTAGCAGAACCCACCCCACAACACCAGCTGGGAGCACTCTGTGAGTAGATGATGTCCCAGGCCCAGCAGAAATGCTTCTCCTAACGACAGGATTGAGACGAGATTCCACAGAATCAACCCTTTCCAGACCTGCTGCTGCTCTCCCACTGTGGCACGGTCCATCCTCGAAGTGCCATTGACAAACGTCAAGTGGGGACGTGCCACGAGGCTTAGGGGCACCAAAGTAATGAACCAGTGTCTTAACCAAATACACATCAGTGGCAGAAAAAAACAAATGGCAGCAAATGAGAAAGATGAGATACCAGCGAGCAAGAGATGGACCACCAGCTCCGGGCCATCCTGGCTCACACCTTTCTGTTTGGCTTATGCAGAGGTTCTAGCCTATTCGCTTTTTACGTGCCAGTAAATCCAGCAGGCCAGAGACATGCCCTCAAGGAAAGCCCAGGGCCAGACTGGTTCCTGAGGTTCAGTGTGTATCAGCACGTCCAGGGCAGTTCACCACCACACCCCGAGATGCCGATTCTGGAGGTCTGAGATACATAGTCCTCATTTCTGACTTCCTGGGTGATTTTTATGAGGGATCAAGAAACGCTGCCCTACACAGTCAGCTGCAGATTTCAAAAGACAGTCACCCACAAGTTGATAAAACTGGCCAGTGACAGGAAGAGGAGGTGCTACGGCCTCCTGGCCTCCAGCTGAGTCTCCTCACAGCTGGCTCTCGGCTGACCAAAGCGGCCCTCCTCTGGTCCGTGACCCTCTCGACAGGCACTGCTGCCCTTAGCAGCCATATTGCCAGTGTCTGTGCAGCTCTTCACAGCCCCAGAGAACCCTCCCCGCCGACTGCCTCCTGTCACGTCACACCACACAAGGGAGAAGAGCCCCTTTATCGATAAAGAAATAGAGACCCACAGGCTAAAATTCTGCCCAAGCTGGTCCCTGGAGAGACAGCACTCACACGTCTCCCAAGTCCAGGTTTTAAGGAGGGACCCAAAGGATGGTCCTTCCAGAAGGGTGGGTGACACACTCACACTCGTGTGAATGAGCCTGGAAGGCAGGAGACACCCACTTGCTCTTCCACTGCCTCACTGGCAATGGCTTTCTCTGGGGCAGGACAGTCTGTTTGGGGACAGCGGAGAAGAGCACGAACTGGGTCCCGAAGCAGCAGGTGTCTTCCTGCGTGTGTGACTAGAAGCCTGCCGCGGGTCTTGACCAAAACAAGTGAGGGAGTCAATGGGCTGTATGTCTTTTTTTTAAAAGCACAAAACCCTCCCCACGTAGGTGGGCTTGAGGACCAGGAGCCACGCAGACACTGAGACCCGGCTTCCTCCCCAACAGGAGTCACCCCGCCAGCTCCGTGGGGCTGGGAAAGGCTGGGGCCTTGCAGGGTTGAGTCAAGCCCTACTGGAGCCCCAAGGGCTCCACCGGCTCAGCCAGAGCAGAATGGGCACAAGGCCCCCACGGCCATGCCCAGGAGAATGAGGTTCCCTTCAGCTCCCTGCCTTTTGGTAAGGATTGTACAGCCTGAGTCAGTCTCTCACGCTGCCTTCGAGTGAGGCTAGAAAAACACCCATGTGGTCCCCGGATTTATTCTGCAACCAAACAACCCATTCAGTGTTGGTGTGTCACCTTGTGAAGAAAACCCTTTCTTTCGGTTGGATCAGCACAGACTAAACTTTGACAAATTAATCCTTATTCTTGGGGTTTCTGGACATTTTCTCCAAATCCTGAGGCCTGTCAAGTAGCCATGGGGCTGTCTGCTTACTAAAGTCCTTCCCTGCACTTGGGCATTTAGGCCTAACAGCCTACAGCCCACCAGGCAGCTGAGAAAGGGTCTCTCCTGAAGGGTGCTCTTCCTTCTACCTGCTGCAAGGGGGGCACATGCCATTTCCACAAGAGGTACTGGTGACACATTCCACCCAGGGACATTGTTGGCCCCACTTAATGCCTTATTTGACCAAGCCCTTAAAAGTGCCTCCCTGGCCTCCCTCCCACCTCTCACACTGCACAGGTCAAGCCACCCAGGTTCTCTCATCTCAGGTTCAGGCGAGTGGGCTGGTTTGGTGTGCTCTGGCATCTCCTTGGAAGTGTCTGCCTCCTGCTTCTTTCTTCCCTCGTCCCCATCCTGGCATGGCAAATAATCTGCTCACTGCCAGTGCCTCTACTGTTAGCAGTTAGTTTGGGTGTGCCCCTCCTCTTCCTTGGTGATCTGCCTCCCCCTGACCTTCCTTGGTGAACTGGCTTGTGACTGTTTTCTCTGCTGTTACCATTTCAGAAGCCCGGAGGTCATGAGCACTGTCTCAGGGACACGGAGCACGACAGTCACCTTCACTGTTCGCCCTGGCACCTCTCAGCCCATCACCCTGCAGAGCCGGCCCCCAGACCACGAAAGCAGGACCTCAGGAACAAGACGGGCCTCCAGCCCTGTGGTCTCACCAACAGAGATCAGCAAAGAGATTCTGCCCACCCCTCTGTCTGCCGCTGCCGCATCTCCCTCGCCCACTCTCTCAGATGTCTTCAGCCTTCCAAGCCAGCCCCCTTCTGGGGACCTATTTGGCTTGAACCCAGCAGGGCGCAGCAGGTCGCCATCTCCCTCGATCCTGCAACAGCCAATCTCAAACAAGCCTTTTACAACTAAACCTGTCCACCTGTGGACTAAACCAGATGTGGCAGACTGGCTGGAAAGTCTAAACTTGGGTGAGCATAAAGAGACCTTCATGGACAATGAAATTGATGGCAGTCACTTGCCAAACCTTCAGAAGGAAGACCTAATAGATCTTGGGGTGACTCGAGTCGGGCACCGAATGAACATAGAAAGGGCTTTGAAACAGCTGCTGGACAGATAAGAATGGCTGCTCTGCACCTTTACAGACTTCTTGTTATAAGTAGAGATGGGCTTATGCTGAAATGTGTGGATGGCCAAGCAAGGTCTGTGAGTGCCCGCCCCACTCCACGGGCCTGTCTCCTGGTACCGAGAGCAATGCTGTGTGTGTCCCTGGTGTGGCTGAGCCATGACCATGAAATGCCTGGCGCTCTATGCCGGGTTCCTGGACTGTTTCTGTAAAGCAGGGTATAAGGGGAGGGAGATTTTCCAACATGTAAAGAGATTCCCAGCCTGCCTCCGGCTTGCCGGTGGCCTCACTTCGCCAGGTCCAAGAGGCTCCCTGCTCATTTCACGCAGGGCCCTCCCTGTTGTGGGCAGACACCAGTGTACTCCAGATACCTCCTGGGGCCCACCTCCTCTGCTTCCTGAGCAGCCCTCACCACCCCAGGCCTCAGCCTAAGGCCCTTTCTCATTTTTGTGTCCTCTCAGAGGGCACTCGATGCTCACTTGCTCCTTTTTCTTTCCCAGACGCAGTGAGATGGCCCCCAGATGTGTTCATCTGGTGCCCCATCTTGGGCCTGAAAGGTAGAGAACCCTTTTTATCTATAGAGATTCTTTACCCCACCTTTTCCTGCCACGTGCACCCCTGGCTCCGCAGCCAGAGCTTCCAGGCAGTGGTGGGGAGCTGGAACAAGATCGTGCCCAGCTTTCCTTGGCTTTATTTCTTTATGTCTACAGATCTATTAGCATAAGTCCAAGGTGGCCAGACAGATGTCACATAGACTTAGACAAAGCACAAAGTCACAATTCTAGGAAGGAGAAGAGACCTGGCCACGGGAACCAGCCAGGGTGCAGCTGCCTGGGTCCGAAGTCTCCTCAAGAACAGGAGCCATTTGTCTGCCAGGACTACCTAGCCAGGACTGTAGAGAAGGGGGGTTTCTCTGCCTTTCCACGTTTTTGTAATGGAAGGTGACAGAGCTCTGCAGAGATCAGAGGAGGCGAGCAGCCACTCTGACATGAAGGACAAGAAACGAGGTTGATGATGGGCTTGTGCTGCTGCCGCCAAGGCAGTACCTCCCCTGGGAGCTGGGTGCACCACGGTGTCTTCAGTTCCAAGCCGGCCAGAGGCAAGGCTCTCCCAAGACAGGCCTCTAGCTGTCCAAGACCAGGGAAGATGGGTTTTTTCCCATCCCTTAGAGGCTTTTTCCCATCCCTTAGAGGCTTTTTCCCTCTAGATGTCCAGGAATTCCAGGTTCTTTGAGGACCCTTTGGGTATGGAGTGTAGACAGGACCCAGGGGTTGATAAGAGGTGGATGAAAAGCAGATAAATGAAGGAAGGAAAAGCAGGTCTCCTGGACTGCCAACCCTGCATCTCTTGAGCCCTGTCCCAGTCTTTGCCCTGGAGCCCCTCCTCCCCTGCAGCAATACCTCAAATTTCCAAGGGAGGCCATCAGTGCACATAGACAGCAAGACATCCAGGCAGGATCCCGGCACATTCTCCCAAGTTTGGAAGGCACTCCAATGTCAGGGTTATGGTTTTATTATGATTTCAGAACTAGCCCAGCCCATCTCTAATTATACAATGTAGGGTTTTTGTGTTTTTTTTCCTTTTTCTTTTCTTTATGCTCACGGTCAAGTGTCTGATTAGGTCTGGAACAGCCCTAGAATGAATATGTAAAATTTAGCAATTTAAAATCTCTTTCTTTACTGCAAGTTTAAATAGCTGTACAGATAGTTTATAAGCACAATATTTTAAGAAAAAAAAAGTGGCTGGTCTACTAGGCAGCCTTTGTGCCACTTCAGTGCTAGAAAGTTAAAGAAAAAAAAACTTTTGTGATTTAATAATACTATTTCTGTGGAATAATTATAAAAGTATGACCTTTTTAAATCAACCTTATTTGGATGCATCTGAACCAGCAGAGCTGTGTTATATTTTCTATCTTTGCTAGAACTTCGTCATCGAAGGACAATTATTTCTTCAAAAGTGGTTACAATTCACAATGCAGCAGTTTCTCTGAAAACAAAACCAAAACACACACACACACACACACACACACACACACACAACTTTTCCAGCCACATGCCCCTGATTTGGAAAGCAAGTCTTGGGACCTTCTTCTGTTCCAAAACCTTTGCAGGTCAATGTTTGTATCTGAACGATTCTATCCCACTTGAAATCAATTGACTATTAAGGCGCTTTACTTCAGTGTACCTTCCATTTTCCCATCACAAGGAGAGCAAATATTTCTCTAGAGAAATTTCAGCCTAGAAACCACAGGTGGCCTGCCAAGGCTGCCCGATATTTCAGAAAATGTAAAGATGGTGGTTCAGCCATTACTGCAAAATTCACAAGTAAACCACTTCATCGTGGCTCTTTTTTCCTTTGCCCGTAGTTGGTGTTGCCTCTATGCTCAGTGCCAGGCAAAAGGCTAGATAAAATGAGAGGAAAAGAAACCCCTGGCAGGCTGTAGTCAGCCACAACCTGGTGGCTTTGGGCACACTGAAATCTAGCAGTCAGGGAGAGCTGGCTGTGGCTCCCTTCCTTCAAGTGCCATTAAGCTACACAAAGCTGACCACAAGAAAGCAGGCTGAAAGGCTGAAGAGCTAAGGAAATCACTTCTTTATACATTGTCCTATTACGGTAAAGTAATAGGGCCTAGCAGAACCTGCACTGACCAACACACTAAACATGCATTGCCAAGATGAACCGGTCTCTAGCTCTATTTGATTATTTTGCTCCAGAAAGCAATAGTTCCTCATTGAAATCGCTGCCCACTGTTCTCCCCCTTTGGGACAGATTAGGACCAGGCCCTATTCCATGACCCTCTTGGAACAAATGTTAAACTGCTCATATAAAGATCATGTTAATAGTATTCCAGGTTTTAAGACCAACTTTTGTTATATACTGTAATTTAAATAAATTGCATTCCCATGCCTAGTTTCTGTAATATTGTGTATACAAGACCAAAATCTCTCAAGATGTAAATTATGTATACCTGCCAAGATACCTTCTCTGGGGTGTCTGTGCACATTTTAATTCATGGAATATTAAAATGACTTAGTGTGACTGTTGATTTGCTGAACTTTACATATCACAAATTCTTTGTGGTACTTAAGTTAATAAAATGATTTTTTTTTTCTGAGTCCTTGAACAAGCAAGCATTACCCAGTTGATCTGGCAATGACTTCATGTGGGGGTCACAAATATTGATTTTCCCATTAAATTTTTTCTGTTTCACACTATAGTTTGTGTAAAAACGGGTGTTGGCATTATCTATGTTGCTGTTATTTTGTGCTTTTATTCTTTTTAGACTTCATTTAAAAAAAAAAAAACAAGCTCCTGTAATCTGCACTTTCTCCCAATCCTTAAATCTCTTGTATGGCAACCAAAATTACTGTAAAAAAAAATAAATATACTATTGCACTAAGGTTGTGGTTCTGATTGCAAACAGTAAAAACTGAATCAAACAGACAAAAAGTTGCCAAACTTGCAATCTGATGCAAGGTTATTTGAAACGTCATAGCCAGCTTTACCTCTATAAAACTGACCAAATAATATCTTTCATCAAAGAGTAAAAATGCTCCTTTCATTGAGCTAATTTGCTTTGGATCTATTTCCTTTTTAATGTATAAATTGAAACATGTATATTATTTTGGAATTGTTTAAAATGTCAGAATCAGCTTCTGTGAACACTCCTAAAGAGTGTAACTGAGGGTTGGCTGCCACTTGTGTCGGGGTGGGAGCAGGGGTGGTATGGAGAGCCAGCCAGATCCTGACCGCTCCCCTGGAAGGACAGGTCTCCCCCACGTTCCCAACTAGTTGGCTTCTTCCCTAAGGCCACGAGCAGACTCTGGTTGACATAAATCTAATGATGTTTTGGCAAGCAAGCAATGTACTAAGCCTTGGATTAAGAGATCTTGTGTCTTTTAGCAAAGAATTGAGCCAGGAAAACACAGGCCATCCCTTCTGCTTTAGGGAGCGTATTTTAAACTTAAAACGTTGAACCTCTCCTTTGGTTTCCTGAGTGAAAACCTGTTGTCCGTAGTTCTCGAGCAGTTTTTTCTATTTTGGCACATTCTCCATCTTGAACAGCAGCCAGTATGTTTCCATGTTCAAGAAAAATTCTAATCCTCAATCTTTTGTAGCTTACCCTCCATCAAGCTGTCCCCTTGCTCCCTCCAATGGTTTCTCCCAGACCTTAAACCTCCCTGGCCTCACCATCTAATGGTTTCTCCCAGAATGGTTTCTTCCAGACTGCTTTTCCTAGATGAATATGTTTGTCTCCTTGTGGGGGGGGGGGGGGGGGGAAGTTATTGGGAAACTTTTTCTTTTCCTTGAACTTTATTTGAGACATCTTAAGAACCCAGTGAACTGGAATGTCTTTCTGTACTTGTAGGTATCCACATGCACGTGCAAGCAGGTGGGAAATAATTCCACGGTGGCTGGGGGCCCATCGCAGCTGCGTGCACCCATGACTGCCCATGCTTCGTGGGGAATCTGGTAATTTCCAAACCTGTTTCTCAGACTGCAGCAGATCTGATCACGTCAATTTTTAAACCATGCTGTATCAGTGACTTTATTGTTCCTGTAACATGTTTCTATGTTTCAGTCTTTACTGTTTAATGTTTAAAACTACAATGACCACTGTCCATTGCTTCTACTCTGGAACTCCTTGTTTATAGCAATTCTGAAACTTTAATATGAGCCTTCAAATAAATACAGAAAAGAAAAAAAAAGGAAAAAATTAAAGTGTGTGCCTTGGGTGTTTTGAACCTGATCTGCATAAAACCATATTGTATTCAAATGCTGTATATTCAATGAAAGGATAAATATATCTTCACTGTATTAATGTAGCTGATAAAATAGTTATAGTGCCTTGTTTTCTGAACTGAAAAGCCCATATCAATGCACAACAGTAAGAAAAAAACGACTCACGAGATGAAATGTTGAGAAGACCTAGACATGATTCTGGAGCCTTTTCAACCTACGACTGTGAAATATACACAGTCATTTAAGTTTAAAAATAAAAAGAAAATTGAAATAAGATTGTGGTATCAGTTAATTTTCCCTTAAAAGTGATCTCCTCTATAGCTAGTATTTTTCATTTAGTTAAAATATAAAATGTGTCTGAGACTGTCCAAGGAAAAAGGAAAAGACTGACCTCGAGTCCAGGGCTCTCAGACCCACTTCGCCCATGTTGGCTCGCCCCCTGGTGGTACTTGTTGGCAATGCTGATCAAAACAAGCATTACCAGTCATTTCACATTTTGTTAAAACCATGCAAAATATTCTTTTTTGTGACTGAGGTTACTCATCACAGAAAAACTATTTCAATTTTGCATAAGTTAAAGACATGGCCATATAGTCTATTTTTCTTTTAAAAGAGAAATGATGTAAGAAGTAATAGCACTCCAATTCTTGTCTCAATGCTGTCGTGCCTTGTTTAGTTAAAGTTTAAATGCTGAGCTCTCCTGAGCAGCCTTTGGCATCTTAGAAGATAAGTTTAGGGCACTGTAAGTGTCTTGGGAGCCACCCTCTGCCAGTAAGACCACAGAACACTCACAGAAGTGGTGAGGGATCGTGGGAGCGTTCAGCCAGATTTGGTCCCATCTTCTCCGGGACCCCCCAGCAAGCAGCCACCATCATATCCAGATGTTTTAGTTTCAGGCAACAAATGCTGCCAATGATCCAAAAATCTGAATGGGGTGGTATGCAAGTGGGAGATGGCTAGGGCTTCCTAAAGGCCCCCATTTCATGTCTAGATGCTGCTGCCGCTGCCACGGCTAAAAATGAGAGGACATCCCCTGTGGTACATGTCCAAGAGCAAAAGGGCTGAGCATACCAGCAGTGGCTGCTGGGCAAGACAGGCAGAGAGTCAAACCTGTGCCCTGGATGAGACGAGCATCAGGGAAGCAGCCGGCTGGTCTTCAGCCCAGCCAGGTTAACAAGAGTGAGTGTGGGGAGAACTGCTTGCCCACTGGCATTCGGGGACGGCACACCTGTCGGGATGCTTCCAGAAGGCACACCATCCTGTCCCTGCCCACCTGTCATCCTCCTGCCCAGAAGGACTGCACACATGGATTTAAACTTGTTCTCTAAAACTCGGAACCTAGAGATGGGGAGAGGTCTATGACCCCTGAAGCTTCAAGGGGGTGACCACAGGACAAAGCAGAGGTCAGTTGATACCTGGGCATGGTCCCAAGAGGTAGGACAGGCTGGAAATAACAGATCTGTCCGGTACTTTCTCGGTACCAGGCACCAAACAAAGCACTGCACCCACAGGGTATCTAATACTATGAGGTAGAAACCAACAGCCCCATTTTACAGCTAAGGATGGACACGAAGTTGTGCAGAGAATGCAGAATCAGGGTTTGCCACACTGCTTCCCTGGCTCAATCTATGTGTAGGTACAGCCCCAGTAAGGCACCACAGATCATCACTGCTATCAGCATCTGTCAATGATGACAAGGACACACATTCCCCCCCCCCCCCAGAGCCATTTGTGCAGGGCCACAGGGCCCAAGAAACTGGGCAAGGTGGGGCTTCCTCACAGCTCAACAGCCTCCAGGTTGCAGGGCAGAGAGATAATTTAATTCAGGAGCTATTTGGTCAGTTTAATTCCCCCAACAGGGCATCAGAAGAGCCAAGACCCAAGACCCAAGGATCCCTGGTTTTCACAGAGGGCGTGACGTTGGTTAAAGGTCTCATGGCTTAAAGATCACATGACATGTGGCATCTGCCTTAATTCTCATGAGTCCCAGGAAGTAAGTAGCACAACGGCAATTAGCCCCTTCCCTAAGGCTCAGAGAAAACACATGCTGTCTCCCATGACCCAAAGGCAGTTGGAGCCAGACATTCTGAAGATGGCCAGTCCTTGCCATGGTAGCAGAGCTGCCCTGGTTCCATTCTTCGCAGGCCCTGCTGGTAAACCCTCCTCTCAGGCCGGGAGCTACCCAGAATGTTCCAAACACGTTCCTTTGCAGCTTACATCAGCCAGAGCCCACTGCTGCTGCCCCCACGGATCCTGACAGCTTCAGGCCCTGATGACTACTCTTTCTCACATCCTAAAGCCTCAGAACTGGGGCAGTCCCTTCTTTTCCTTCACTATCATCCCCAGTGGACAAGGAAAGGCCAACCAAAGGAAGGGTGAGAGAAGGAGACCCACAGCTAGAGAATGAATTTGAAAATGAGTTTACAGACCCATGCGGCTTTGAAGCTCTACAGGAAGCCAAGGGCAGGCAGCAGGAGCAGCCTTCTTTGGCCTTGGAGCCTGACATCTGCGCAAGCTAAAAATAAAGGCTCCCTTTTTAAGCGGGAATTTACAAAATGTGACTACCAAGGCACTGACAAAGCCTTGAAGCCCTGGGAAAAGCACACAGCCTGGAACCTCTAGCACCCCACAGCTTCGTCAGGAAAAGTACAGCAACTCCTCTCCACTCACCAGTGACCAGCTTTTTCCTGCCCACAGCCAGGAGAGCTAAATGGAGGCGGTGGTGGCTCTTCCTGGCTAGAGGGAAGGGCTGGGCAGAGCAGGAAGTGCAGGTCACCATATGTTTCTAGGCAGCAACGGAATCTGCCACGGTGGTCTGAGCTCCGCCATTAACAACAGGCACCTGGGGCAAGCCCCGGGCCCAGCTCTTGCTTCTAGGCCCTATACCATCTGGTCCCTGACAGCCTCTCCAAGCCCTCTACCCACCTCCTTGCTCACCTTTCCCCAGCCACATTCCCACCTCAGAGCTCCTCCATGCCTGCATCTGCCAGTATCTGGAATGTTCTTCCCCACATCTTTGCATATACAGCTTCTTCCTATACCTCCAGACTTGCAGTAAAATACCCTACAATCACACATTCACATCACCTATTTCCTTTTTTTTTTTTTAAATTTTTATTGGGATTGTTCAGATACCATACAATTATCCAAAGATCCAAAGTGTACAATCAGTTGTCCCTGGTACCCTCATACAGCTGTGCATCAATCACCGCACTTAATTTTTGTTCAATTTTTAGAACCTTCTCATTACTTCAGACAAGAAATAAAGTGAGAGATAAAAGGTGGTGAACACATAAATACATGACCATACAGAGAACTATCGATTGTTTACTTAGGATGGAATGTATGGTGTGTGAACAAAACCATCTTAAAAAAAAAAATGGGTTGATGACGAAACCTCAAGGGCAATATATTGAGTGAAATAAGCCAGACACATAAGGACAAATATTGCAGGGTCTCACTGATAAGAACTAATTATAATATGTAAACTCATAGTCATGAAATACAAGGTACCAAAATATAGGATGAGGCTTAAGAATGGGGAGCAGTTGCTTAGTATGAGCAGAGTGTTCAACCAGGATGAACTTAAATGTTTGGAAATGAACAGAGGTGTTGGCAGCAAGATGTGAGAATAACTAACAGTGCCGAATGGTGTGTGAATGAGGTGGAAAGGGGAAGCTCAGAGTCATATATGTCACCAGAAGGAAAGTTGGAGGTCAAAAGATGGGAATGTATAAAACTGCATCCTATGGTGGGCAATGTCCGTGATTAACTGTACGAATATTAGAAAACTCTTCCATGAACCAGAACAAATGTATGACAATACAACTAGAAGTTCATAATAGAGGGGCATATAGGGAAGAAATATATACCTATTGCAAACTATATACTACAGTTAGTAGTATTTCAACATTCTTTCATAAACAGTAACAAACATACTATACCAACACTACGAGTCAACAATTGAGGGGTTGGTTAGGGATATTTTTTCCACAAGGCAGGAGGAAGAGTCAAAGAAGGTAGAGAGACAAAAGAAAGAGGAAAAAAAATGACAGCTAGGAAGTAGCAAAAGGAAAAGTAACCTTAAATCAAAGTTAAGAGTCAGACAACACCCCCAATGTCAAGTGTCTAACATGCCTCCCCTATCCCCCCTCTTATCTGCATTTACCTTGGTATATCACCTTTGTTACATTAAAGGAAGCATAATACAATGATTCTGTTAGTTACAGTCTCTAGTTTACGTTGATTGCATCCCTCCTCCAATGCCTCCCCATTTTTAACACCTTGCAAGGTTGACATTTGCTTGTTCTCCCTCGTAAAAGAACATGTTTGTACATTTTATCACAATTGTTGAACATTCTAGATTTCATCGAGTTACACAGCCCCATTCTTTATTTTTCCTCCTTTCTTCTGGTGTCTCACATGCTCCCAACCTTCCTCTCTCAACTGTATTCAGAGTTATCTTTGTTCAGTGTACTTACAATGCTGTGCTACCATCTCCCAAAATTGTGTTCCAAACCGTGAGCTCCTGTCTTCTCCTATCACTCTGTAGTGCTCCCTTTAGTATTTCCTGTAGGGCAGGTGTCTTGTTCACAAAGTCTCTCATTGTCTGTTTGTCAGAAAATATTTTGAGCTCTCCCTCATATTTGAAGGACAGCTTTGCTGGATATAGGATTCTTGGTTGGCAGGTTTTCTCTTTCAGTGTCTTAAATATATCACACCACTTCCTTCTTGCCTCCATGGTTTCTGCTGAGAGATCCCCATATAATCTTATTAAGCTTCCTCTGTATGTAATGGATTGCTTTTCTCTTGCTGCTTTCAAGATTCTCTCTTTGTCTTTGACATCTGATAATCTGATCATTAAGTGTCTTGGCGTAGGCCTATTCAGATCTATTCTGTTTGGAGTACACTGCGCTTCTTGGATCTGTAATTTTATGTCTTTCTTAAGAGATGGGAAATTTTCATTGATTATTTCCTCTATTATTGCCTCTGCCCCTTTTCCCTTCTCTTCTCCTTCTGGGACACCAATGATATGTACATTCTTGTACTTTGTTTCATCTTTAAGTTCCTGGAGACGTTGCTCATATTTTTTCATTCTTTTCTCCACCTGCTCCTTTGTGTGTAGGCTTTCAGGTGTTTTGCTCTCCAGTTCCTGAGTGTTTTCTTCTGCCTCTTGAGATCTGCTGTTGTATGTTGCCATTGTCTTGCGTCTCCTGTGTTGTGCCTTTCATTTCCATAAATTCTACTAGTTGTTTTTTGAACTTTCAATTTCTGCCTTATGTATGCCCAGTGTTTTTTTTATGGTCTCTCTTTTGCGAAATATTCTCTAAACTTTTTCAATTGATTTAGCATTAGTTGTTTAAATTCCTGTATCTCAGTTGAAGTGTACATTTGTTCCTTTGACTGGGCCATAGCTTTGTTTTTCTTAGTGTAGATTGTAGTTTTTTGTTGTCTAGGCATCTGACCTCCTAGGCCACCCAAGTCAGGTTTTCCCAGAAGAGAACAGGCTCAGGTCACAGAAGGAGGAAATATTCAATATCTGGTTTCCCTGGTGGTTTTTCTTAGAGGATTGACACACCCTGTGCTTTTCTGCCCGGCAGGTGCACCTGTCAGCCTGTCACTGCCTGTGTAAGAGGGTGTGGCCTGTGGCTCTCCTCCCCCAGGCTTTGGGGTCTGGTTCCAGAAAGGTGGGCAGTAGAGCTGGGCCCCTCCCTTTCCTTTTGGGAAGCTATGCCCCCTCCAGAGAAGTCACTGCATATCAATAAGTTCTTTGTTTCTCTGATTGCTGATCAAAGTGTTTTGATTTTAAAATGGCTGAGGCTGTCTTTACTGCAAAGCGCTGCGGGCTGAAAACAGCTGAGGTTTTCTCCAGAGAGAAAGGGACAGACAGCTCCCAGGTTCACCCGTCAGCCAAAGATAGCACCTGATCCTCTGGGCTCCCCGTCCTGAGACAGATATGTCCCAACTCTCCCAAGGTCAGTCGTCACCAAAAGCCTCTGTCTGCTTGTTGAGGATTCACTGTCTGTATTGAGCAGTTACCGTTAAAACCCCACTTGGAGCTGGGCTGAGAGAGGGCTGCTCTCTAGCACCGTGAGGCTTCCGTGAGGGAGGGGCTCTCGGCTCTCGGCTCTCAGTGCAGGTCGGCAGTTTTTACTTACAGATTTTATGCTGTGATCTCCAGCATTCCTCCCAGTTTGGGTTAGTGAATGATGAGCAGACAGTCACATTTGTCTCCCTGCATTTATTCCAGGTTATTTACTAGTTTTTTGGTCATTTATGAATTGTTCCAGGGGGGACTAACAGTCTTCCACTCCTCTCTATGCCGCCATCTTAGTTCCTCCACCTATTTCCTTTTATCAAAGCTCTTATTACAGTGTTAAGTTAGCTTAACTATTTATATAATTGCTCTCTGATTATCCCTCCCTCTGGCTCTGGAAGGTCAGCTCCAAGGGGCAGAAGCTGGGCCTATTCCAGGCACCACTGCATCCCAGGCGCTGACAACGCCTGCAGCTCTTCAGTCTTCATGGAGAAAACCCCTGGCCGCCCCATCCACTCTATGGCCCCTCCAGTGGCTCCTGGGACTTGGTAAGGAGGAGGGACTTTCCAGAGCCCTCAGAGGCTCCCCGGCACACCTCCCCGGTACTGGTCCTCCTCATGCCCTTGCCTGGGAAGTTACGGGAAGTCCTCCTTGGGAACCATCCATTTATCTGCGACCCTTCCCCAACCACCTGGCCCTGGCGTCTCCGTGCCCCGCAGCACCTCTCTCCCTCCACCTAGAGCGACACACAACACACACCCCGCCCACTCGCAAGGCAGAAATAAATCTCCTCGGCGGCAGCCAGATGAGCAGACTGGGTCCTGGGCTCAAATCCCCCTTGCCTCTCCCTGGCCTGCCCCGCAGCACTCGGTCCCTGCAGAGAAGAAGGGCTTCCAGGCCGGCCCTGCGATGTAAGGGGAAAGCCCCACGGCTAGCTGGAGGCCCTCGGGGACCTGTTATGAGGACCCCGGTTCACACCCGCGCAGCTGCCGCAGAGGGGAGGCCGCGGGCTCGGCATTCCCCCAGAACCGGGAGTTGGCAGCGACTTACCCAATTCGAAGCTTCTGGAAGAAGCGCGGTCCTTCTGCCCCCCGGGAGCGGGCTCCACGGACCACAAAGGCACATGCCCTGGGGTGGGCCAGGCCTGCACCCTCCTTGTGCGCCCTGGGGCAGGCCCTTGGGGAGCAAGGGCCGGAAAAGCGGGCTCAGGATGGCCGCAGGGACAGGGCGGCCAGGCAGGGAGTCGATAGCCGAGGTGGGCCGTCCGAAGTCCGGGCCTCCCGCGCCACCTCAGCCGCCGCCGCCACCCTCCGTGTGGACCACCATCGAGCAACCCGCGAGGAGGCTGCCGGGACAACGCTCACGTGCCCCTGGGGGCTCCAATCACGGCAGGCCAAGGAGTGCGGATCCATGATTGGCCCAGGCAGGAGTCCGAAGCCAGCTCTCAGCCAATCCCAGGGCCAGGAGGTGGGTCGTGGGCGAGGCAACCCCGCCCAAAGAGCCCTGTGCCTGGGCGGGGCGGGTGGAGCCACCTGGGCCCGTGGGCGTCGCGGGATCGCGGGACCCAGGGCTGGAGGAACAGGAGCTGCAGAGAGGGAACGCGGGGAGCCTGGGCGCGAGCACCTCCTCCAGGCCCGCCGCCCGCAGGCCCTGGCCTCTGCCCCTGTGCCCCTTTCGGGGGTCCTCCGGGCAGGCAGAGGCTCCCTGGACCTCTGAAGACACTGCCGTTTCCTTCAAACCCTCTGTGCTTGGAAGGCCCAGGGGGCTGCTGAGAAACCCGCTTTCCCAGTTGATAGGTTTGAGGTTTATTATTTTTTTTTTAATGGAGTCATTGTTTTGAATTTCAATCCTTCGCATCCCCATCAGGAGCACACTAAAATAGAGGACAGAACTGCCCATATCCCTGCCTCCAGTCTGCTTCAGCGTCTAGGTATAAAGCCCCCCAGCCTTTTCTTGCCTTTGAATCGTAAGCACTTAACACCCTTGTCTCCTGCTTTGGTCACTTTCCTTTACATCATCAGCCTTTGCCGTGTTGCTGCCCCGTCCTAGAACCCTTCACAGTAGTTGTGGCTCAATATCCTACTGAGTGGATACACCATCACTTCCTTGGCAATCCTCTTTTAGTTGGACATTTCAGGTAAGTTTCAATTTTCTCCATTATGCTGTGAGCATTGTCCTGCATCCAGGATGGGAGCCCACACGTTCAAATCACTCATTCGTTTGTAGCCAGGACACTGTGTGGTAAAATATACACAATACAAAATTTACCATGTTGGCCATTTTAAAGTGGACAATTGAGTGGCATCCAGTACATTCACCGTGCTGTCCAACTATCACCACCATTGAGGTCCAGAACCTTTTCATTCCCCCAAAAGGAAACCCTGTAGGCATTAGTAGGCTCTCCCGTTCCCCCTCCCCCAGCCCTGGCGACCACCCATCTACTTTGTGTCCCCGTGGATTTGCGCACTTTGGGCATTTCAGTAAAAGTGGAATTGTACAATGTTTGTCCTTTTCTGTTTGGCTTCTTTCGCTGAGCATGATGTCTGAAGTTTCATCCATGTTGTGGTATGGATCAGAACTTCCTTTTATGGCTGAATAATATTCCATGCTTTGTTTTCCCATTCATCTGTTGGTGCACTTGCGTGGTTGGAATCTGTGTTTTTTAACAAGCTCCCTGGTGAGTCTTACTTTAAGGGAAGTTTGAGAATTGGCTCCAATCACCAATAGCCACAGTCCAGTGGGGTAAGGGATGGGTGACAGCCAACAGGCTAAAGCTGGGACTCCCTGCTCCTTTGGAGGTCCCTGAGCACAGCCCCGAATGCACAGATGACCTTCGGGGCAAGGTCAGTGTGCACACCTGCTGTCTGGAATCACCAGTGCCTCGACTCTAAATCAGTGTTTCCCAAAGTGTTGTCCCTGATGGCCAGCCACATCAGGTTCCCTGGGAATGGCATTAGAAATCCAAGTTTTCCCCTCCCTCCCAACCTCACCTGCTGAATCTGAAGCCCTGGGAGAAGGGCCCAGCCATCTGTGTGTTAGCAAGCCCCCCAGGACATCCCCTTCCCCTGCCTACTAAACTTTGGGAACAACTTTTCTAGACTGACCCTCTGCAGGACAAAACCACCCCAAACCAGCTTTGTGTCAGCAGAGAACAGTGGAAGCCCTGTGGCCATGCCTGCGGTGCTG
Source organism: Choloepus didactylus (assembly GCF_015220235.1). NCBI lineage: Eukaryota > Metazoa > Chordata > Mammalia > Pilosa > Megalonychidae > Choloepus > Choloepus didactylus. The sequence continues at coordinate 5,074,751 of NC_051312.1, forward strand.
AGAGCAGGCCCTGCACTTGCACCATGCCCTGCCAGCCCGGGACCCCAACTCCCAAACCCCAGCGAACCCTGCCCCCCGCCCCACACATCGCCTGGCCACAGCAGGAGGTGTTGATATGGGAACCCTCTACCCGCCCCTGCCTGCCTGCAGGCTGCTCAGGGGCTGCTCAGTAAACCCAGCACCTTCAGCTCCTCAGTGTTTCATCTGAAATAGCGGCTGAAGATGGCTGTGGCTCCAGCCTGCCAGGACCTTGGTGGGACAAATGGGGTCATGGGTGGTGTGGTAGTTTGGAGCTGGATGTACCCCAGAAAAACATCTTAAATTTAATCCATCCTCGTGAGTGTGAACTTACTGTAAGTAGAACCTTTTGTTGAGGTTACTTCAGTTAGGGTGTGGCCCAAGATGGGTCTTAATCCTACTACTGTAGTCCTTTATAAGCGGAATGAAATTCAAACAGAGAGATCACCACAGGAAACAAGAAGCTGACGGTGAGTGGAACCCAGAAAAGAAGGGAGAGGTTGCCATGTGCATTGCCATGTGACAGAGCAGCCAAGAACCAAGGGTCGCCAGCAGCCAGACCCAGGACGCCAGTCTCTGGGAAGAAAGCACCACCTTGATGACACCTTGATTTGGACTTTCTCTTGGCCTAAAAACCATGAGCTAATAAATTCCCATTGTCTAAGCCAGCCCATTGCACAGTATTTGCTTAAGCAGCAAGGAAACTAAAAGTTGGGGCAATTCTTGGCAAAGCAGAAGGGAATGTACAAGCATAGATTGGACTGATTTCAATTACCAGGTAATATGCCTGTGGTACAACATTCAAAAGGTATCAGTAAAAATCACATCTCCCTTCCCCCTCAGCTCCCCACCCCAGGGGCCCACCCCAAGGTCCTGCCTCTGAGGACCCCTTGTGCATTTCCAGGCTGGCCCATTGCTTAGTTGCCTAGGCTGCCCAAAGCAAATACCATGACATGGACCAGGTTAAACAAAGGGAATTTATTATCTTACAGTTTTGAGGCTGTGCAAATGTCTAAATCAAGGCATCATCAAGTCGATGTTTTCCTCCCAAAGACAGCTACTGGTGATCCTTGGCTCCCCTGTCACATGGTAGACACATGGTGGCATCTGCTGGTCTCTCCTTTTTCCCACTTCCATTTCAGCCTCTTGCTTCCATGGCTTTCTCTCTGTGTGTCTGAATTTCACTCTCTTTTAAAGGACTCCAGTAACAGGATTAAGACCCATCCTGGGCCATGCCTTAACTGAAGTAACCTCATCAAAAGGTCCTTCTTAGAGTGGGTTCACACCCACAGGAATGGATTAAATTTAAGAACATGGTTTTCTGTGGTACGTACAGTTCCAAACCATTTCATCCATGAATTTGCAAGTATGTATGTCCAAATCATTTTCAAAAATCCAAATATAGCATGAGCTTCACACTGGTTTGAACCATTCTTGCTCTTTTATAAATTATTATGAAATATTTTCAGCATATCAGAAGGATGGAAAACAATGAACATGCAGCTTAAGATGTCAACATTACAATTAGGAGTCTAGTCCCTCGCCTACCCCTCCTGACTCCATTCCCTTCCTCTCGCCCGAGATGTATCCACTGCCCTGAACTTGGTTCATTTCCATGTAGGTCTTTATACACTTATCATATACACATGATTCCATAAGCAATTTGTAAGATGATCATGCACATTTAAAGCACATTCTGCTCCATGCCTGAGAATTCGAGATGCTTACAGAGAGCACAGTGCCTGGCTCACAGGATTCAGTGAGTGTCGGCTCTCATTGCCATCAAGATTCTTACAGTTATTGGCAACTGCAACTCCTTCTGCAGCTTGCTCATTCTGTTTAACATTAATTTTGAGATTCATGCAAACTGGGAATTGTAGCACTAATACATTCATTTTTCACAGTTGAATAGTTTTTCATTGTATGAATATATCAAAATATATTTATCCATTCATCTGTTGTTGATGGGTCTTTAGATTATTTTCTTCGTGTTTTGTTTTGTTTTTGCTATTAAAAAGAATGCTTTTCTAGGGATATAGACATTTGGCATACTGATGTTCACAGTGGCATGATACAATTGCCAAAGATGGAAACAACCTGTTCAGGTTTGCTAGTGCTGCCATTATGCAAAATATCAGAAATGGACTGGCTTTTATACAGGGGATATATTTGGTTACAAATTTACAGTTCTACAGCCATACAAGTGTCCAAACTAAGGCATCAACAAGAGGATACCTTCACTGAAGAATGGCCAATGGCATCTGGAACACCTCTGTCAGCTGGGACGGCACGTAGCTGGTGTCTGCTGTTCCTTTGCTCCCAGGCTCTGTTTCAAAATGGCGTTCTCCAGAATGTCTCTGGGCTAGCATCTCCAAACATCTTCAAGCATTTGATGCATCTCTAAGCTTCAGCAAACATCTCTCCAAGTCTCTCTCCGCTGCTCTGAGCTCCTTCTGTGAGCTCCTTTAAAGGGCTCCAGTAAACTAATCAAGACCCACCCTGAAGGTGGGGCCACACCTCCGTGGAAATAATTTAATCAAAGGTATCACCTAAATCAACAGACTGAATCAGTCTCCCCTACAAGTTTGCATTAAAGAATACAGTTTTTCTGGGGGCATAATATATCCAAACCAGCACACAACTCAAGTGTCCATCAACAGATGAATGGATAAGCAAAATGTGGTATATACTTAGAATGGATTATTCAGCAGTAAAAAGGAATGAAGTCCTGAAGCATGCAGCAACATAGATGAACCTTGAGGATATTATGCTAAGTGAAATAAGTCAGACACAAAAGGACAAATATTATATGATCTCACTGATATGAACTGATTATAATATGTAAACTCATAGATATAAAATTTAGAATATAGGTTACCAGGATACAGAGTGAGGCTAAAGAATGGGAGCAGTTGCCTAATATGTGCAGAGTATTTAACAAGGTTGAACTTAAATGCCTGGAAATGGACAGAGGGACGATAACACATTATTGTGAAAATAATTAACAGTCTAAAATGGTGAGTGTGGTGGAAAGGGGAAGTTTAGAGTCATGTATGTCACCCAAAGGAAAGCTGGAGGTGAAACATGGGAATGTGTAACAGTGAATCTTGTGGTGAACAATATCTGTGACTAACTGTGCGAATATTTAAAAAGTTATTTCATGAACTAGAGAGCAAGTGTACGACACTATTACAAGGAGTTAATATTAGAGGGGTATATGAGGAAAAAATACACCGATTGCAAACTATGGACTATAGTTAGCAGTAATATTTTACTACTCTTGTATCAACAGTAACGAATGTACCACACCAATACCAAGTGACATTAATAGGGGAGAATAAGGGGTATGGGAGGATTTGGGTTTTCTTTTTTATTTCTTTTCTGGTATAATTAAAATGTTCTAGAATTGATTATTTAATAGCAGGAGTTTTAATTAACAGAGAAAATATTAACAAACATCAATCTAGAGACAGCTTATGCTGGTGGAAAATCTCCTTACAGCTCACAAGTGACAAATGAGTGGCCTCTGATGATTTTAAAACATTAATTGAATAAAAAATATTAGAGCAATGGCAAGAGACAGAGAAAAAAGAATCTTACCACTCAACCAAAACTAGGTTCAAAAATAGGCCATGCTCCTTTTCATATTTCATTTTTATGACCTTCATCAAAAGCAGAGTTTGTTACCTTAGAGCAGAAATAAACACATCAGAAGAAATAATCAAAGGGATAATGGAAGAAAAAATAACAGAATTCAAAAAATAGGGCTGAGATGATGAAATCTGAGCATCCTAATGTCACAGGAAAAATAAGTAGAAATTACTGTTAAGAGGTATCCTGGCAATAAAGTTCAAATTGATGTATACAGAATTGCCCTTGTAAGCTTTAACTAGATGATACTGATCCTCTTTTCAGATGAAGAAATTGAAGCTTAACAAGGGCCGGGCAATGGCAGATACTGAAAACTTAGCCCACCACGACCACCACCACCTTCTGCAGAGAGAGTGACAGGACAGGGAGAGGCTGTGTGTTCTCCTCCAAGAAGCTTTTTTTGGAGACTGGATCATGTCCCCCCAAAGACATGCTCAAGTCTTAATCCGGTTCCTGTGGATGTGACCCCATTTGTAAGCAGGGCCTTTGGAGATGCTACTGTCAGTTAGGGTGGGGACTCAGTGCGGAGAGGGTCTGCAGAGGTCCTATGCTGAGTCAGGGTGGGCCTTCAGACATGTGACCAGGCACCCCAGATGCCAACGAAACTGACGTCAGCAGTCAGCAGAAACCAGGGGAACGCGTGGCTGAGTCCGAGAAGGAGAAGCCAAAAGGGGAAGCCCCATGATGGCGGCAGAGCTGCAGGCCAAGGAAGCCCAAGGACGGCAATGAGCCGGCACCAGGAGGATACAGACTCCACAACACACAACCTGCTGGGGCCTTGATGTCAGACTTCTGGTCCCAAAACTGTGAGACCATCAATTCCTGTTGTTTAAGCCAACCAGTGTGGTGGTGTGTGTCCTAGCAGCCCTGGAGAACCGAGCCACCCTCCCTGACGTAGCCAAGCCCCAAGCCCCGGGATCACCCACCCATCATCTCAGAGCTTCCTGCTCCCCCGCGGTGTCCAGTGAAATTAACCACAGTGGTGTCCTCAACTGTCTACGGTGTAGGCTTCCCCAGGCAGCCCCGTCTCTCTCTCCATGTTTTACCACCAGAATGTGCTCGATGGACACTTACTGAATACATCCGTCCTCTCTGGACATCCTGGGTTGAAGCAGCAGGAGCAGGCAGGCCCTCCAGTCAGGGAACAAGGCACAAATCTCAACTGCTCAAAGCATCCCACGGTGAGTCAAATGCTTCTCGGAGACAAATCACTCCTTATACACAATAAAAGCATTTTCACACCTGGGCCATGACTCCGAGGTGTTACTTGGATTGATGGACTTTGCCCCTTGCACCCCTTCCCTGCCAGCACTCCTACCCCCACCTGCTGGCCACCCTTCCCTAACTCTGACTGTGCCCTCTGCCACTCCCACCCCAACCCAGGGCCAAGGGCTCCTGCAGACTTTCTATTTATTATGCCCAAAAGAAAATAATACTTTTAGCTACACTACAACCACTTCAGGATATATTTTGAGAATGATAATTCAGAGATAACTTTCAAACATGGCATTTTCTATTTTGCTAGGAATCCTGGTCCAAAAAATGGACGGTTTGAGAGTGTTCCAGTTAGCTAATGCTGTTATGCAGAATACCAGAAATGGATTGGCTTTTATCAAGGGGGTTGATTTGGTTGCAAATTTACAGTCCTAAGGCCATAAAAGTGTCCAAGCTAAGGCATTAACAAGAGACCTTCACTGAAAAAGGGCTGATGGTGTCCAGAACACCTCTGTCAGCTGGGAAGGCACGTGGCTGGCATCTGCTGGTCCTTGCTCCCAGGTTACGTTTCAAAAATGGCTTTCTCCAAGATGTCTCTGGGTTTCTCTTAGCTTAGCATCTCCAAATGTCCTTCTGTCTTCATCTCCAAGCATCAGCGAGCATCCGGTCTCTCCAAAAGTCTCTTTCAGTTGCTCTTGGGGCATTTTGTTCTCTCTTAGCTTCTGCGGAACAAACTCTGGGCTAACATCTCAAAGCGTCAGCAAGCAACTCTGTCGGCTTCCAAGCGTCAACTGTCTGTGTGTCCTGGTTCAGCGTATCCCGGGGCATTTTCCTCTCCCTGCTCTCTGTGAGACCCTCCTTTAAAGGACTCCAGTAAACTAATCAAGACCTACCCTGAATGGGTGGGGTCAAATCTCCACGGAAGCATTCAATCAAGAGGTCACACACTAATCAAAAAAGATTAATCAATCTCCTCCCATAAGACTGTATTGAAGAATATGGTTTTTTGGGGGGACATAATATATCCAAACCGGCACAGAGAGTAAATTGTTTTACCTTGTAAAAAGCACCTTGTCAGAAGCACATCTCTTTAAAAGGGAACCTTACATTCGCTGCCATTGGAACAGAATGACAGAATGATGCAGACAGACGCCAGGCCTAGCCAGCCCCAGCCCCCACCAGGGCACGGAGCTGACCGTGGCCTCGCCATCTTAACTGCTGTGACCAACCAATGAAGCAAGTTACGCGGCAAGTGGATCAAAAGAGTTTATTTTGAATGTTTAATTAAAAAAATCATACCTATGAGATGTGCTACAGAAATTTAGATTCAATAAATTGTATATAAAAACCAACCTAACTCTGGTAAAGCAAAAGATGCAGAAACGCATTTCAGGAGAGGAAAGGGGTCTGTCACATCCCTGGTTGTCCCAGGCAGCCGAGATGGTGCTGCATGACTGCTGGGAAGACTGTGTGCCCAGCTGCTGGTCCAGCTCCAGACTTCTCCCCATCAGCCAGCGAGCGGCTCGGCGAGGCCGGGGCGTCAGGCGCAGCCAGGACGAGCTGCCATGGCGAGTGACTTTGATAGGAACACTAACATACCTTGTTTCACAATTTTAGCCAAGTCAATCGACTGTGTTTACTGTAACTTAACTTGATATTTTGCCAAAAACGGCATGACTCCCTTGACAGGAAGAATGTTTCCGGCAGTTTACAGGAGAAAAGGCAAGCACCTCCCTGCAGCTCAGCAGCCACTGTCCCAACATGATGGACGCACAGACACGATGGCTGAGACATCAGGCCTGGGCAGGCCAGATGACCCCAACACTACCTTCACCCTCGTCAGTGAAACCCCAGTGCCCTTAACTGCAGTTCAGAGCTGGAGTAAAGTGGGGGAAGGTGGGATTTAAGGAACGCAAGGGACACTCCTCTCTCTGGGGGGCATGGGAGGCTCAGCACCCTCGGGGCCACTGGGGCGTGGCGGGTGTGCAGTGAGGACCTGCCGAGAAGGGAGGCACCAGGGAAACACTGAGGCGCTGGCCGAGGGGAGGAGGCGGTGACCCCAAACTCATCACACATGGTGGGGTGTCACGCTGTGGAAAGGCTTCCTCCAGACCCTAAGGCCACTGTACTTCCCAGCTATTTCCCTCGAGTCTAACCTGCTAGCGGACCCTCTCCCTCTTAGGCTTTCCAACACTGCGACACAGAGATGCCCTCGCCAAGCCCCGCTCAGCCCTTCTCAGCAGGGACACGTGACGGAAGTTCACTCACGTCTGTCCCCGGAGACCCCGACTGCCTGTGGCCCGCGTACAACGCCAACAGGCACTCTTGACTCAACAGAACTAAAGATCCCTGAAATGGCTTAACAAGACAGTCAATTTGGCAAAAAAAAAAATACCTTAAATGCATAAAAACAATTACCAAAGTCCTTCTAAGGAACATGATTACAATATATTAGCAAATTCTGTGGCGTAAACATTTTCAAAAGCATCAGCGAAAGTATTGAATATAAAGGCAGTATGTATAGTCCCCTCCCACCCTCAAAAAAAAAAAAAAAAAAGGCATGATCTGTAGTGTTGGGACTGGGGGCAGGCTGGGTGTAAGGCAGCGGTGACGGCCTACTGGCGCAGCTCCACGTAGTTGGCGGGGAAGAGCCCGTAGCGGCCCCTGCACACGCCACGCCACCAGCCGTCATCGATCATCTCAATGTTGGTGATGATGTCGTCGGGGTCGAACGAGATCTCATCATCGCCCGCTGGGGAGAGGGCACAGACAGGGAGGATGAAAAGCAACGTCCAGGGACACAGAAAAGAGCCAAACCAACCAAGAGCAAGCACCCCTTGGGGACTGCTCAGGAAGGCACAGCCTCCTGCCGAGGTCTGGCCCAGGGTCAGACTTCTACCTTCTTCACGATTCAACAAACACCTGGATTTGTAAACCTAGACTGGAGCACTTATGAACACTTAGCAGAATCCTTCAAACAGTGACACTAAGCGCAAACCAGAATCGTTTCTTCATAAAATGTGAAGTCACAGCCACTCCCTTCCTGCTTTCCTTCCTCCCAGTAGGAAAAGGTCTTGGAGGGCTTGTCACGGGCAAGAGCTGTGCTGTGTGCTGGCAGCATGCCCACAGACCCCAAGGGCACAGCGGGCCAGGGGCGAGGGGGGACAGCTGGGAGGACAGTGAGTACTACTGGGATTCCCCTGGACAAGCCTGGGAAGAGCCCCAAGGTGACCGGAATGGGAAGTGCCAGGATACGCTCACAGCTTTTGAAAAATACTGACATTGATAATGGACACCCTACAGAATCACACACATGTAAGTCAGCATGTGCGTGTCTGGACATGTGAGTGAATCAATGGTGGCTGAACACCAACCAGATGGGCCCGGGAAGCCCCTCAGTGGCCTCTCAGCCACCCACCTCCTGAAGCCCTCGTCAGCTGGGCCTGGTGTCAGCAGCCGAGGGGTGGGTGGGGGCAGGGCATGTGCCCGGCATGTGCCTGGACGTGCTGCATGGTGACACACACAGCAGCGCTTCTGCGGCTTCCCACTGCGGGACCCGACCTCAGCCTGACACGAGGAAGCACCAAACAGGCCAGGCCAAGGGTCTGCCCCAAAGTCCAGGGCCTGAGGGGCTGGCAAAGACTGAGGGGCTGTTCCAGCCCGGAGGTGTCCGAAGGTGTGTCAAAGAGAGGCAGGGAACCACCCAGAGGGGCAAGAGGCACCCCTCGGAGAGCCAGACAGTGAGTGCCCGTGGACCTCGGTGCGTGTCAATGCCCAGCTGTGACCTCCTGGAGGGCGGGCATGTCTGCAGCTGCAGGCTCACGAATGCTCCAAATAGCAACCAAAGATGACGGGGCAGGGGCGGGCATAGAGCAAGCCAGAGGGGAAGGGTCTGGAGCCCAAAATGGGAGTTCACTCTTCTATAATTTGAAATTATCTCAAAATGATTTTTTAAAACTGCAATAATTTTTTTAAAAAAACTGCAACAACATTGTCTAAAAGTCAGATACTTAAGATCTGAGTCAGAAGGAGATCAGCACAGAGCAGCCCACCCCGGGCTCCTTACCGGCCTGATAGTCATAGAGGGCCAGGGCTGTGATTCCAAGGTCATTCTCATACTCGTCGTAGGTGTTTTCCTCTAAAAAAGAGACCAAGAAGATACCTGAATGATAACCTAGATTTTGTCAATGTACTCAGTCAACCTTTTCAGGCTGTCCTTCAGGCGACCCCGCCCGAGGCTGGGGTGGACACCAGCCAGGGAGAAGCCCCCGCGGGAGAGCTGCGAGCTGGGACCCAGGGGCAGGATGCTAAGCGCCTTCCGCAGAGAAGAGACACCTTCTACGCAGCAAGTTGCTACCCCAATTCGGACACCGTTCAGAAAGGAAAATTATCTTGAAGAGAGTAGGACATTATCTAGAGTATAAGTTCTAAACTATATGATATTTGCCTATTTCAGGAAAAGCCACATCACAGGAGGTAGATGGCAAGAGGGTGACAGAGCTCTTCACACACTTCCCAGCACTCCCGGGGAGAGCGGAAACAGCCTTTCCCTGACGCACCCTCAAAGCCACAAGGATGCACCACTTTCATCCTACTCCAAGGGCGAGAAAGGGCTCATGTTAAACCTGTCTACACAGAGTAAAGGAAATCTGGGTTTTACAAATAAAGCAAGACCAATCTTAGTGCTCATGTAACTGAAATATCTATAAAATTTCCAAAGCATCCAGGAATCTTCATCCTTAAAGAATTCAAGATGTCCTGGCTTCCTGGAATAGTGCTATCTTGTATCCTGAGGACATACTTCGAGCTTCCATTTTGAAAACTTTGGTGTCCTTTTCAATCAGACGGCAGCAGAGTCCCTTCCTTCCCGCCCACCCCTGCCCCTTGGCCCCCAGCACAGTCCAGGGAAGTCCCTAGAGCCGGCGACAGGAACCGCTGCCCCTGCACTGTCCCACCAGGGCCATGGCCCTTCCCAGCTGGGGATGGGGCCTGGCAGGCTCGATCAAGGCAGAGCCAGAGAGAAGCAGGTGATTCCCAGAGACGGGAGGTGAAGGAAAGAGAATGCTCAGGGGCGCCAGGAACCCGCCGTACCTTCCGGGTAGTGGGCCGGGGTGTCTGTGGTTTCGTAGACGGCCTCTGGGGCGTAGGCCAGGCCCTGCCCGCCAGCCTCTCGGTAGCCCGTGGCCTCCGCGCTGCAGGTGGGCTCCGGGGCGCTCCCAGAGCTGCTGGGGCCTTCGTAGCTCGGCTCTGCCGTGAAGGAAGCTGCGTCCTGGGGAGGGTCACACAGATGTCACATGGCTTCAGGACAGCAGCAAACACGTGGCCACAACCAACAGAAACCAGGCTCTTTGTCAGCCCCAGCCAGGATGGGGATGAACAGGCACTAACTGCTGGCATTCTGAGGGTGAAGCAACACAGGCCACTTCCTACCCAGTCCTCACAACCCCCACTCCAAGCTCCCGCAGCAGCGACAATCCACATCACCTACCAGGAATCGTGCTGGTCCCGTGGACTAAAGTCCAGCTGTCCAGCGAGAGACCTGGCCAGTTCCTTTTTTGGAGCCCAGATCTCCTGGGCCCCCCAAAGTGTACAGCAGGCAGGCAGCCTGTGTGGCCTCATTCTGTGCCTTGGAGCTTAAAAGCACATCATCTGGCTAAGCCCACTTATAATGGTGCCCAGGAGCCTCCCCTAGAGAGCCTCTTTGTTGCTCAGATGTGGCCCCCTCTCTCTCCAAGCCCTCCCCACTACATGGGACCTGACTCCCAAGGGTGTGAATCCCCCTGGCAATGCGGGAAATGACTCCTGGAGATGAGCCTGGACCCAGCACTGTGGGATTGAGAGAATCTTCTTGACCAAAAGCGGGAAGAGAGATGAAACAAATAAGGTTCCAGTGGCTGAGAGATTTCAAATGGAGTCGAGAGGTCCCTCTGGAGGGTATTCCTATGCACTATATAGACATCACCTTTTAGTCTTTAGTGTGTTAGAATGGCTAGAGGGAGATACCTGAAGCTGTCAAACTGCAACCCAGTGACCGTGATTCCTGAAGACGACTGTGTATATACATGTAGATTGCAAAGTGTGACGACGTGACGGTGAAAACCTCGTGGTTCTCACTCCCTTTATCCAGGGTACAGACAGATGAGTGGAAAAATGAGAACCAAAGTTAGATGAACAATAGGGTGGAATGGAGGGGATGGAAAGATTTAGGTGTTCTTTTTTGCTTTTATTTTTATTTTGGAGTGAGGAAGAGGTTCAAAAACTGATTCTGGTGATGAACGCACAACTGTATGATGGTGCTGGGAATTACTGATTGTACACTGTGGATGACTGTAGGGTGTGTGAATGTATCTCAACAAAACCGTATTTTTAAAAAGTAAATGAACAATGGGGGAGGAGGGAGATGGGATGTTTTGGATGTTCTTTTTTAATTTTAATTTTTATTTCATTTTTTGGAGTAATGAAAATGTTCAAAGTTTGATCGTGGTGATGAAAGCACAGCTATATGATGAAACTGAACAACTGATTGTACACGTTGAATGATTGCATGTTATGTGATTACATCTCAATAAAATAGCATTTAAAAAAAAAAGCATTCCTCCATCCCACTGCAACTCAGAGGGCTCGGCTCTGACCAAATCCTCCCATGGACAGAGAACAGGGAGTTCAGAGGCTCACCATCGAGTGCAAAGGCACTTGGACTACACAAAAACCACCACACACAACCATGCAGCTTCTCAGCCCTCATGAAAGTGTGAGCCATTTATAATCAGCAGCAGCGCTTACCAATGACTGACCAGGGACCATCTGGAAGTGCCCTCCGGGTGGCAGGGGAAAAGGGTGGGCGGCTCAGAACTGCACACACGGGCGGCTCAGGAGAGCCAGGGGTCAGGCGGCAGGGCCTGGCAGGGAGCCCCGTGGAGGCCATGGCTGTCTTCTCAACGAGAGTGGGGTCCACCCTTGAGAGCGGGTGCCCTGACCCATGAAAGAATGAAACAGCAGGGAGGGGGATAGATAACGGGCAGGTTTTCCTTCCAGCAAGATTCCTCTGGCATCAAAGGGTCAATTCATGGTGTGGGACCCCTCCGCTGGGCCGCCTGACCCTAAACCAGAGTGAGGGAGGCATCAGGCAGGGGGGCAGAGACTGCAGAGGTGAGGACTGCACCAGGTGGAGGCACGTTTACGAAGATCCCAGGGACCAGAGGTCGCGGATGCACCGATGCAGGGCTCAGGGAAAAGGGCCAAGGACAGAGGCTCTGGACAAGACGATATGTTAGAGGGGGCAGTGAACAGAACTGCTGAGTGCCGAAAAAGAGCAGCCAATGAAGTAAAATCGGGTGGTGCCAGGGAGGGAATTTCCAGAAGGGAGCGTGCTCTGCGTCAGCACGGCAGTCAGGTGACCTCACCGGGACTAGTGAAGGTGGAGTGGGACAGGGCTGCCCCCGAGGGCGGGGAGGGTGACAGCCTCGGGACTTGGGACTCCACAGAGGGCCGGAAGGTGGGTGCTGCGTCCCAGGGAAACCAGGCCTTGGGCAGTAATTCTGAGACTGGCGAGCCCACCAAAAGAACACACCAACCTCATAGACGGGGCTTGATGGCCGCTTCTCTTCAGCCAGCTGGGGAGGTGGGGATGCAGGCGGGCTCTGCTTTTTGGCTCTGGCTTGCTCCTGTAATTGAAAAACCAGCACAATCAGGAAGTCACAAGTCACTCCAGGCCCCTGCATCTGCCTCAGCAGCAACAGAACCACAGGGAAAGATCCACCCAGACGAAAGGGCCAAAAACACCAAGCACCAAGAGCCAGCCCCGTGAGAGCCCCCTGAGACTTGAAGGACAAGTATGAAGAGAAGGTCATGGAGGCCATCAGGCCCTCTCAAGAAACAGGACTACAGGGACCAACAATGATCCTGCTGCCATATAAACCACAGGAGTTGGGAAGGTCAGCAGTCCCTGGGCCATGCAGGAGGGCCAGGCTCAGCAGATGCTTCCAGATAGACCTGAGCCTGGCAGTCCCAACACTGAGACATGGCTGCCAGGTTACATCCCAGTCACTTCCAGGCACATCTCCAGGTGGGGTGCTTTATGATGGCCCCTGCTGGGTCCAGTTGGCACAGCAAGAGGGAGACAAAGAGGAAACTTCTTCACAATATCCCATGGGTTTATGCTGCCGCCCTCCCCGCCTGCCAGAGCGAGCACCCAGGATGGTGCTGTTGAAAACCTGACATCGGCAGCTTTCCCAGGCCCCAGAGGACTCTGGTGTTGGCACTACCGAACTAATGAGAATCACCCACTGGGGAGAAGAAGAGAAGAGGGGTGTGGGGGCTGGGAACAGAGGACAAAAGAGCAAGGAGGACAGCAGAGGAGCTTGTAAGGCAAGAGGCTAAATAATGATTACCTAAATCCTCTTTTTTACCTCAAGCAAGCCAACTATTTTGCATCTTCTGGGGGACAATGGGACTCAGGTGGCAGGGGTTAAAATTCTAAGCCATGAGATGAGGAAAGCATTCATTATTTGAAAAGAAGACCAGATATGGGATTTGAAAAACACCTTACAGTGTGTGTGAGTGCTTTGTGTTCTGCAACAAAGAAATACTATCTTAGAACATCTTACTAAAAACTTTGAAGGAGAAAGGTCTTTGGAAAGTTTCTGGTGATTAAGGAAAGGGAAATGTAATTGTATGAAATTCCTACTTCTTGCATGTAACAAAATGTTTACTGGGCTTTACCTGCCTACTGCAAGTTAATTTTCTGGCCCATACACTCCTTGATGGGAGTTTTCAGGGTCCCACCCGCTGGGCCTGGAGAGGAAGTGTCTACAGCTTCACGCAAAGCTGTGCAGTTTATAAAACAGCTCCAGATTCTATTTCAGAAACGACTTTGCAATGACCCAGAATCAGGGAAAGTGTTTCCACCTCTGTTTCACAGGTGAGAACACTGAGCTGCAGAAAAGGTGAGGGTGTGTGGGCCAGAGCCTGAGGGAAGGAGCACTGAGTCCACAGAAACGCCCCAGGAAAGGAAGTCCATGCCTTCCTGCTCATGTCCTGCTTCCACCTCCTCCCGTGGAAAAGCAGTGTGCAGAGGTCCACGACGAAGCAGGGCCAGGCTGCAAAAGACAGATATCCTGCTACTTCACGGCAAATTCCTATTGCATTCTCAGTGTTCTCCTAAGAACAGAGCGGTTCCAGAAGGGATTGGGAGAACAGTTAAGAAGCTTAGGGAAACGTCTGGACCGGAGCTCAGCAGAGTGGGGAAGCCAGCAGCAAACCCAGACACGCACACTGCCAGCCCCTGGGCAGGGGTCATGCTCGTGGGCCAGCTGGGGACAGAGCGGCAGGTCCGCCGCCAAGCACCCCAGGCTCAAGGGACTCAATTACGTGTGGCTGAAAGTTAAAATGCCTAGTTCAAAATGTTTTCTTTTGAAAACCTTTTGGACAGTCAACGAAAGAATCAGCTGAACCCATGGCCCCAAGAGACGCCACTCCCCTCAGCACTCATTCGTAGCACGAGAGGAAATGGTGTGCTTTTTCTCTTTCACTCACTTCTAGTTTTCTTCTGGCCTCTTCCTGCTCCTGTTTCTCCTTGGCCATCCGCTGTGCTCTCTCCACCTCAGCCTTCCGTCTGTCTTCCTGTTCCTTCTCCTTAGCGAGGTTTTCAAAGTTGGCTCGGATGTTACTGGTTTTGCTGTTCACTGCGGAGGGAGGAGAGATTCAATGTGGTCCCACTGACATCTCCACTATGAAAGCCCCTGCCACCCGACACAGGGCTGTCCTCTGGGCCTGCCGCAATCCACTCGCCATCTACTAGACCAGGAGTTCCCACAGGCCTCGTATTCAGAATGTGTTAGAGCAAGAAGTCACTGCCTTTCTTTACCTCCGTACACACACACACACACAAAGCCAATTCCACTCAAGGATGTCCTTGAAAAAGCAGCCAAAATTAGTAACCTGACTCCTGGGTATCTATGTTTTAGTATTTTATGGAACAAGCTGGGAAGCACGCACGAACCACTTCTGCATTATACGGAAGCAGGGTGACTGTGAAAGAAAATACTTGCCCCCTGAGTAGCAAGCCGAACTGCTTACCCCACACACCCCGCTACCCCCACGGAACAGCATTTTCCTGAACTAACAGCTGACACGATGGCTGTGCAGTTTTGGGTATCTGGCAGGCGTCTTCTCCAAAATGAATAAACTGAGCCCATCACATCAAAGAAAACACTTGCAATATTTGTCGGCAATGGGAAAATCAGGTTTTCAAGCAAAAATGAGAATTTTGGAAAACTTGTATCCACCACCATGAGCATGAGAATTTCTCAATTTGACTTAAAACTCCTGGCTGATGAGCTCGGCGCTGCCATCAACTCTTTCTCCCTTTGAAACCCCAGCGTCATAGGTTTGCTGTTGTGCACACTGGGCAGAGAATCCGTCTTTGATCAGTATCAATTTGGCGACTCTGGCGAGACACGGTTGTCCATAAAGAACAAGGAGTCCGAGTGCCGGAAGTTCTGGAGCCCTGGCAGGACATTGAGCTTTGCACCGCCAGACCCTCTTAGTCTACAGACTCAGTGATCGGGTTTTCTTCTGCCCCATCAGCACCCCAGGCTCCTTGGGCTTTAAAGCTTCAGAGGGAGAGACAGTTCCAGAGTTCCAGGCCCGGAGACCCGAGTGGGCGAGTGGATCACCAAGGTAGAAGCAGGCTGGGAAGTTTGTACAGGAGTTCGAGTCCCCAGACCTGGGTTTGAGGTTCTGGGTCCCACTTTGAGAACATTCCCCCCTGATCTGACCTCTACACCCTTCTGATTTACCAACCTTTCTGTAAAGGGTTTGAGGCCCTGAACTGAGTGTCTGTTGAGTACACTTCTGAAAAATAAGGACTCCAACAATTAATACTTACTGAAATTAAGTGTTTAGTGTCTGTTTGTTAACTGGTGTATTTAGATATATAGTGTTAAGTGTCTGATTAAATTGTTAATTGATGTGTTGCTGCATTTGTATTGTTCAAGTGTTCCTAATTGGTTACTGATTACTGAAACTCTTTAAGATGGGAAGTTCTAATTCTAATAGCATTTTTTAATATAGTCCTTTGGGTTGTATTTTGAAAAACTGAAAAGATTTTAGTTGTGGGCCTAGGAAAAGACCAAAAATGGTTTATTTCTGTAACACAGTCTGGCCTCAATATGACTTAGAGTCAGGAGAGAAATGGCCTGAAAATGGTTCTATAGAAAAGAACGCTGTACTACAATTACATTTGTTCTGCAAAAGAGAGCAGAAAACGAGATGAGATGATGTATATGCGATCTTTTATTTCTCTCTCTCTCAAAAGTCAAATATAAAATTTTACCCAAAAATGTTAGTGGATTCAACTCAGGACAATCCAGCAGAGCCTTGGCTAACCCTCCAGTGTCAGTCCCTTTTCAGAGATAAAAGAGCCGAGAGGGAAACAGTGCCTCCCACACCCGGCAGGGCGCCAATTCGGCCAGCGCTGCTCTCTGAGACCAGAAGCCGAGACGCTGGTAAACTTTCTACCCGTCCAGCAAGCACTTACAGGAACAGACCAACAGGGAGGCCCAAGAGGATCTGTATACATGCACACCCGATTCTCCACATCAGACTTATATAACTGGGAAAATAATACACCACTCTACAGAGAAGACCCAAAGAAAGTAGAAAGCACAGTTGCTTCAATATTAGTAACCTATATCCCAAATTTGGCTAATATCCAAGCAGTGTTAAATACCTTACTAACAGGAGAACAGAGAATGGGAATAGAAGCCAAGTGAGAAGCAAATACAAGTAACGATGAGAAAATCCTGGCAACCCAGTGTATGCTGGAGCAAACTGAGCAGTACCAGTAAGGCAGCCTGAATGGAAGGCAAATGATGCTGGTGACAGGACTACATTAGAGCATATATTGAAGATACATGATAAAGAGTATATTGTTGACCTTCTGTTTCTATCACGTTGGGAATACTTGGTTTAGGGCACAAAGGAACAGCTTCGAACGGGGGTATTCCCCCTGCCAAGAACCAAGATCTTCCCCCGGCCCACGCGCACAACCTGCCAGTGTGGCACGGCTGGGTCTTCTATGCTGAGATCTATTTCTACTTGAATCAGGTTAGGTTTAGTTTGTGCTTCTTTCACTAATTTCTCTACATGTGAAGGACAATCCTCCAAATACAAATTGTGTTTGGCTTGGGACTATCCCTATTTTACTCCATTCCACTGACTTAACAGGGTTTCAGGAGAACCATCCATACATTTCCAGTCAAGGACGGAGATTCTGGAGTCAAAGTGCCAGGTTCAGAGCCATTTTTATAGAGGGCTGGGGGACAACCCCTTGTAGCACTGCAGTGGAATGTTTCCTTAAGCGAATTTGGGACTCAGCTGGCTTCTGACAGCGCAACTCCTCCCCTGCAGAAGCCTGTGGGGTGCACAGCCTAGAGACAGGGGTGCCGCAGGGAGGTGCCAGGAGCCCAACACGAAGCCCAGGGACTTGTGTGCCCAAAGCAGAGAGGGACTGTGGGGAGTCCGAGCTGAAGGGCTGGAGGCATACTGCAGCCCCACGGTATTCCAGCCGCAACCCCACAGTATTCCAACCACAGACCCAGGAAAGGCTGGGAGTTCTGGGTCTTAAAGCACTCTTCCTTACCAAACTGCACAAGACACGTCCCCCACCCAGAGAGCTGGCAGTGCCCAGTGCAGATGGAAAACTGGTGCCCTGACTGGACAGCCACATGGTTTGGACCCCCATTCGCAGCATAAATGACGTTAGGGAGAACTGGATTGAGGGTAAGAGGTGGCTAGAGAGTGCCATCTGCTGGTAGGTCAGGGAAAGTGCACTGCACCAAGCTGTAGCGCTGTCAGATTATAGATAATTGTTTAAATAAGGCTGCATATCCTTAAAAAACCCTATAAAGATAAGCAAATGCCAAGAGGTGAAAAACAACAGAAAACTATAAAGCATATGAAGAAACCAGAAGATATGGATAATCAAATGCCCAAATTAAAAATCAGGGGAGATACAGAACTTAGAGAAATTAATCAAAGAAGTAATTACAAACACCAACACCA